>NC_036245.1:322416-343585 GCF_002742605.1 Olea europaea var. sylvestris | reverse complement strand
TTTTTGAGGGGGGGGGGGGGGGGGGGGGGGGGAAAAGGGAAAAAAATGAGCAGGCTCGTTTTGGCTCGGTAAGGCCCGAGCTTAGCCTTAATTTTTTGGCCGAGCTTTTGCTCGACTCGGCTCGAGCCAAAAAAAGCCCCTTTTTAAAAAGCTCGAGGCTCGCGAGCCGGCTTGGCTCATTGCCATCCCTGAGAAATACCCTTTATAGGACAACTTTTATATAATTTTCACGATGAATTGTTGGTAAATTTTAAGAAATCCAAGGTTATATGGTAAATGCATTAGTCAACTCAGAAAATAAGAAAATGCCGCTCATCCTTTCCTTTCTTAAAAAACAGACCTTCTTTTTTTTTTTTAATGTGTAGGACCTTTCTTGGGTCGTGAACCAGGCGGACCAACTTATAAGTCCATCCACCAAACATAAATATCAAGAAATAAGAACAAAATTGTGATTGCAAGATTATCATTATCCCTAGTTAACAAATGAGCCAAGCTCGCTCAACCTGGTTCAGTTTATGACAGTTTGGACTTGTTTTGAGACGAGCAATGGACTGAATCGAGTTCACATTTTTTTTCACGAGTCGAGGCCACTAGCTTGAAATATGAGAATAAGTTCTTCTTGATCATCACAATTTTAATTTTAGTAGAACATTTGATTTAGTGGTTAACATAATTTTTTATTATTTCTAGTATATGTTAGCTATGATACAATGTGCTTAGTTGTAAGATTAGGTATAATTAAAAAGGAAATAACATATGTTGGATTTTTTTAAGATGTAAAAATGTTGCATAGTCTATAATCACGAAATTTGAAGCCTCAAATAACCTCAATTCAATTGGATACTTCTTTAAACATTTGATTTTTTTTTATTTTTTATTTTTAAATAATCACATCACCCTGTCATAGGAACGGGCATTCTGGGTTTGTACTACATAAATTTTTGATCTGAACATGATGTACCCTTTCTTCAATCATTTATACACAAATAGAAAGGGAGCTAGTGGTATCATTGACTTCCTATAAATTCTTCAAAAATGAGAATTGGACAAGAATATTAGTCAAACCAACATTTCTGCCTTTATTATTTAAACTGTCAAGATCCCAACTACCCTCTTTTTCAAACCTTTATCCCCGTTTGACCCTCATTAATTTTCATTCTATCACATTTTATTTTTTTCTCTTATATTTTTAATCACAAAATTTTTCATAAAATAATATTACATGTAAATGGGGGCCAAACGGGGACTTAGTGCTCCTTACACCACAAAAAGTAGAGTTTTACTCCATAAATTGAAAGTATGTAATTCAAGGAAGTTCAGCGAATGAAAGTAAAATTAAAAAATAAAAAATAAAAAAATCTTAAGCACACCCCAAAGTTATATTATAGGCTTTAGACATTTTTGGGAATGGAAGAAAGTCAAAATAATTGAATTCGAGCACAATCCAAAAAATTATATAATTTCATGATTTGATAGTTTAAGCAATATTGATTTGGCATATCAAATATCAATATATCTAATTGAATTCATAGTAATAGGACCCTCCATAAGTTAAGCTAAGCTACAAGCCTGAGATTTGATATACCCTCACCCCCAAACTTATTATTTGGACACTTTATTTGATAACATCGTAAGCTTGATTGACTTTATAATTTACTATGTGTTAAATATGAATAATAAAAATACAATAAAAGATGTGCTAGGACCAAAACTTCAAGAATAAAATAAAGTAAAATCATCTATCTCGACTAATTGTGGTTGTTTTATGCCAAAAGCTTTTTATGGTTTAAGTTATTTGGATGGACGTATGAATATCTATGGAATTTTTCATCAAAATAAAAGAAATGTACGATAAAATAACAATCAATATGGTCTAAAAAATGTATAACTAAAATATTTACTTGGAAAAGCTATCGATTCAATTTAAATGCATCCTCTACAACTTTAGAAGTAACAGACAAAAGTAATAATAGATAGGTGCTTCAAATCCAAAATATAAGATTTAAAGATATTGCATAGTCTGCATTCACAAAATTTGAAGCCTCAAATAACCTCAACACAGTTTGATCGATCTCTAAGCATTTGATTTTTTATTTATTTTTATATATATTTTTAAAAGTCCTTAGCATATGAAGTTGTACCATATAATATACATTTTCCTAACAATTATAATCTTATTTTTTATCCGGGCATGATGTACCTTCTTAGCATATAGAAGTTGTACCATATAATATCGAACTTTCGTGTGTTGCTCATAGTTTCCTTAAAACATATTTGTTAGATTTACTTCGCAATTCAAACTTTTAGTTTTCTATTTAAATGCAAAACTTGGCCCTCGTTTGATTTCCATTTTTAAAAATTTGTTTCAAGCCTTTCCTAGGTTGTGAGGCAATAGTGCCTGCTGTCGATAGCTAGCTCATCCCTTGAAATTTGTCGGCTAAGGCTTGTTGAGACTCGCCCCCCTAGTAGCACTATCTAATTAGCTACTTAAGGTAGTTTGCTCATAAAACTCCCGTTGACATATAATTTATTTTTTCCAAACTTATTCTCTGTTACACATTTTTTCAATAAAATAATTTTGTTCATAAATTCAAAATTTTTTCCAATTTTTTAGCCACATATTCTCCAAAAATTTATCATTACAAAATTTATTCTTAAAAAATAATGCACGCTCAGACCCTTAATGCCCAACATGTTTGGATGTTTCTCGGCTTATAAGCCAGGTGAACCAGCTTATAAGGCCACCCAAACATAAATATCAAGAAATGTGGGAATGTTTTGTGCAATTAACCTTTGTTGAATTAACGAAGCATTTGACGATGGTTGGCTAAAAGGACCTTTTCAACAATGAAAGGTGCAAGTGATGATGAAATTAACAAAAAAAAGAAAAAAAAAAAAAAAAAATAGTGCCCACTGTTGGTAGCTAGCTCATCCCCTGAAATTTGTTGGCTAAAGCTTGTTGATACTCGCCCCCCTATTAGCACGATCTAATTAGCTACTTACTTAAGGTAGTTTGCTCATAAAACTCCCGTTGACATATAATTTATTTTTTCCAAACTTATTCTCTGTTACACATTTTTTCAATAAAATAATTTTGTTCATAAATTCAAAATTTTTTCCAATTTTTTAGCCACATATTCTCCAAAAATTTATCATTACAAAATTTATTCTTAAAAAATAAAGCAGGCTCAGACCCTTAATGCCTAACATGTTTGGATGTTTCTCGGCTTATAAGCCAGGTGAACCAGCTTATAAGGCCACCCTATCATAAATATCAAGAAAGGTGGGAATGTTTTGTGCAATTAATCTTTGTTGAATTAACGAAGCATTTGACGGTAGTTGGATGAAAGGATCTTTTCAACAATGAAAGGTGAAAGTGATGGTGAAATTGCCAAAAAAAAAAAAAAGAACGAACTAAAGGCAGAGATGTGTTGCACAAAAATATTGAAAAGTGGGGTCGTTTTGTGCTGATTAGCCTTTCGATAATTTACAGTTTTACAAAATGAATTTGGAAAGAAATAATGATATGTATAGAGTTCGATCAATAAAGATTCTAATATTTTACCTGAATGTAAGTTGCTATGACTAGTTGATTTTGTTCAGTTTTCCACTAACTAAGATTTCGGGTAAGTTGCTATGAATAGTTAATTTTGTCAGTTTTCTACTAACTAAGATCCAGTATAAATCGGAGGTTCCTATAAATGACCTTCTTAAATCATTTTACGAAAACGTCAATTGCAATGATTAGTATGCCCTTGGTTTTGTAATTATTTATAAAGTGCGCATGTGGATAGAGATAGAATTGGGGATTAGTGCGAAGGGCCTAATTAGGAATTTAATCATGTAAGGATCATGCTAATCAGGAGTGTATAAAACACTGTTGCAATGAAATCACACTAGGTATTTCATGATTTTTATAATAGATTTGTCTTTAATTATGTATTAATTTTGTGACAAATAGCAAAATTGTGGATTCTTTGCTTAGAAATGACAGTAGAAAGTTAGCAGCAAAATTGTAGATTCTTTGCTTAGACTGACCGTGAATTTAGTCTGTCAAACCAGTTCTAAAATAAAAGAAATATATGATAAAAAACAACCAATATGGTCTAAAAAATGACAATGATTTTGTGTTAAATATGAATAATAAAAGATTTGCTAGGACCAAAACTTCAAGAAAAAATAAAAAATAAAATCATCTATCTCAACCAAATAAAATCATTTTTATGGTTTATCTTTAAAAAGGGCTTAAGTTATTTGGGAGGACGTATGAATATCTATGGAAATTTTCATCAAAATAAAAGAAATGTATGATAAAAAACAACAATATAGTCTAAAAATTGTATGACTAAAGTATTTACTTGGAAAACTATCGATTCAATTTAAACGCATCCTCTACCACTTTAGAACTAACAGACAAAAGTAATAAATGATAGGTACTTCAAATCCAAAATAAAAGATTTAAAAATATTGCATCGTCTACAATCACAAGATTTGAAGCCTCAAATAACCTCAACACAGTATCCTTCTCTAAGCATTTGATTATTTATTTATTTTATTTTTTTATGAAAGTTAAGTTGTACCATATAATAAAAAAATTCCTAACAATTATAATCTTATTTTTGATCCGGACATGACGTACCTTTAGCATATGAAGTTGAACCATATAATATCCAACTTTAGGGTGCAAGTGTAAACTTCGGCAATATAATGTTAGGTGAATATTCTATACTTTAGTTAAAAGTCAAAGGCAAAAAAAATCAAGCCCAACAAATATTGGGGCGGGTTGTTCACCGATTTGGGTCTTTTTTTTTTTTTTTAAAGAAAATAATGTAATTGTCTTTTAATTAAAAATAAATAAAATTGAGGTTTACGCACTTTTTAGTATAGATTAAAATCAAATTTTTAATAAAAATTGATAAAACATGTTGAAAAGTTGTTAAATTTTTGTGTCAACAAAACATCCAAACTTGAGATTTTGAAGGCTCATTTGTATAGATATTTGGAAAGGAGAGGTGATAATGCTTCGAACATTATTATTTGTATGGAAGTAAATGAAAAGGATGAACAATGTCGTCGGTGATTTTTTCTCATATCGTATTTGAAGCCACGTCACTACCCAACTAATTAGCCATGTCAACCAAAAAATGCACACCTAGCTCTATTCAAGATGAAAATTATTGATAACCATTTAAAATCGGTTATATTGAACTCATTGCCCAACTATGAAAGACGAGTTGTGCACCCCCCCCCCCCCCCCCCCCCCCCCCAAAAAAAAAAAAAAACCCTCTTTATCATTGTTTAAACACAAGTGGGTACAGATTATATGGCAAATGAATTTGTATGTTTATATAGTATTATATTGCGTTATCACCTGATTTTTGAAACTATTTTATAAGATTATTAGTTATGAAATGTGATTTTTATAGCCTAATAGTTATATATTTTTCCCATTCTTTATTAAATCACTTTAAATTTTAAGTTGAACTTTAAGATAGTCTTATAAACAATTCATTACGTGACAAATTAATAATTTTTTTCCCAACAATTCAATTAACATCTTTTTGGTTTTCACTTTACATTATTGAATCGAATCATGACTCCATAAATTTCAAATGCTAATAATTACTTCGTCAAGGAATAAATTCAGAATGTTATGTGTTACGTGTGCCATTTGTATTATTATGAAGCTTCTTTAAATAAAAACTAAAAAGTAATACAAGAGCGAATATTAGAAAATGACAAGCTTTTTTTTCCCAACAATTCAATTAACATCTTTTTGGTTTTCACTTTACATTATTGAATCGAATCATGACTCCATAAATTTCAAATGCTAATAATTACTTCGTCAAGGAATAAATTCAGAATGTTATGTGTTACGTGTGCCATTTGTATTATTATGAAGCTTCTTTAAATAAAAACTAAAAAGTAATACAAGAGCGAATATTAGAAAATGACAAGCCAATGAATTTCCATAAAGAAGGTTTGTTTACATTAGATTCCTTTTGACGTGTAGTTAATCTGAAGTGTTAATTATTCTAATGGTCACTGAACTAAAGTTCATGTTTTTGATTGTCCACTGAAGTTTAAAATGTCGAGTTTTGGTCATTGAACTTATGTCCCTGTCTTTGATTGGTCACTGAAATTTAAAATGTAGAATTTTAGTTACTGAACTTATGTTAATGTCTTCGATTGCTCACTGAACTTAGTTCCATATTTTAGATTGTTTGTTGAAGTTTAAAATATTGAGTTTGGCCATTGAATTTTAAAATATGGCGTACGTTACTCACTAGCATAACTGTTTAACTTTGAAAAATATCGAACTTATAGTTAGTGATGTACAACATTTTTCAAAATTTAGTAAATACTGTACAATATTTTTCAAAGTTCAGCGAATAATGTACAATATTTTTCAAAATCCAATGAGTAATGTACAATATTTTACGTTATTTTTCAAAGTTCAGCAGCCAAAATTCGACATTTTAAACTTCAGTATGAAATTGAAAACATGAACCTAAGTTCAGTTACCAAAACTCGACATTTTCAGAGTTCAGTGGCGAAACCTCGACATTTTAAATTTCAATGGCCAATCAAAGATATGAACCTAAATTCAATGACCAAAACTTGATATTTAAGTTTCAGTGGCCAATCAAAGACACGAACCTAAGTTGAGTGACCACTGGAACGATAATCTCTAATTTCAACAATCCATTTACTAAAATGAGCAACTCCAGTTTCTTTGATAATGACTAATCACGTGTAAATTCTTTTGTAACCGACGTTCGCCATTTTGTATTATTGCTCATGAAAATTTGGGTCACGAAATACATTGTAACATAAACTCTATAAATAACATAAAAAAAAACTCGAATATGATTTTAGCCTGTCGAGCAACTCCAGTTTCTTTGATAATGACTAATCACGTGTAAATTCTTTTGTAACCGACGTTCGCCATTTAGTATTATTGCTCATGAAAATTTGGGTCACGAAATACATTGTAACATAAATTCTATAAATAACATAAAAAAAATACTCGAATATGATTTTAGCCTGTCCAGATTTTTGAGGTATCATACTTAAGAAGTATATAAATTATTTCCAAGAAAATATCACCCAAATTTTTAATTTAGTTTAAATGTTGAAAATTCTTCAAACTTAGCATGTACGACAACAAGATCAAAATTTTCAAATAAGAATTACAAGAATCAACACTAATATCCATATATAAAGGACATAAATAATATGTTTATACATTTTAACAAGACTATTATAATTTAAAAATTAGTAATAACAATAAAACAACGAAAAGAAACCTAACCATATCTATGAAATGACGAGTGACTTTTCTTCTCTTTGCACCGATAACTCTCATCAAGGTCTCCTTTAGATTTGGTGTTAAAATACTTGAGAAAATGATTTTTAAGACATGCAGTTGGTATTCATTAAAGTAGACAAAAGAGAGATAAATGGGTAGCACCTTTTATTTATTTTTATTTATTTATTTATTTATTTTTTTTTTTGGAGTAACAAAAAATGATTATTTTGTTTTGAAAATAAGGAGTAACAATTAGAAAAATTCAAATTCTATTCTTAATCAACACTAATATCCATATATAAAGGACATAAATAATATGTTTATACATTTTAACAAGACTATTATAATTTAAAAATTAGTAATAACAATAAAACAACGAAAAGAAACCTAACCATATCTATGAAATGACGAGTGACTTTTCTTCTCTTTGCACCGATAACTCTCATCAAGGTCTCCTTTAGATTTGGTGTTAAAATACTTGAGAAAATGATTTTTAAGACATGCAGTTGGTATTCATTAAAGTAGACAAAAGAGAGATAAATGGGTAGCACCTTTTATTTATTTTTATTTATTTATTTATTTATTTTTTTTTTTGGAGTAACAAAAAATGATTATTTTGTTTTGAAAATAAGGAGTAACAATTAGAAAAATTCAAATTCTATTCTTAAACATACCATATAAAGATAATTTTACACTAATTAAAAACTCACTATATTCGTTTGATAAGGTGGTCAATAGTTCAATTTATTCTCTAAATATCAATTAATTTAAAATATATAAGTTTACTTAATATGGATTAAAATTGAATGTTTTCAAGAAGAGTAATACTATTCATAGTGAAGATCATCGGTAGCAGCCCTATGTGACATACATGTAATGGTTTATAATTTAATGCATTAATATAATGGTTTTTTTAATGATAACAATGGTAATTTTAATGATAATGAGCAAATAATGAAACAAACATGGAAAATAAATTATTTCAAGTTTAGTTGAATTATAGTTAATTTTAAGATAGTCTTATACACAATTAATTACATATGTAGACATACGTGACAAATTAATAATTTTTTCCCCAATAATTCAATTAACATCTTTTTGGTTTCCGCTTTACATTATTGAATCAAATCATGACACCATAAATTTCACATGCTAATAATTACTTTGTCAAGAAATAAATTCAGAATGTTACGTGTTATGTGTGCCATTTGTATCATTATGAAGCTTCTTTACATACAAAAACTAAAAAGTAATACGACTATCATATCCATATGTAAGAGTGAATATTAGTAAATGATAAGCCAATAAAATTTCATAATCGGAAGGATTGCGATATGTTGCAGGCTAAATGTGATTTAACTGCAAATCATGGGGTGCAACCTTTGCATTCAAACAAAACCAATGTAGTTGGGAATTGTTCAGAGGGCGAAGAGGTGATGTTGACTTTGGTATCTGATGTAAAGATTAGGCCTGACGAGGAGTAGATTCTTGATCAGCATGTTCGTACCATGTGTTTCGATAGAAATTTATTTCAGACAAATGAGGCTGTTTAGCAAGGTGGAGTTGTAATTGGTAACAACCAATCTTATCGTATTGCTTGGATCAGTCGAGTCAGATTGCGGTTGCAGGATGGAACCGTCAGAACACTTGGCCAGGTTCGACATGTTCTAGATCTGAAGAAGAATCTCATCTTACTGAATACCCTAAATTCAAAAGGGTATAAATTCTCCGAAAGGGAGGCTGGGATGTACTGGAGGGATGGAGAAGATTTCAGTTGTACATTTTGCAGGAGAGTGCAGTACAGTTAAGAGGAGACATTTGGACAAATTTAGTACCGTGGTGGAAATTCAGTTTGGTATAGTACCTCTTGTGTTGGGCTCTGAGTCAGTTCATGATACTGTTAGGGAGAGCGTTGGTAATTTCGCTTTGCCCCACCAATTTCGGTGGGTACACTGTGTTCAGTTACTGAGGTTGGACTCATCGAGTGTAGGTATCATGGTATCAGTAATGACTGAGATACTTTCTAGGGGATGTTGAAGGCAATAGTTCTAATAAGTAGCCTTCTGATTAAGCATCTAATTTGGTTCTTGGTACAAGTGTGCTTCGGTCCTATGTGATCAACATTAATTTCTTGGTGGAATTGGGAACCCTGGGTTTGGGTTTGGGTGTCGATTGTGGATGCGGGGCAGAGGACGAGTGTTTGGTTTATATGAAGTGGTTACTGTGTTGAGGAGATTCGGCCAGTTCATTTCGATGGAGACGGATTTGAAATTTAGGAGTTTCGTTTGTTGCATTGAAATTTGAGTTAAAGTGGAGATTGTTAGTAGTATGACTCAAATAGGAGTATTTTGAAGAGGCGTATTCGACTTGGATTAGGAGAATATTAACCTAGGATTTCAAGGAAACTAAGTTGAATAAGGAAATAAAATCCTGTTGAAATTAGGTTTCCTAATTGTAATATATTTTCTTGCATTTTAGAACTCTTCTAGGGTTGGCCTATAAATACAAGACTCCTTTGTTCAGTTTGTAGAGAGTAATAAATAGAAGCTAGTTGCTAAATTGCTTTGTATTCTTCTTATTGTTGAATTAATAAATATCGTCCTTTGCCATTAATCCTTTGTATTTTCTTTACTTTTAAATGTTGTTTTTACGCTGTGTGATTTAGTATACTTCAATATTGTCATATAATCTTTAAAATCCGGTTTAGAATCAACGTTTGTTATTGGAGCTTCCGCGTCCAACATATCTGTCCTCCTTGGGTCACTACCCAACTAATTAAACATCTCTAATTTTTACCGTTTTGACGTTTCTTTTTCTCAATCTCCCATCGAAAACATTTTAGCTGAGAAGGTATACTTGCAAAGATCAAATTTTGATTATGTTGGAAAGCATGTCATTCTATGAATGTTTTGGGAAACATTAGTTGCAATTATTTAGCAGTAATTATCCATGAATCTAATTATGCAGTATTTTTCAATATTTTGACCTTAAAACAATACACATCCAAATTTTTTCTGTATTGAGACGAACGTAGTTTCTTCAAAGAATCCATTGGAAAATTAAATTGACGTGTAAGAATTATTTGAGCAATTAAAAATAATTTTCAGAATGTAAATTGTCTAAAACGCTTGTTTATTGTTGCAAATGATTCCTGTTTTGGATTGAAAATTAGTTTAATAAATAGAACTAATTTAAATATACACTTTTTTAAACAGGTGGAAACCCACCTATATATAAGCAAAATCAATGTCTTAATTTTTGGAAATCCCTTTATAGGACAACTTTTATACAATTTTCACGATGAATTGTTCGTAAATTTAAGAAATCCAAGGTTATCTGGTAAATGTATTAGTCAACTGAGCTAATAAGAAAATGCTGCTTAGTGATGGCAATGGGGCGGAGCGAACCCACCCCGCCTTAAACGGGGTCACGGGGCGGGGCGGGTTCGGGGCAGTTTTTTGCCCCGTTTACTGCCCCATTTTTTTCACATTTTCAAGATTTAGAGTTATACTATTAAATTATAAAATACAAATTCAAAATAAATAATGCTCAAATTAACATCAATATTCAAAGAAATAATAGTTGATATTTGACAAGAATGACAACAATGATGAAGTTGAATAGCTAATAAAGGAAATATCACATTTCATAAGATTTACCTTGCTAGACTATCTAGACGGATTGAGATCTATTATTTTTGTTTAGCTATTTCATTGATATAATATTGACAAGTTATTAACAAGTAAGAAAAAATGATATACGCCCATAAAAATAATATTACTCTTCCATCTAAAAATGTTAGTTACTCATTAGAAAAATAGTTGATTATGTAACAATTAAATTTTGTAGGTTTGGACGCAGCCAACCACCAATGTAGATACATGGCAATGGCACTGTTAGAAAAAATACAAAAAGGAAATTAGAAATATTGTTGGAATTATATAAATAAAATAATGGAAGGAAACATTAACAATAAAATTAGAGAAAATAGCTATTGAAGTAGTAGCGATATTGAAAGGAACCGTGTGTTGCACACAGTTTCCTTAAAACAGATTCGTTAGATTTACTTTTCAATTCAAACTTCTTAGTTTTCTATTTAAATACAACACTTGGCCCTTGTATGATTTCTATTTTTAAAAATTTATTTTAAGCCTTCCCTAGGTTGTTAGCGATAATTTCTGCTGTCGATAGGTAGCTCATCCCTTGAAATTTGCCAACTATGCTTGTTGAGACTCACTCTCCTAGTAGCACTATTCAATTAGTTAGTCACGATAGCTTGCTCGTGAAACTCCCGTTGATACATAATTTATTTTTTCCAAACTTTTTTCTATTACACATTTTTCAATAAAATAATTTTATATATAAATTTAATTTTTTTTTCAACTTTTTGACAATACATTCTCCAAAAATTCATTATTACAAAATTTATTCTTAAAAAATAAAAGGTACTCAAACAAACCCTTAATGCCCAACATGTATGGACGTTTCTCAGCATATAAGTCTACCCAAACATAAATATCAAGAAAGGTGAAAATGTTTTGTGCGAATTAGACTTTGTTGAGTTAACGTATTTGATGATGAGTGGATGGAATGACATTTTTCACAATGAAAGGTGAAAGTGATTGGATTATCTTTGCGGCGTATCATTTCTAAGCATGAAATATGTAATTAATATTAATTGTATGATTTTGATTTAGATTAAAAATTAATACCGAATTAATATCTCTCCTCTGTGATGTGAGTCAAACTCTGAGAACTGGACAAATTGGTCTCATCAGTTATTAAAACGTAGAGTTTGATACTTTTTCACTTTATCATTTGATACTATAATTTTTCTAGTTATAAAAGTATTTGATCTTTACTTTTCTAATGATAAAGTGAGCTATATTGAAAAAAAATCAAAAATTGTAATTGTGATTTCTCTCTTTCAACCATTCTACCATATTTCTCTCTTTCATAACTCAAACCATCTTCTGCGTGTTGAGATGACAATGGCCGCTTCCATACTGTTTTTACTGCTTTGCCTCGTCGCCAACGCTGGAAATCCAGGCAAGCAATCTCCTGTCTCCTCTTTTATCGTCTTTTCTAGCACTTATTCTTTTAGTCCATTAGCTATGGTTTTTATTTTTTAATCACATTTCTACCATCCACCGTCTTTATTCATGTTAATCAACTGAGTAGATCGTAATCTTATTATGTGAACTGATCTCGGGGATTGCTCCAAAGTATGAAATTGGTTTCTGTATATTCCAGTCTCCATTTAGTTTTATAGAATTACATGTCATTGTCATGGCCAATGCACCAAGGCAGCTGCACATTTTTTTTTTCCGGCCCGACACCTCAAGATGGCGGCTCGGCTACTTGGAACAGCACTGAGAGGCGAAAACTTGGATTTTTCTGGTGTGCAACCGGTAACCCTATTGATGACTGCTGGCGTTGTGACCCCAATTGGCACAAGAACCGTAAACGCCTTGCTGACTGTGGTATTGGTTTTGGGCGCAACGCCATTCGAGGCCGTAATGGCCGATTTTATATTGTCACTGCTCATCGGCACAAAGAACACGCAACAAAAATATGAGATTTTAATGTTCTGTTGTAATTTAAAGCTTTCTTGAAGATGTTGAGTTCATCTCCGTCCACCAAGTCCTCTTCCTCCACCTCGAACTCTTCGTGCAAAGGTAAAAATGTAAAAATACGGTTCAGGGAGATCAGAGACGCGGCAGTGAGGACATTAAACAACGTCGTGACCAAAATCACCCCCCTTATCGAGGCGTTCGAAAGCGGAGTTGGGGGAAATGGGTGTCTGAAATTCGAGAGCTAAAGAAGAAATCAAGAATATTGCTTGGAACTTATCCCAGAGCCGAAATGGCAGCTCGAGCTCACGATGTGGCAGCCTTAGCCCTTAAAGGCCACTCAGCTTATCTCAAGTTCCCTCATTTAGCTCATGAACTCCCTCAACCCTTCTCCGCTTCACCTAAGGACATCCAAGCCTGCCACCACCGTCAGCCTCCACAATCACGGCACCGCCGTTGAAGTTGAAGCCACCACAATCAGTTCTCATTCTTCAACGAATTTGGCATTAGAAAAAGTTCAAGAATCATCCAATTGTTCAGCTTCCACTGGCGATGATGAACCATTTTTTGACCTGCCGGATCTTTCCCCTGAAGCTTCTTCATGGCAGCTAGATGGAGCCGATATAGGATTCCAGCTTGAAGATTCATTTTTATGGGAGTGCTATATTATATATAAATAGAAGTAAACTTTTTAAGGTATGCTCTATTTTTCAAATTTTGATTTGATCAGTATAACTCGGGCTACTTTATTTACAGCATATTAATACGAAAAACTAAATTAAAGTAAGTGAAATAGTCTAAAATATATTTACAGCGGGCACTTGAACTGGAGCAGCAGGAGCGATTGTGGCAGGTTGCAGGAGATGTTCCTCCAACTCAAGTCCTTCCAGCTCTTCAAGTTCTGCCTCTTATTCTTCTTCATCAAAATTAGCCGCTGCACCAATTGGTGCTGACAGTGCTTCTTGAATCTATTCCATATTTTCGATCTGCTCATTGTCTTGTCCACATCATCAACAGTTTCTGTTTTTCTAGCTCTGATTTTAATTTCTTCACCATTCGCAAATGCATCAGAGTCTCCATTTATAGTGGTGCACAAAAGAGTCGCTCCCAAAAAGATCAATTCCAGCATCGAATGGATCTCCGTCTCCATTGACGTTTGCAACCGTGGATCCGCCACTGCATATGATGTAACTCTTGCAGATGATAGTTGGGCTCAAGATGTATTTGATTCTGTGATTGGCAACACATCTAAGTCATGGGAAAGACTTGACGCTGGTTCCCTTATTTCCCATTCATCTGAGTTGGAATCTAATGTGAAAACCATTTACTATGGTGCACCTGCATTGGCCACTTATCGGGTCCTCACAAAATCTAGGCTACAGGGAGCATATTCAACCCCTATACTGCCGCTAGAAATTCTCTCAGACGCTGAATCTGGGAAAATGACAGAGAAGCTAAATAAGCTGAAGAAGGCTTCTCAAGTGCACTTGCATCCACGATTCACACTTTAATCTTCAAGATGGACTATTGCTGATCCCCATAGTCCATCTTGAGGGGGGTGTATTAGAATATACGTTCCAGCAGATTAAAAAATTTGTTAGTTTGTTGATTGGTTAGTTACTAGCTACTTTGTTAGTTAGTAGTTGGATGTTAGTTATTCTAGTTAGTTTCCTGCTCCAAAGTATGAAATTAGTTTCTATATATTCTAGTCTTCTCCATTTAGTTTTATTGCTCATCTGCATTGCTCTAAAATCTTTAGCTCTCACTGTTAGTTAAGAAGCTTGAGATGATAATGTCTGATTTCATCGCAGCTTTAGTACTTTTCTTCTCCATCGCTGGAGTTTCAGGTGTCTCCTATGATAATTACACTCTCTCCCATCCCCATCCCCTGCCTCTGTTCATGTTAATCAGATCGTAAGTTGAATCAGTCTCTCTGTCTCCCAATGTAGGCTGACTGGACAGCTTTTTTAATTGAATTCTTTGCTATCCAAAGTTAGAGTATATAACGTAAGACTTTTGAATTCCATCAATTCATTGCAATATATATACGGGTTTTTGCAGAGGCAGTATATTATTGCATTTGTAATGGTGGATTGAGCGATGAGATTTACCAGAAGAACATTGACTACGCATGTGGAGCTGGAGCATATTGTGCTCCTATTATGCAAAATGGCCCCTGTTTTCAGCCGAACACGATGAAGGATCACTGTGATTTTGCCGTAAATAGCTACTATCAAAGAAATGGACAGGTTCAAGGGAGTTGTAACTTCTCAAACACTGCCACTGTAGCTCAAGACCCACCTCGTAAGTCTCCCCCTACACCCAAAACCAGTATAATTATCTCTTGAACGATACTAACTTTTCTTTAATTTACAGCTGCTATTTCTAAATGTGTATATCCATCTAGCCCCAGGTATACTTCTTACCTAGATCTTTTAATTTATTCGGAGCTTAATCTTTCAAGTTTGTGCCAGAACATGTACATGACTGTTTTGTTATGAATGAAAAGAACTGAGAGACAATTTTTTATTTTCCCCATTACAATCTCCCCTATGTGATTATTAGCTAATATGTACAGAGCCGTCGAGAAACCGATCTTCCATTTCTCCCTCTCACTTATAATCACTCTTGCAACCGGCTTAGTGGTAACGGTAGTAGGCCTTCTAAAGCTGTTTCAAAGGCATTTATTTTGTAAGAGTTGCATATTTTGGTAAGAGGTTCAGAGGAACTATAGCTTCTCAAATACCACCACTTGTAAACTTCCCTAAACACCCAAAAGAAAATTTCTATCTCGAATAATGCTAACTTTTGTACCCATCTGCTCTGTTTTTGTGTTTATTTTGATCATTTACAGGTGTAATTTTAGAATGTTGGCATCCGTCTAGTTCTTTACCTCTTAAAGAAACTTAATCTTTCAATTTATTCAGAAATAATGCCTAGTTTAATTTGTTTCTACCACTTATTCCCTGTTGTGTTCTACTTGCAGATTTGTAGCAAAATTGAATAACAGTCTTTGTATATTTAGATGCGGTTTTACTGAATTTGTTTCACAATAGTAAACATCACTACTCTCATTTTAACTCTTAATCTAATACTAAAAATCCTTATTCTATTCAGCTTTTTTCATGTATATGCTGAAACCAGTACATGAATGTTTTGTAATTAGCAAGTCGTGTTATATTTATGAAAGAGCTGAGACAATTTTATATTTTTCTCTTTACCATCTTCCCTGTGTGATTTTTGTATATAATTCTTAATTTTTCAATTACTGTGTACAGAGCCATGGACTTGCCCAACCAACAACTTGTCATCCATACTTCTCTCTCTATTAAAATCATCCTTCCGATTGGCTTAATAGGCTTACTAATGGTCATAGGCTATAAGCTGTTTCGAAAGTGTTGGCCAAGAAGGACCCACTTGAATCATAATGGGCCGATGGGAGAAATCGAGATTGGCATTGTGGTTTCTCCGTCCACCATACTTGAAAGTGCGTGAGGTTTGAGAATTCAAAGAATTGACTTACTGATCAAATATGGTGAAGCTTTAGACATTTTTAATGAATGACATGTCGTGTTATACTCCATATAAACACTTGAATATTTCAGTGTACGTGAATTTCATGATGAAGAACATGCATATTTGGAAATTTTCAGCATTTTTAGTTTTGTACTTAGGAGAATGAAGCAAAAATTTTAAAGGTATGCTCATTCTTTCTATATGCCAAATTTCGATCCCCCTAGTAGTACTGTAGTAGGTGTTTTTCAGAAATCCCTTTCAATAATCTTTCCAACGGCACAAAGAAGAAGCAATTTGGCCGTGAAATGAAGAAAATATAAGGTTTTAAAGTTTTTGCTGTAATTTAAAGCTTTTCTGGAAAAAAATTGAAGGTATCGAACTGTAATCCCGTAAGAAATTTGTATTAGAAGAACACATCATTGAACTCAAAACGTGAAAGATTATAAACCACTGTACGTTGACTGTTGAAGCTCTGATAGTTGAAAATAACATAATGAAGGGGATTATATAATGATGCAGAAATAAAAATAAAATATTGAGGGAATGTTATTTAAGCCTCTTTGATTAAATAAAAAATTAAAGAAGTCGTTGAAAACGACATAATGAAGGGAGGGAATGTTTGCCAAATTCCAAGTTCCAACTTAAATGAGACTATCCTTTTCCTATCAACATAATTGAAAATTCGCTTTCTTAGCCCCAATTTGATCCCCATTATCCAATAATTCATTCTTTTTTCATATTCATTTTTAACCACAGATTTTACCAATAAATAATTTGTTCATAAATCCAAATTTTTCTTACTTTTTAATCACATATTCTTCAAAAAATTACTATTGTAAAATTCATTTTAATGTAAAAATGAATCTCAAACAAGGGCTAAAGATAACAACTTTAATCAGTTCAAAGTATTTATGTTTTACGTGCTATTTGATTTGTGGGGTCCACAAAAATATTTCAGTAGAAAGCACATGTAGGCGTTTAATTAGTTATTAGAGCTTTTTGAATTTTTGTTTTCTACTCGAATAGATGAAAAATTAATCATTAATTTACAAACTACAAAATTAATTATGCAAGTTGTTGAATTTCACAAAGGCTGTAAATTTATAAACTAAAAAAAATTAATTCTGCAAGAAGGGCCATACAAGCCCACATACGTGCCGGCCTATATTTGCGCTCATGCGGCCAGCAGCTGTCCTCGGATTTGGTCATCCCATTTTTTCGAGTCGAGCCATGAGTGCCGTTGAGCTGACGGGCTCTTTTGCCACCACTACGCATAGAGGTTTATGCATGTTTTATTAAAGCATTTCATATGAAATCTTACCACCGAGATTAGGTGTTCAAGCATGATTAATTAAAGGATGAAGTTATACATAGAGCGAGCATACTTGATTGAAGGCATTGAACGTAGTTAAAAATAAAAAGATGTTAAATCTTATCTGTCGTTAATGTAATACTATTTTAAATTAAACGTGGTGAAGTTATTCTTTTGCATTTTTATAGGAATGGCCAAAAGAAAATATAAACATATTATTTTGTGTAATGCCCTTTTATATTAATTTTTATATGTTTTAGAGTGCATGTGTAAAGATATGCAATGATGAATTGAACTAATTACTCTTCCACTACACCATACCATTTTACAAAATTTAAAGCCAAGCCCTAAGATGACTAATAAGAACTCATCCCCACATTTCGTACAAAATAAATACAAGTGAGGATTGCTAAAATGTGTGATATCTTGTTTCTTACGATTCTCCTCCATGATTTTTTGAAGTTCTTTCTCACTGGCTGCAATTAGATGCTTGACAGAGTCAAAGTTTGTAAGCCTTATGCTGTGAAGAAAATGGAGAAAGAATTATGAACCACGAAAAATCTAAACTCTAGTACTTTAAAAGATCCTTCCAAACAGGAAAAAAAGAAAGAAAGGAAAGAATACGAATAAAAGGAAAAAGGGGATATACAAACGGAGGATGCAAAAGTAAGAGACATAAACCTGTTTTTTGGTAGATTTTTTAATGGAGATACCCTTTACAGGATAACTTTTATACAATTTTCATGATGAATTATTGGTAAAATTTAAGAAATCCAAGGATACATGATAAATGTATTAGTCAACTGAGAAAATAAGAAAATGCTAGTAACGATCCAAATTTTAAGATTCGTTACTAAAAATTCATTCCATAATTTAAATAAACGTATCAACATCCCAACATGACATTTTTGTTCCACCAATGATAAATAAAACGTATAGGAAACACAACCGAATAAACATGTTCTTAACTCTAAATAACAATTTCCACGATGATGACGAAACTAAAACAAATGCTGAAATAAAATATATTGTCAAATTTCACCGAATCATTATTATTGAGTTCCATAATTTCTGGCATCACAACCCACCAACCAACGATCCGTTCTAACCTGTAAAGAGTAGGGGAAAATGATGAGTATATGGACATACTCAGTGGGACCAAAAAATACTGTTGCGATCCCAAAAAAAATATCAAAATACATGTGTCAAAGTATTATATTGTCATCATATCTTTAGAAATCGGTAAGATCTCAATAAACATCGTATCTTTGGTACCGAATGGCCATAACATACATATTATAGCATATCTTTAAACATTCATAAGCATAATAATTCAACAACATTGAAAAAAAAATTGACCTAGAACTCTTAGATATGCTAGAAAGTTCGACTGACGTGATACAGTATCAAATTCAAATTTTATGCGTTACCAAGTTTACGTTCTAGATTCACTTTAACCAATTTGACCTTACGTGCGGAATTAATCTAACTAGAGCAACAAGTCACTTGAATTAGTTGTCTAGGTGATTAATCATACAAGTCAATTAACTTATGTTGGAATGCCGCAATTCGTATATTATGCAAAGCAGTAAATAACAAACAATATGATGACGAAGAAATCCCAACGTGGGTAAAACTTCGGGATCAAGCCAGTTACCTCCACTATACAAATTCAGCAAGTACAAGTTATACCAAACTCCGTACCCAATCAGACCCGCTGTTCCAGTCTCACGATCTACTGCTGTAGATGCTTGCTAGACTTCCTGATCTACCTCCTACAGCCCAATCTGCTGTCTACTACAACCTCCTAGTCCTTAACTGATTGTATCACCAAGTGGAACATCAAGAACCGTCCGTTCTTGTGCTTGTAACTACGCCTCCATCCACCTCTCTCAATCCTCCAATGAGAGAGTCTCTTCCTCAATGGATTAAGAAAGTAAGGTGTTTCGGGTTATGTAGATTCAATGTTTTTTCCCAAACAATGGTTGCCGGATCACAAGATTGATGTGGATCTCTTCAAAGTTGTTATGAATATTTTTTGTAATGAAAGATAATATAGCAACCTCTTCAATTTCGTCCTAGGGTTTGAGTATTTATATTTGAAGGTGTCTAGGTGGTATGGGCCGAGTAAAACACTTCAAAAATGCGAAATAGGGTTTTTTTCGCGTAGGATTGTCGCTCGAGAGCGAGGCTTTGAGAATCGAGGAAGAGGTATTCTGTTTTTTTGCTCGAGCGAAATGCCAGCGAGAAGCGAGCGACAGTGAGTAGTTATCAATATTTTTATCATAACTTTCTCTTCTAATGTCCGATTGAGATGATTCAAGTTGAGTTGGAAAGATAACTCAAAGGACTACAATTCTTACAGAAATAGCCTTGTCCAAATTCCAACGTTTTCTATATGAAAAATACGTTTCCAGTTATAACTGAGAATCCTGAACATAATTTGTGCGGCTTTTTGATATCGTTTAGACTTCCAATCGCATTCCGATGATATTGTGTGATTTTCTTGGACATCTTAGACTCCTTCAATGACTCAAACACTAATTTACCTCATCTATACAAATTGCATCATAAGTCTTTGACTTTTACACCAATGTTCAATTAAGTCCCTGACTTTTACAATTATACAATTTAGCTCGTTTTGTTTACAGAATCTCCAATTACACTTTTAGACCTAACAAACTCCCCATTTGGCATTCTGTGACAAAACCATTCAAAATAAGTCAGGACTATACAAAATAAGTCAAGACTTAACAACCAAAACTATATTACCCAGTAAGTCTAATAACCGAGTCTTACATTCCTTCTTGTAGCTGTTTCCTGAAATCCACAAACTCACATACCCAGTGTAAAAGCACTTGATACAGGAAATATAACAATTGAAACACTTAATCACAATTCAACATGCTAGTTTGAGACGTGATATTGATGTCAATCAAAACACTAACCGAAACACCAACACCACTAAATATCAAAACTCAAACAGATGGATGTGATATGAAATGCAATGCAACGCTCCCCTTACTGCAAACTCTCATGTTTTTATGCAATAGGTAAATGTATCGATGTCTCTCATCAACGACCCCTAAACATAGCAATGCAATGCAATGCAAGTAATGTCAATAAATGAAATCATGTGCACATTGCAAATGGAGTAACTCTCCTATGTGCATGCCCAATCATTATTTTTTTCTCCCCCTCAGTTACATATTTCTCTCCCCCTTTTTGTCACAAATGCTGAAGGAAATCATATCAAGAACAAGCTGGGCAAATAACACATAATAACTCAAAAATGTAGTTGATAGCATGCAAAAGTAAAATTAACAAGTAGCAGACCTCCCACATACTCAGTTTAGACCAAAATGGAGTAAAAAGTACAAGTGACTCATGTGTGTAAAGTGTCACTATTCCAATGCAAGCAGGACTCCAAACCTTAATTTTGTGAGAAGGGACATG
>NC_036245.1:320221-320525 GCF_002742605.1 Olea europaea var. sylvestris | reverse complement strand
TCGCGAAAAATGACGAAATTGCCCCCGGCGAGATTTTTGTTTCTTATAAAACTGTCAAATTTCTGCCAATTCCGACACCGTCGCGAAAAATGACGATATTGGCCCCGACGTAATATTTGTTTCCGATCAACCTGCCAAATTTCGGTCCATTCCGACACCGTCGCGAAAAATGACGAAATTGCCCCCGGCGAGATTTTTGTTTCTTATAAAACTGTCAAATTTCTGCCAATTCCGACACCGTCGCGAAAAATGACGATATTGGCCCCGACGTAATATTTGTTTCCGATCAACCTGCCAAATTTCG
>NC_036245.1:306357-319933 GCF_002742605.1 Olea europaea var. sylvestris | reverse complement strand
CCGTCGCGAAAAATGACGAAATTGCCCCCGACATGATTTTTGTTTCCAGTCAACCTGCCAAATTTCTGCCCATTCCGACACCGTCGCGAAAAATGATGAAATTTCCCCCGGCGCAATTTTTGTTTCCGATCAATCTGCCAAATTTCAGCCCATTCCGACACCGTCGCGAAAAATGAAGAAATTGCCCCTGGCGATATTTTTGTTTCTTATAAAACTGTCAAATTTTAGCCCTTTCCGACACCGTCGTGAAAAATGACGAAATTGCCCCCGGCGCGATTTTTGTTTCCGATCAACCTGCCAAATTTCAGCCATTTCAGACACCGTCGCGAAAAATGACGAAATTGCCCCCGACATGATTTTTGTTTCCAGTCAACCTGCCAAATTTCAGCCCATTCCGACACCGTCGCGAAAAATGACGAAATTGCCCCCGACGTGATTTTTGTTTGCAGTCAACCTGCCAAATTTCAGCCCATTCCGACACCGTCGCGAAAAATGACGAAATTGCCCCCGACGTGATTTTTGTTTGCAGTCAACCTGCCAAATTTCAGCCCATTCCGACACCGTCGCGAAAAATGACGAAATTGCCCCCGACGTGATTTTTGTTTGCAGTCAACCTGCCAAATTTCAGCCCATTCCGACACCGTCGCGAAAAATGACGAAATTGCCCCCGACGTGATTTTTGTTTGCAGTCAACCTGCCAAATTTCAGCCCATTCCGACACCGTCGCGAAAAATGACGAAATTGCCCCCGACGTGATTTTTGTTTGCAGTCAACCTGCCAAATTTCAGCCCATTCCGACACCGTCGCGAAAAATGACGAAATTGCCCCCGACATGATTTTTGTTTCCGGTCAACCTGTCAAATTTCTTCCCATTCCGACACCGTCGCGAAAAATGACGAAATTGCCCCCAAAGGGATTTATGTTTCCAGTCAACCTGCCAAATTTCTGCCCATTCCGACACCGTCGCGAAAATGACGATATTGGCCCCGACGTAATATTTGTTTCCGATCAACCTGCCAAATTTCGGACCATTCCGACACTGTCGCGAAAAACGTTGAAATTTCCCCCGGCGCGATTTTTGTTTCCGATCAACCTGCCAAATTTCAGCCCATTCCGACACCGTCGCGAAAAATGACGAAATTGCCCCCGGCGCGATTTTTGTTTCCGATCAACCTGCCAAATTTCAGCCCAATCAGACACCGTCGCAAAAAATGACGAAATTGCCCCCGGCATGATTTTTGTTTCCGGTCAACCTGTCAAATTTCTTCCCATTCCGACACCGTCGCGAAAAATGACGATGTTGGCCCCGACGTAATATTTGTTTCCGATCAACCTGCCAAATTTCGGTCCATTCCGACACCGTCGCGAAAAATGTTGAAATTTNACTTATCTCCCCCTTACTATGAGCTTATTTGTTTTTCAATTTTTCAAAGTATTTCAGCTCATCATATTTTTCTCATTTCTCCAACTCATTAATTTTTTATCTTCAGTGCAGGTTATTCTCCATTAGGCGATTAAGATGACCCCTGTAGCGAGCTTTAGACCGGTTAACCCAAGTCAGTTGACTATGGGCATCAGGTTTTAAGAGACCCCGTAGACTTAATTGCTCGAGTCAAATAGGCCCCGAAGAAGAACATTAAGATATGAGCATTTAAAATTGAGGGAAATTTTTGGGTTAAGGTCTACTGAAATTGGTCAATTCATGTTCAAAATCAAACCATCAACATGTGACAGCCATCCCAAATCTCACACATACGGTAGTGTCCCACTAACAAATTCAGAGTATGTGCAGTGCAGATGATACATGAAGACACTTATACATATTAATCCAACTAGACCTAACCAAGCAATGGAAATTATTCTACAACTTATCAATTTTAGCTCCTACATGATATAACGTGCAAACTCCAAGTCATGTGTTATGCTATAGAAATTTCCATAACCAATTATTTTTGTCTTTTTCAAATTTTCAATATTTTTGTGTTTTTCATTTTTCCTAAAATGAATGCTCCACATACAAAATAAAATAAAGTCAAGTACATAAAGACAAAAATAAACATGCATGCGCCAAAACTCGTAGGTGAAAATCATGCATGAAAAACAACAAAACAAAAACAAACAATATACATATGATGCATGCAACAACTATATGTCAATTAAGAGCCAAGCATGCATCAAAAATACCTAATCAAGTAGTTATATAAGTGTTCTTTCCTTTAAGAGCACCACAATCTCTAACCAAATTTGGGAAATCGCTTTTCTTCACCCAAACCTGTCTAGAGCAAGGATTGTTTCCAGACAACTGTGTCACCAATCGAGTCAAACGATTCACTTGATCAGTAAGGAATCCAATCTGACTAACAGACACCTGTTTTTTGTTCTTTTTCAAGCTCAAGTCTTTCCTATTGTTCAGGCAGTGATGATACTTAGGGCTGATTTGACCTAACTCTCCACAGTGAAAACATGTAGGGATAAACTTAGGACCTGTGATATGCTTACGCTGATTTTTATTCCTAGGCCGACGGGTCCTACAACGTCTGGTAGACCTACGTCCTGAAGTTTCCACAACATTTGGTATAGGATTAGTCACAATATTTGGTTGGTCAGTAGCACGAACAAAGGTGGTCTGTGATGCACTAGCAACATTCAGATCAAAACCTATACCTCCCTTATCACCAGCCGGGTTGCCCATTCCTAGAATATTATCTAGCCTTTCAGAACTGCTAGAAAGGCAAGTAACTGAGTCCTAGACAACTCTAACTCACTCTCAAGGTGTTTAACCTGAATAGCTAAGGTCTCATTCACAATGGTCAGCTCACTTACTCTCCTAGAGGACATCTCATTCTTACTGGTGAGATCACTAACACGAGCCTCTAACTGTTCCTTCTCTAGCTTAAGCTCTTTCACTTTCTTGCTTATTGCCTGATTAGTAGCTAAGATATTGAGGCTTTCCTCATACATCCTATCATAGGCTGTTTCTAGATCTTCCACACTTCCACTCTCATCACTAGAATTTTCACTACTATCTAAGTCCTCTGTCCTTTCACTCCCCTAATCAGATCCACTTTTACCCCTAGCAACGAAGGCCACATATTTTCCACTCTTCTCACGGGTGGATTTTTCACTCTGATTTTTCGAGCTAGACTCGTCATCAGTGAGAGTAGTATTCATAGCCTTCTCTTCAAATCTCTTAGCACTAGGGCACTCATTCCTCACGTGACCGAAACCCTGACAGTTATGGCATTATACGGATTTAGATTTTCTCATAGATTCATTTGGGCCACCTTTTTGTCTCTCTTGAGGCATCTTCTTATTCCTAAACATTTTTCAAAATTTCTTAGTTAGGTAGGCCATCTCCTCATCATTGGGTGAATCTGAATCAAAAGATTCCATCCGGTTATTCCTAGTGGATTTCAAGGCCATGGATTTTTCCTTAGCAGGATTGTCTAAGGTCAACTCATAGGTCTGGAGGGATCCGACTAACTCCTCTACATTGATAGTGTCTATGTCCTTACTTTCCTCAATAGCTATGACTTTGGCCTGAAACGCTCGGGTAAGGATCTAAGAATTTTTCTAACTATCTTGGGCTCGAGAATTTTCTCACCTAGGTTGAAAGAAGAATTCACTATATCATTTAAGCTCGCATAAAAGACATCAAATATCTCATCATCTCTTATCCTGATTTCCTCGAACCTACTGATCAGCATTTCTAACTTAGAATTTTTAACGACCTGGATTCCCTCATGTGTGGTTTGAAAATGTCCCAAACATCCTTAGCTACCTCACACATAGATACTCTCCTAAATTTCTCAGAGGACACAGTCATAAACAATGCATGTATGGCCTTGCTATTAAAGTTACAGCTATCCAATTGTGCTCTAGACTAGTTTTCTACGGGGGTGGGAGTGACTACACCATCTACTGTGGTACTAGGGGCAAACCAACCATTCACTACGCTCTGCCAGACACGCTCATCCATGGATTTCAAAAATGCTCTCATTCTAACCTTCCAGTATGCATAGTTGCTACCATCAAAGTGGGGCGGCACATTCAATAAGGTACTCACCTAGACTATTTAAGGTCATGACATGATTTTAGGCTCTGATACCACTTGAAAAAAAATTTGACCTAGAACGCTTAGATATGCTAGAATGTTTGACTGACGTGATACAGTATCAAGTTCAAATTTTATGCGTTACCAAGTTTACGTTCTAGATTTCACTTTAGCCAATTTGACCTTACGTGTGGAATTAATCTAACTAAAGCAACAAGTCACTTGAATTAGTTGTCTAGTTGATTAATCATACAAGTCAATTAACCTATGTTGGAATGCCTCAGTTTGTATATGAAGCAAAGCAGTAAATAACAAACAATATGATGATGGAGAAACCCCAACGTGGGTAAAACTTCGGAACCAAGCCAATTACCTTCACTATACCAATTCAGCAAGTACAAGTTATACCAAACTCCGTACCCATTCAGACCCGCTGTTCTAGTCTCACGATCTACTGCTATAGATACTTCTAGCCTCTTGCTAGACTTCCTGATATACCTCCTACAGCCCAATCTGTTGTCCACTACAACCTCCTAGTCCTTAACTGATTGTATCACCAAGTGGAACACCAAGAACCGTCCGTTCTTGTGCTTGTAATTGTGCCTCAATCCACCTCTCTCAATCCTCCAATGAAAGAGTCCATTCCTCAATAGATTAAGAAAGTGAGATGTTTTAGGTTATGTAGATTCAATGTTTTTTCCCAAAACAATGGTTGCCGAATCACAAAATTGATGTAGATGAAATTTCCAATTAATTTCACCTTAGATCTCTTCAAAGATGTTATGAATATCTTTTGCAATGAAAGAATAATGTAGCAACCTCTTCAATTTCGTCCTAGGGCTTGATTATTTATATTTGAAGGTGTCTAGGTGGTATGGCTCGAGTAAAACACTTCAAAAATGCGAAATAGGGTTTTTGCCACATAGGAGTGTCGCTTGAGCGAGAGCCAGCGAGAATCAAGCGAGAGGTATTCTGTTTTTTTCGCTCGAGCGAAATGCCAGTGAGAAGCGAGCGACAATGAATAGTCGTCAGTATTTTCATCATAACTTTCTCTTTCGTTATCTGATTGAGGTGATTCAAGTTGCGTTGGAAAGATAACTCAAAGGAATACAATTCTTCTAGAAATATCCTTGTCCAAATTACAACGTTTTCTATGTGAAAAATACATTGCAAGTTATGACTAAAAATTCGGAACATAATTTGTGCGGCTCTTTGATATTCTTTAGACTTTTAATTGCATTCTGATGATCTTGTGTGATCTTCTTGGACATCTTAGACTCCTTCAATGATTCGAACACTAATTTACCTCATCTATATAAATTGCACCCTAAGTCTCTGACTTTTACACCAATGTTCAATTAAATCCCTGACTTTTACAATTATACAATTTAGCTTGTTTTGTCCACAGAATCGCCAATTATACTTTTAGACCTAACAAACATGAAAATAAACAATGTAAACAGGATAAAACAACTGCACCTCTTTATCTTACCTCGTTTGATCAAATGAATTTTTTGAAATGCAATACCAAAATCACGTTCCAAATCTTCATTTTTCTACTTATTTTCCGTATGTATGCATTTGTATATGTTCTATTGTCCAAATAATAAAACCTCTTGTACGAAATTTTTTTTCCACCAATGATAAATGAAACGTATAAGAACATAACCGAATAAACATGTTCACTCTAAATAACAATTTCCACAATGATGACGAAACTAAAACAAATGCTGAAATAAAATATATAGTAAATTTTCATCGAATCATTATTATTGAGTTCCAAAATTTCTGGCATCACAACTGCACCTCATCGCCCACCAACTAACAATCCGTTCTAACATGTGAGGAGTAGGGGGAAAGGGTGAGGATATGGAAATACTCTGTAGGACTCAAAAATAATGCTGCGATACCAAATAAAAATATCTAAATACATGTGTTAAAATATAATATTGTTATCATATTTTTAGAAATCGGTAAGAGCTCAATAAATATCATATATTTGGTACCGAGTGACCATAACATACATATCATATCATATCTTTAAACATTCATAAGCATAATAATTAAACAATATGAAAATAAACAATGTAAATCGGATAAAACAACCGCACCTCGTTTGATCAAATGAAATTTTTGAAATACAATACCAAAATCACGTTCCAAATCTTCATTTTTCTACTTATTTGCCTTATGTTCTGTTGTGCAAATAATAAAACCTATTGTAGGGTATTTAAAGTTGAAAATGAAGATAAATTTATGGTCGAACTAAACCACGAGTGCCGTGTTTCACAATACCAAAATACTAAAATCATTATCCTAGAGGGAAAAAAAAATAAACAATTTATCCCCAACAACTGTCAAGTAATGTATACAACCTAAAATCAAGAATAAAATATTTTCATACACGTGGCACAACCCTATTTGCATCTAGAATTTTAATTGAATTGAGAAACTAATTTTTAACAACTTCAAATTGCGATATCTTGAAGTTAACTTTTCCGAATCGATTTTTTTTTTAGTGTAATATACATGATTAATTAAGAGCTATCCAACAAGTCTTATATTAATATACTTATATTTGCCCTATTGAAATCTAAATATTTGGATCAAATAAAATTATATAAATAAATATATCACTTTAGTCCCCCAACTTTCCAAAATTTAAAATATATTATATAAAATAATTAATTCTATTCTATGAAAATTATGGGGACTTGACAATGCTTCTTATCCTTTTCTTTCTTCGAAGATAAACATTTTTCATGCCCAACATATTTGGACGTTTCTTGACTTATAAACTAGGTAGACCAGCTTATAAGTCCATCCAAACACAAATATCAAGAGATAAGAACAAAATCGTGATTGCAAGATTATCATTTCCTTGGGTGACAAATGAACCAAGTCACTCGCAAGCTTGGCTCAATCTGGTTCAGTTTATGGCATTTTAGGCTTGTTTTGAGATGAGCCATAGACTGAATCGAGTTCACATTGTTTTTCGCGAGTCGAGCAATTAGATTGAAATGTGAGAATGAGTTCTTTTTTATCATCACTGTTTTAATTTTAGTAATATGTTTGACTTAGGGGTAACATAATTTTTTATTATATCTAGTACATGTTAGCTTTGATATAATGTGTTCACTTGTAAGATTAGATATAATTACAAAAGAAATAGTGGAAATTACAGTCAACAAGAGTTTTAAACTTTTCAATTCAAAATTAAGATTTACAAGTTTTCTTTTCAAAAATCAAATAATAATTAAAATTTTAAACATTAATAATTATATTACAAAATTAAATATATATATTCATCCCACCTAACCTATAACCTACCAACCCCAAAATCGTAATAATTTTCATTCTCTCTACTATCGATTTTCTCTCTCTATTCCACCTTCTATCCATTCCATTGCAACTACCGGAAGCCATCAATGGAGATCACTGCTGATGACGCTGTTGTGATCTGTTGCTACGCGATATGGTGATGATGTATCTTTATATCGCAATACGCACGGAGCCGTCTTTCTACTGAACTTCACGTGATGATGTTCACTGTTCACAGGTGCTGCAGTGCATAGGTGGCGTTGCTAATGGTGTGGTGATTTGCTGTAGCGTTTGATGGCGTTGGTGGTTTGCAGTCATCGTGATGATGTCACTGTGACTATTTTCAACAGTGTCTCCTTTGTGTGATACTATGTTATACCATCATAATAAATATAATGATGCTAATTTAATTTCACTTAATTGGTAATTAAATATACTCTAATCAAACATGTTTAGATATACAAAACACATCTAACTAAGTATATCAATCAATCACGATCATATTCAAGATTAATAAAATTAATTGATTAGTTTTTGAACGATCCATAACAATTTTATAATCTATGAACATTAATATATTCTTGACAACAATAATGCTAATGTCACATTCTTTTATAAGTTGGTACCTATCAAGAGTAATTGACAAATAAATTATGTAATTTAGTGTTCACAATGTCATAATGTTTGGCCACTTTGATGACTAACAAACAACATTAAACGAACATTAATTACATAAATATAACATTTATCGCTTAATGTTTATTTACAGATTTACATGTTCTTGTTTAGCCACGAAAAAAAAAAAGTAAAAAATTCATCACTTGACTATAAGAACATTAATTACATAAATATAACATTTATCGCTTAATGTTCATTTACAGATTTACATGATCTTGTTTAGCCAGAAAAAATAAATAAATCCATCACTTGACTATAAGAATTCTTTTATTTCACGTAATTAGATTCTATATGCGAATGGAATACACTTTATAGCAGGCTATTAAAGTAATAATTAATTAAAAAGGTTACTACATCTGTATCATGTAGACTCTAAGTCAAAGCTGTATATCATATCATTTTCACCGCTTGATTTCCACTTATCTATAATTTATTCAAGAAAATACATTTAAACATAAAACATAATTATTATTGCACATAACAATGATGCACTTTAGTGCCTTTTCTCCATTAACTGCGGTACTGTACATGAAACATACTTCTGCCCTGATTTTGCTCCATTAATTAGTTTGTATGAGTCAATTTTTTACACGTTACAACCACTTATCTCTTTAAATGCAAAATCCAACTTCGACTTATCTCTTTAAATGCAAAAATCAGATAATGATCTTTCCCCAGACCAATCATAATCAACACATATGGCACGAGATTATACGGTGTACTGTACGACACTCCCTAGTTTGAGAAGCACAAATTTGACATTTAGTGGAAAAATGGAAATTGATGTAATGATTGTAGTGTAAATAAAATAAAAAATGGCTCTTGATTCACAAGGTTATTTTGAATTCACAAAATAATCAATCACCGATGCTGATTTATTTATCCAGAGAAGGCAGATTTTCCAAGTAATAGCAGGTCCAATTATATTTTATATTTTAGGCATTGATCCATAAATCGATAAGAAAAATTAATAATTAATAAGTGGAAAACATTAATCTATAAAGGAAAATCAAGAATTCCTTAATCTTGCCTCTGATGCCACATGTAAGCAAGCAGTTAAACTTTAATACCAAAATCTATAGAATTCATGATTTTAACATATAAATTTAATTTATCAAAAAACATGTCTTGATCTATGGCAATAATTGAAAGATTCAAATATGCGCAAGAGAAACAAGTAAAATAAATAAACAATTCTCTCTCTTTATCTCTCTATAATTGAATTTACTAATTTGATGGGTTCTACTCACGTTTATATGCAGAAAAGGATGCAACTTCATGGGCCATAAAAAACTATTCACTTTCTATCAAAGTAGATAGTTATAAAACTGTCACTTCTCAATGGTCAATATGATTTCAGTAATAATAAGCCACTTTCATTAATAATATTACTTCGGCTACATTAATTGGTCTTACATGAATATCTTTTTATTTGTTTCTATCTAACAATTATAAGAACAATTAAACTACTCAAATAGAGAAATTTGACATGAAATATTGACAAAGTTGACGTAACAAATTGTGATTAAAGGCAAAGAACATTAAGAGATTGGAAAATCAAAGTTTAATCCTTCAATGTCGGTGGAGGCAAATCAATCATTTATCCTAGAAGGCTCTAGAATGCGGAGAACTAAATAAATTCTTGCATTTTCCAATTTCTTCTTTAAATGTCGACTATGATTTCTTCAAACCAAACAACTGAAAGTGTTCAATCTTTTGTCCATAGAAATAAAAGATCCAATCAAAATCTTTTTGAATTTTTGCTTTATCCAGTGAGCAGTATTATGCTAATAAATTTTATTGAATGAGTTTGCAATCAATTTGTTTCTATTCTCCTCCTTCCAAAGCATTCAAAAAGATGTAGTGCACTACATGTAACATTGTTCCAATCTCAACTTCAAGAATCGGTTCCCTAAAAGAGGATAAAGCAAATATTGTAATTATCATTTTCAGAGAAAGAGGAAACAAATATTAATCATTTAGTGTACTAAAAAGGTGTGAGATTCTAACTTTATTCATTAATTTACGCTTTTTTGCACTCTGAGACGGTGGACCAAAAAGTTAAAAGCCACTAATTCATCCCATTAATATATTTATTGAATATCTTTTCATTCGTTTCTGTCTAATTATTTTAAAGTAGATTCTTATGTTGGCACAGTGGAATCACTATTTCGAATATTCCAGCCGCAATTTCTAGAAGTAGGTTGTTGTTTGGTACAAAAGGTTTAAAGTTACTTGATTCAAATAGGACCCCAGATAAGAGTCTAGAATATATAGAAAATGTACTCAAAACCTTTTAGTTTTCTATTTAAATCCAGCATCTAACCAATTTCAAATTTACTAAGAATAAAATTTTTGCACATACCATATCTCCAAAGTTTACCATTAATTTCTCTTATTCTTATACGTATATTAAGAATAATTGAATTTAAAAAAAAAAAAGTAGTAACGGTTAATTAAAACTCAAAACAAATTTTGTCTATTCTTCTCTTCTCAAAACTTTCAAATAAATGTCACATAGTGTCAAGCTCGTCTTCATAAATCCAAACCCCTTATAGAGGATAATGCAAATACTTTAGAGAAATGCTAGGTTGGCAGGCGCCCCTCCAATAGGGGGCACCATGTGGCGCCCTGTCCAAAAAGTTTATTTGAGTGGCTTTTTCCAATACTTTGAATTATCAATTATTATTTATTTGAGTTAGTGATTATACAGACAACCATGCTATCGTAATAGAAAGGGTTTGACACCATCCCAGACTGCTATTCACAATAGGGGTGGTCCCATTTTTTATTTTTTTTTGTATTTTTAAGTCATACGGGTCTCACGCATGTAAGTGAATATCAACCAAATGGGCAAATAAATTCTGGCGAAGGAGCTTTATTGTTATACAGATATAGAGGAAACTACTATGAAACATGAAGAGAGTTAAAAAGGCAGTCAACTCATAGAAATAATAATTAGATTCTCACTTTAATTGTCGTATCCATATCTAAAATAAACAATTATTATATTGCCTTTGATGGCGGTGCTATTAGTTATCCATTAACTTGACCCCTTTCGCTTTTTCTGCCTTTTCTTATCATCTCACGGTGAGTTTATAGCCATACAAAAAGTAGCCTCTTTCTTTTAAATGATGATGAAATATAAAGCTACAACAAAAGAAAATAAATTAGGTGAGGAATTCCCATGTGCTATTAAAAGACAAGTTTTTATTTTAAAATTCATTAAGAGGAAAGGTTTCATATTGCACACATTTATATTTGTTTGTTTACATAAACAAGACACACATTAGTTGACTCCGAATTTACAAAGAACAATGAAAACAAATTTAGTTCGTCATATATGCACAGGCTTGGCCCTAGACCAAAGCCAATAACGCAAGTGGAAATTACACCATATCATTCATCATTTTTAATAAATACTAGTGGTTCGTGCAATACATTAGTTGTTTTACTTTGAAGGTAATGTTAGTGTGATCAATGTTAGGGATTAGGGAAAGATGTACGTTGATTGAATAAAGGCTGACAAGTAAATTTACATCTTACGGTCTTGCATTTTAATGAAAAATTACTGTAATTGGAGAAGCTCTTACCTATAACAATTAATTTGGAATTTGGCTTGTTGGGCCAATGAAGGATGTTGCATAAAATATTGGAATAATTCTAATGTAAGCTTCACATTTGATTAATTTATCTTACGAGTTAGATGTATGGCTCATAATGTATTGCGATTGGATTGAGTTTTTTAAGTAATCAATTGGGACTTTTACACCTTATGGATTGTATTTAATATAAGGGAAAAATTCACATTTCAGGTGTCATCTTTACCTGAATTCAAAAAACAGGTAAATAGTTTGAAAATTCAAAAATCAAGTATATATTTAATTAATTAAAAATATTTATTAAATAAAGATAATAAAGTCACAGTTACACGATTAATTGGCACAGATTCATAATTCTAGGTCACAGATTTATTTACTGGTCACATATCGTTAAATTAATTGGTCACAAATTATTTCGCGTGGTCACAAATCAAACATTTTATAGGTCAGATATTATTTTGAGGTCATGGATCATTTAAATTACAGGTCACATAAGTCACATTTTTTCTTTGAGTCATATAAGTCACCGATCACAAATTATTTTTTAATCACAGACACCTAATTTTTTGTCAGAAATAAGTTAAATGGTTGGTCACAGACACCCCCACCCATCACCACCACCGTATCAACCACCACCAACATCATCGACAACAACACAACAATAGTTGGGCACCACCGTTTCCTGTCACCACCATCATGAACACCACTGTACCTATAACACCACCACGTCCACAACACACCACTATCGTACATCACACCACCCACAGCACACCACCACTACCACCATCTTCTCTATCTCCATTTACACCACACCCACCAAAGAATCACAAACCCACCACCACCACAACACACTATACAACCTCAAAATTGCAACAAAACATGCCATAAAAATCACAAGAAAACCACTGTACAATGCCTAGAAACCTTCAAAAGCGGCATTGTGATTCAACTGTGAGCATAGCCATGACAACGTCGGGCAACGTTGCGCTCAAATTAAGGTGTGACTTTGAAGTCGCGACGCCGTAGGAAAAGGTATTGCATCGAAACTCTGACAGCGACTTCTCTTCTTCTGGTGTATCTCTGCGCAGTAGTGGTGTTCCTGGGTAGAGGTCGTTGTTGCGCCTCTTGCAGTGGCGCCAGTCTCACATCGAAACCGATGCTAGTCTTCAGATGTAGCGGCAACGTCTCTACCGCTGTGAAAAGAGAGAGGGAAGAGAGACGAGATTGAAAATGGGGGAAATGATTTAGGGTTTTCTATTGAATTGGGTGAATTATATATATAATACCTGGTTTTGTACAAGTAAATTTTACCATTGAAATTTGAATTTGAAAATTTAAATACCTGGATTTATGTAATTTCCTCTTAATATAATATGGTAATTTTAAGTGTGTGGGTCGAAAATATATGTAAACCTTAATTAGAGTTTCAGCCGTAATGGGACGGCTCAATAATTTTCTATATAAAGGCTAGGTCCCCTCTCCTCTCCATATTGTTTTATTAGTTTGCCCCATTGATGACTGCTACTTTGTGAGGAGTAAGGAGGGGAAGATGTAGATGTTATTATTCATATCAACCATGTCTTCCGCAAGTATGAATTTGAATCATCAATTTATAATTATGTGATTTTGTATCTTAGCATATTCATCGTTAAATTTTAACAATTGATATCAGAGCTTTCATTTGGTATCAGAGCCTTCATGCTAAAATTGAAATCTTTCATTAAAAATAAAAAATAAATAAAAAATTCTATGTCGATTCTTTTAAACCTTTGTTAAACACTGTCTCCAAACGGACAACTTTGCATTAATTTTTCACATTGAGTTTTTTGTGCATATAATTTTGTGTATGCGTATATGTACAACTCATTGTAAAAACACATGTAAAGAAGCTACAAAAAAAAAAAAAAAAAAAAAAAAGGGC
>NC_036245.1:296325-298472 GCF_002742605.1 Olea europaea var. sylvestris | reverse complement strand
CAAAGTTGCTTTACCTTTGCAGTATGATGTATAAATAAAAATTAAATCTTGAGGGAATGTCACTTTAAGTTTCTTTAATTACAGAAAAGAATTGTAATATCTGCTAATCAGAGGTTACCATAAATGAAATCGCCCAACATTATTGCTATAAAATCAAATTGGGACTCATTTGAAATTTCTAAGAAGCTCAAGGACGATACTGAAATTTTAAATATTCATAGAGGAATTTATTGTGGTTATCTAGAAGATTTTTAGAGGAAAGTTTTAAGGTACTTTTCAAATATGCTTTGTTTTTCTCATTTTTAATTTCATCCTTTCCTCCCAAAAAATTGTGGCAGCCTTCATAATATACCCAAAATAATAATAATAAAAATATAATATAATAATGATTTTTCCTCATATCGTATTTGAAGCCTCCATCTCCTTGGGTCACTAACCGACTAGTTAGATATCTATGATTTTTACCATTTGACATCTCTTTTTCTCAATCTCCCATTGAAAATATTTTAGTCGAGATGAGATACTTGCAAAGATGAAAATTCAATTATGGTGGAAATCATGGCATTCTATGAGTGTTTTGGGAAACATTTGTTGTAATTGATTAGAAGTATTTTTCAAAAGATAATAAACTGATTAGCAGTAATTATCCATGAATCTAATTGTGCAGTTTTTTTCAATATTTTGATCTTAAAACAATACACATCCAAATTTTTTCTGTATTGAGATTAATGTAATTTCTTCAAAGAATCTATTTGAAAAATAAATTGACGTGTAAGAATTATTAAAGCAATTTAATAATTTTCAGAATGTAAATTGTCTAAAACGCTCGTTTATTGTCGCAAACGATTCCTGTTTTGGATTGAAAATTAGTTTAATAAATAGAACTAATTTAAATATACACTTTTTTAAACAGATGGAAACCCACCCATACGTAAGCAAAATCAGTGTCTTAATTTTTGGAAATACCCTTTATAGGACAACTTTTATACAATTTTCACGATGAATTGTTGGTAAATTTTAAGAAATCCAAGGTTACACGGTAAATGTATCAGTCAACTGAGAAATTAAGAAAATGCTGCTCATCATTTTCTTTCTTCAACCGCCCAACATGTGTAGGACCCTTCTGTTTTATCTTAAAAAGAAGTTTCGACCTTTGAAAAAATTAAAACACTTTAATTTTAAGTTTTAATATAAAATTAAAACATATGTTAACCTATATTTTAATGGTTTAAGTGTGGGTTTAAATTTATCCCTATAAAATGGAGTTCTTTCATTTGAGAAAAACAACTTGAGATATAAGGAAAAATAAAATACTAAATCTATATTTTATACTATATTTTTATAGTTTGTGGCAATTTGATGTGAGACCCGTTCTTTATTTCCCTATGGTCGTGCCCATAGAAGAAGAGCTAAATGAGTTTTATCTTGGAGTCGTGTAGGGTCGAAAGAACTCGCAGGAAGGGAAGGTCACATGACTTTAGGACAGCGTCTTCGACGTGACTCCCAATACTTAATTTCTAACCCTCTTCTCAATTTATATTATATCATTGTTGAATTATGTTTGTGTTGCCTAATTGATTATATTATGATAAATATCTACACACAAATCACCAATTTTTCCCAACACTTTCTTGGGGTTGTGAACTAGGTGGACCAGCTTATATGTCCACCAAACATTAATATCAAGAAATAAGAACAAAATCATGATTGCAAGATTATTATTATCCTAGGTAACAAATGAGCCAAGCTCGCTCAATCTGGTTCAGTTTATGGCAGTTTGAGCTTGTTTTGAGAAGAGCAATGGATCGAATCGAGTTCACATTGTTTTTCACGAGTCGAGCCCACTAACTTGAAATGTGAGAATAAGTTCTTCTTGATCATCACAGTTTTAATTTTAGTAGAACATTTGATTTAGTGGTTAGCATAATTTTTTATTATTTATAGTATATGTTAGCTTTGATACAACGTGTTCAGTTGTAAGATTAATATAATTAAGAAGGAAATAACATATGTTTGATTTTTTTAAGATGTAAAAATGTTGCATTGTCTATACTATAGTCACAAAATTTGAAGCCTCAAATAACCTCAATTCAATAGAATACTTCTCTCGACATTTGATTTTTTTTTTTTTTTTTTTTTTTTTAATC
>NC_036245.1:273801-295928 GCF_002742605.1 Olea europaea var. sylvestris | reverse complement strand
CTACAGTACTCATTTTTAACCATACATTCTTCATTAAAATAATATTAAACATAAATAAAAAAAATCTTCTTTTTTATCCAGACATTTCGACATCAATCACTATTTCATAATACACTTTTTGATATTAAAGGGGTACAAACAGGCCCTTAAATACAACATTTGGCCCCTTGTGTGATTTTCATTTTTAAAAATTTATTTCAAGCCTTTCCTAGCTCTTCCCTTGAAATTTGTCAGCTAAGGCTTGTTGAGACACGCCCTTAAAAGCACAATCTAATTAGTTACTTGCTTAAGGTAGCTTGCTCATAAAACTCCAATTGACGCATAATTTATTTTTTCCAAACTTATTTCTTATTACTCATTTTTTCAATAAAATAATTTTATCCATAAATTCAAAATTTTTTCCAACTTTTTAACCACACATTCTTCAAAAATTCACAATTACAAAATTTATTCTTAAAAAATAAAGCAGCTCAAACAAACCCTTAATGCCCAACATGTATGGATGTTTCTCGTATTACAATCCAGGTGAACCAGCTTATTAGTCCACGCAAACATAAATATCAAGAAAGGTGGGAATGTTTTGTGCAATTAACCTTTATATTCCAGGTTTATTTCATTATTTGCTTATTATCATTATAATTACCGTGTTTCCATTCAGATTTTCACATATGAATTTATGAGATCAAGTACTTTCTTTATTAGGAAGAAACATGATAAATGTTGGTCTATTCTTAATTACGATATTCATATCTCTTAGTTACTAACGACTATGAATAATTTATAATTAAATTATTTATAACTCAAACTTTCAAGTAGCGATGAAAATTTGGGTCAGAAATACATTGTCAAACTTTCAAGTAGCGATGAAATTTTGGGTCAGAAATACATTGTAACATAAATTCTATAAAAAAAAAAAAAAAAAAAAAAAAAAAAACACGAATATAATTCTAGCCTGTCCAGATGTTTGAGGTATCATACTTAAGAGTTATATAAATTATTTCCAAGAAAATATCACTCAAATTTTTAATTTAGTTTAAAATTCTTCAAACTCAGCATGTACGACAACAAGATCAAAATTTTCAAATAAGAATTACAAGAATCAACACTAATATTCATACATAAAGGTCATAAATAATATGTTTATACATTTGAAAATTAGTAATAACAATAAAACAACGAAAAGAAACCTAACCATATCTATAAAATGACGAGTGACTATTCTTCTCTTTGCACCGATAACTCTCATCAAGGTCTCCAGAGATAAATGGGTAGCACCCTTTTATTTATTTATTTCTTATTATTATTTTTTTTTTTTGGAGTAACAAAAAGTGATTATTTTGTTTTGAAAATAAGAAGTAACAATTAGAAAAATTCAAATTCTATTCTTAAAAATACCATATAGAGATAATTTTACACTAATTAAAAACTCCCTAAATTCATTTGATAAGGTTGTCAATAGTTCAATTTATTGTCTAATTATCAATTATTAAAATATATAAGTTTACTGAATATGGATTAAAATTGAATGTTTTCAAGAAGAATAATGCTATTTATAGTGAAGATAATCAGTAGTAGCCCTATGTGACATATATGTAATGGTTTATAATTTAATGCATAAATATGATAGTTTTTTAATGATAACAATGGTAATTTTAATGATAATAAGCTTATAATGAAATAAACGCGGAACATAAATTATTTCAAACCAAAGTGACGACACCGCTTATCACACGAATTTAGCCTATGAGAGACATCTGTCCCATGGATCTCCCAGTGGTGGACCCTAGAGAGGCATCAGCCGTGGGTGTGTGGGTGTTTATATAGACAGGGAGAGATACAAACTCTTTCATCCCTTAAAACATTTTCTGGGTATTGAGCTAATCATGTCTCTTCTCGAAGCTGCAGTTTTAGTGCTTTCCTTGGCCATCATCGGTATACATTCAGGCAAGCAATCTCTCGTCTTTTGCAACACGTATTCTTTTAGTCCATCAGTTATGGTTTACATTTCTCCCATCTCATGTTAATCAACTGAGTAGATCGTAATCTAATTATGTAAACTGGTCTCGGATTGCTCCTGTTTCCCACTCCAAAGTATGAAATTAGTTTCTATATATTCATTCCAGTCTCCACCATTTAGTTTTATTGCTCATCCGCATTGCTCTAAAATCTTTAGCTCTCTCACAGTTAGTTAAGAATCTTGAAATAATCATGTCTGTTTTCATAGCAGCTTTAGTGCTTTTCTTCTCCATCGCTGGAGTTTCAGGTGTCTCCTATGTTAATCACACTTTCTCCCATCCCCTGACTCTGTTCATGTTAATCAGATTGTAATCTAATTATGTACCTATGTTCATTGCAGTTTTATTTTATTTATTATTTTTTATTTTTTTGATATGGGCTTTTGCAGATGCTGAAGATTATTGCATTTGTAACGATGGATTGAGCGATGCGATTTACCAGAAGAACATTGACTATGCCTGTGGAGCTGGAGCGGATTGTGCACCTATTATGCGAAACGGCCCTTGTTTTCAACCAATTACTGTGAAGGATCACTGCAATTTTGCTGTGAACAGCCTATTACAAAAGTAACGGACAGGTTCAGGGGAGCTGTAGCTTCTCAAACACTGCCACTCTAGCTCAAGACCCACCTTGTAAGCCTCCCCTTACACCCAAAGGCAGAATAATATCTTGAATGATGCTAACTTTTCTTTAATTTACAGCTGCGGTTTCTGAATGTGTATATCCATCTAGTCCCAGGTACCCTTTTTACCTAGATCTTTTAATTTATTCAGAGCTTAATCTTTCAAGTTTGTACCAGAACATATACATGATTGTTGGCTAATATGTACAGAGCCATGGACCGTCCCAACCAGAAACTGATCATCCATCTTTCCCTCTCAATTAAAATCACTGTTGCAACCAGCTTAGCGGTAATGGTAATAGGCCTCCTAATGCTGTTTCAAAGGTTGAATGAAGGGGAGAGTCACCAAGAAGCTGCAAATCATGGAAATGGGCAAGAAAAAATCAAGATTGACATGGAGGGCTCTCTGTCCACCACGCAGAATATTGAGGCTTGAGAATTCCAAGTTGTTAAGTAATTATTGAGTGTTTATTGAGGTATTCTGTAAACTGGTGTAGGTGCTCGTGTTTAAGTAAAATTTCTCACTTATGAGATATTTTTCATTCATTGCTCTATTATCCTGAAACTGAATTATGTAATTGTCTATTTTCGTACCTTCAGTTTACCATTTTCGACTTCTTCCGGTTCTACTCCGAGAAACGTGAAATTGATGAAATAGTTAATGGGCTTAGTATTATAATAACTGGAATGGCATCCAAAATTGTCCTGTATGGAATACCCTTCATTTGCATTTGTTGCCCAACTGTGTCCAAAGGATAGCATGTTAGTGTGGCTACTGTGGCTGAGATCAGGGCTGTTGCCATGGATATTTCCGTCATATTTTGATATTTCTCAGGCAGAGCCTTCTTCACCCTGGCATTCAGAACAGATTTAGAGTTGAGATACTTTGGACTTGGAGCATGTTTGGCTAAACTAAAAAATTCACTTTTAAGTAGAGGCATAGTGAAGATGAGTTTTAGACAATGACATTGAGGGCTCTGCTACCACGCTTGATATTTAGGCTTGAGAATTCCAAGTTGTTGAAGTATAGTGAAGATGAGTTTTAGACATCTACAGTAGCGTGTCGTGCAATGATCTGTATAAATGCTTTTCGCTTATCTGAATTTCATGATGCAGAACGTATTTGGAAATTTTCGGCATGTTTAGTTTTGTATATTTCGGCATAAAAAATGTTGAAAGCCATAAGCTGTGAAGAAAATGGAGAAGGAATTATAAACTACAAAAAGTCTAAATTTAAAAGAACCTTCAAACAGAGAAGGAAAGGAAAGAATTCAGCATATCTAAATAAATTTTCCCACTTTTATTGAAGTGTAATATTATTTTATTAAAAAACTAGTCTGCACGGGCTAGGTTATTCTTTAAGTAAAGTTAGTATGTTAAATATATTAAATTTTCATAAATTATATTCTCAACTCAATGTTTGCTATATATATCTTTTACATGTGAACTAAGGAGAATATAAAATTCATACAACAATGAATTGTTTGTCGTGATAGTTACATAATTCGTTACAAATGTCCACAAAATTCATGAAAGCCAAAGACAATTGTAAAAATAGTCAATGGCCAATCTCTACCTTATAGATGAAAACACATGCCAAATTACAATGTAAGACAACGATTTCCTATGTTGAAAGAGGTTTAGCTGCAAACGAAAAGACAAGTTAAATAAATTTATAGGCAGAAACTATCCAAATGGAACACGTAGAGAGATGGGGATAACAAAGAAAAAATCTAAATAGAATACAAATCTTTTCATATTTGGACCCCCTATCAATGAGCAAAAAAAAAATTCACCTTTACAGAAGAGCTTTTCAAATCTGATGCTTACTTGGCATATGATGACTTAGAAATCCCCTCAGTGAAGCTTGGACCTTTAGCACTGGTTAAGGTCTTTGCTGGACTTCTGCTGACATCATTCATTGCAATATCTTAATCTGACGCACTGGTTGGCCCATCAAAAACTTTATACTGATGAAAACGTTATATACACAAACTATTTCCCTAGTGAAATCCTTAAATTCCATGGCTACTCCCAACGCCCTTTATTCTCAAGGAACTAAAGAGGCAAATGTCTTTCATTTATAAAACTCTAATATTTCAAATAATCATAGAGATGCTAAAAAATAACAATAGACAGATTTTGTGGCGGTGTATAACAATCTCAGATTTTAGAAACTCATCCACACATGGTCAACTGATCAATAAATTGAGTTTCCATTTCCCTGCAATATATGTTGAGTATATGAACGAGCAGAATACTAAACATTTTAGAGTAAAATGCAAAGTTTTGAAGTTGAATGAAATATATAGACCATACCAACAACCCAAAGAACTAAGCCACACCATTGAAGATGTAAAGTTAGGAATTCTTCTGGCCAGCAACATCAAGATACTTGAATTTATTGTAACAGAGATGAGTACTCGTTTAACACCCAAAAATGGAATGTGGAGGAATATATCAAAATTACTTCACCATCTTAGGTTAACAAAAGGAGTTGTGCATTCAGAAAGAGAATCCTCAGTATATAGATTTATGCTTGACCGCTCAAAAGTGCTAGAATGATTGAATACATAGAGAGTCCACAGTATAAGACCCAGCAAATGAAACGAAATAATTCGAATAGAAATTCTCAAGAATTAAAGAGATAAACAACATTTCAATGCAAATGATAATAACTTAAACAATTCAAGCTAAATTCACAATCTAACACCAAAACTTGCAAAAGAATGATATTCCAACTTGATCTTACTGAAAACTTGCTTTCCCAAAAATAGATAGGAAATTGTAAGACCGCATAACTAAAATTCATTACCAGGGATCACATAAATCTAAGTGCTTCCTAGTTCAACAACAATTTGGCGAGTAAATTTTATGTTTTAATATATACTTACAAAATCCAGACCACCTAAAATAGGAAAGTGATGAAGAAGTATTGCTGAATCCGAAATACAGGAGCTGATGGAAATCTATAATGTTGAATAAAAAAAGAATCAAAATAAAAACATAAAAAAGAAGAAAAAAAATAACATTACGGATTTAAGATATTATTGAAGAAGTTTATAAAAACTAAATAACAAGGGTGAGAAAGTTGGTATGTTAATTAAATCCCCTGAATGATATATAGACATACAAAGACCAGAAAGTTAGTTTCTCAATTGAACTTCCATAAATGTCTTTGTTAAAAAATTTCAATTAAACCCCCTAAAATATTTTGTAATATGATATCTAAACAATCTTAATTTAAATGTCCTTATTTATCAAATAACTTGACAGGGAATGAGAAGCAATCACATAAGGGACGGATTATATAAACTGGTAAAGTTAGTTCCTAATTAGGTACTCCTAGTCAATTAGGTTGTTTCATAATTCGCCTTTCGAGGCCCTATATAAACAAGCCATATCTAGATCTTTGATACTTTTTTGATAAATTGACAATCAGATCGATATATAGAAGATGGTGGACATTTTCATAACTTGATTTTACAGTTGTCAACATACCTTTCAAAAATTTCTTATGATGCATCATATGCTTGTCACGAGAATGAAATTGATCTTCAAACTATTTCTCATGACTCATTTATTCAACTGAATTTTTGTTCATATTTACAATTATTTCAAAAGTCATCTTCTAACAGAACACTTCTAATATTTTAATCTAAACTTAGTGCATACTTAATTACTTGACCATAGTGTTAAATCTATTTCTTGTGCATGGGATTTGTTAGTATAGTAAGAATGCTCAAAATCTTATTTTTTATTTGCCTATGATGATTCAATTATAAATTTTCTTTCTTCAACTCCCACTGCAATTCCATTGCTTTCATATGCTTCATTTATGGATTTCAAAAGCTTTAAATGTTCCATTTCTTATCAAATCTTTTTTATTAAAGATTATCTCAAGCATGGTAGCCTTCTTTCCCTAAATGTGGTTAGATGTATCTCATCACCACGTTGCTAATTTATTTTATGGACATAAGTTTAGATCAACTAATGTAAAATAACAGAAAACCAGAAGGAACCAAATGAGAGACCATAAATTAATAATGGGTTTTACTATTTAATATCATAAATAATCATTTAAACAACAATTTTAGCCTGAAAGAATTGATGAGAAACTATGAAAAATGTCTCAATAGTCAAATTCCAGAAATAATACAATCTATACATTAATTATGTTAAAATAACAGAAAGCAAATCCTAACCTGATAACATCATAAATTATCCATATAATTTAGATGTTCCACCTATCCAATTCAACATCTACTATCAACTTCCCAAAATTGAAAATCCAAAACCTGTAAAATAAAATAAAATAAAATAAAATACAATAAAAATCTCAATAATCTTGATCATCATAAACCACAAACCCACCAAGAAAAACATAATCAAAATTTGATTCCTATAAGAACCAAGATTTTCACCAAAAATCTCAATTTGGATACCCAGAATTTCTACTTATCGATCTACCATTCCAGTTCAAGAATTGACTATCTTGGCGAATGAATTTCTACACAAACAAAAATAAAAAAATCTATGTATATAAAGATCAATATAAAATCAAGCACTGATAGTAAGAATTATGGCTTTGTTGGAGAAGGTGATAAATAATAAATACACATACAAAAATGGCAACCAAAAGCCAAGCTTCAATAACCAAAGCAGGTCCAACAATGATTTCTCCTTATTCCTTCCAGAATTGCCATCAACTGAAACACCTTCATTTTTACTCAAGGAAAGCCTTCTAATTTTGAACCCATAAAGTGGTAATCGGGAAATTCTAACAAAAGATAAAAATAACATTACCTCTAACCGCAATGTCAAACTCTACAGGCTTCTATCCAAAACAGTATTCATACAGGTGGAGTATCTTATTTGATTTTTAAACCATTCCAAATAAGTATTGACAATTATTTTATTCTCAAATTGTGCATCAAATCTCTTATATGAAAACAAACTATTCTTCCCTTGTCATTTTCTTTTTGCTAGTCCGTCCACTTATATTCCATGTTATAACAAGTCATTACTTCAAAAGGGCATATATCTGAACTCATAAATCATATTAGTCATCTATATTGACATAACCCATGTAGCATACTTCAAGGATCCCATGAACGTGGCAAGGAATTTATACCACAACCAAAATTCAGCCTTACCTCATAATTCAACAAAAACCTTGAGGAAACTTGAAAAAAGAATACACCAACAACATATTTATAACCAGAAATTCTTGCCAACACCTATCGAACAAAGATATTTAAGCTGAAGTGGCAAAATCTCTCAATAATAGAGGGGTTAGCAATAATCTCACCTAAGGAAAACAACATAATTAATCTATATAGTTTGGAAGCCCAACGTCACTGTCTTCTCGAAATCAACGTCTACCTCTTCTTAAAAATTCAAAATCTATGAAGTGTAACATGGGGGGAAAAAAGGGAATCTTGACCATAAAAAAACACCAAATAAGAACCATATTCAAGATTAAATTTTTCTTAAGGAACAAGAAAATAATGAAAATCATCACATGGAAATCCCAAACTAAAAACCCACTTACCTATATATCAATCCCCAAATGAGGGAAAAAAAAATGAGGGCTATTGATATGACTTGACTATGCTGCTAAAATAATCCTTATACAGGAAACTATGGTCGTGTGTAGATGAAACCAAAAAAAGAAAAAAAAAGGAAAAAAAAAAAAAAAAAAAAAAAGGAAAAAAAAAAAAAAAAAAAAAAAAAAAAAAAAAAAAAAAAAAAAAAAAAAAAAAAGGAGAAAATAACAAGAAAAAGATAAGCAGGGGTGTAATAGATATGTTGGTGCATACGAGGATGGGTGCCAAAAGAGATGGTTGTGCTACAACTTCTTTCCCAAACGAAGCAATAAATGGGACCTCAACACCGGAACGACGCCAATAGCCAAAAATTGCAGATTAAAACTTATGATATATTCATTGATTTATGACTCAAAATGCCTCCACCCAAACAAGGAAGGGTTTTACCTTTCGACCAACAGAAGCGAACGGCCGCGATGGATCCTTCTTCTCGTCATCTCTACCTTCTTTCTCTTCATAGCCAGTTTGACAAAAATCATCAGCCTTCCAAAATAGCTAGTTCTTTGTTGATAAAATTTTTTTTTTTTTATTATAGTAAATTTTTTTATTAATAAATATTTAATTTTAAAAAATATATACATCTAAATATTTTGAAGTTAATATTTTTTATTTATAAATAAGTAGCTTTTACAAATATAAGTACTTTTATTACTTTTAAATGACTTAAAATGATTTTTTTATTTAATCACTTACAAATATCTTGTTATTAAAATTTAATTTAATGTAAAAAGTTACTTATAAGTAAAAAAATTACTTCGAGTCATTTAAAAGTAATAAAAAAACTTATAATTATAAAAGTTACTTATTAATAAAAAAATATTAACTTCAATATTTTTAAATAAAAATTTAGATATATTTAATTTTTTTAAATTAAATATTAATAAAAACTTACTATTAAAAAAGACAAAAATACAAAGCAAAAAAATATGAAAACTTGCATGGAGTGTTATCACTCCATGACCACTCTGTGCACGGTGAAATTCACCCATGCACGGACTTACCTTCTTTTTCAAAAAATTATAGTAATTTTTTATTAATAGTTAATTTAAAAAATAAATATATCTAATGTTGAAGTTAATTTTTTTACCTATATATAGTTTTTATAATTATAAGTTTTTTCTATTATTTTTAAATAACTTGAAGTGCTTTTTTTACTTATAAGTAATTTTTTACATTCTAGATTGTGTAATCTTTTTATTAATATTTAATTTAAAAAAACTAAATATATCTAAATAATTATACTTAAAAAATTTTAAGTTAATATTTGTTTACTCATAAGTAGTTTTTATAATTATAAGTTTGTTTTACTTTTAAATAATTTGAAGTGATCTTTTTAGTTATAAATAACTTTTTACATTTTAGAAATAAAGAATAACTTTTACGTAAAAATTATTTTAAAAATATTATTACTAATAATATTATAGGATATAGTTGATAATTAATAACCTGAGAAAATGGAGAAATAGTACTGTGTGTCAGATTCAAAGTATGTAAGTTGCAGGTAAAATAGAAAACAACGTCGTTTCTGTTCCACCGATTAAAAAAAAGCTACAGTGTGACAAAAACATTATTAAAAAATATTGCTACTAATAAAATTATTGGATATGGTTGATAGTTGATAGCGTGAGAAAATGGTAAAAAAGTATTATGTGTCAAATTCAAAGACCAAATAGTTTAAAACAAATTTAATGTGAAAACCAATGTGATAAAAATTAACAATAAACTTCACATTCTCTCTTTCAAGATGAGGAAAAAAATTAATATTGAAAAAAATTTAAATAGAAAAAAATTCTCCTTTCACACAGTTACCTCTTTTTTTCTTTTCAAATTATAGTAATTTTTTATTAATAGTTAATTTAAAAAAATAAATATATCTAAATATTTACTTAAAAATATTGAAGTTAATATATATATATTTTTTAATCTATAAGTAGCTTTACCCTTATAAGTTTTTTTATTACTTTTAAATAACTTGATGTGATTTTCTATTTATAAGTAACTTTTTATGTTCTAAATAGTGTAATATTTAATTTAAAAAACTAAATATATAGATAATTTTTTTCTATTTAAAATTTGTATGAATTCTTTTCTCTTTATTTACGATTGAACTTAATTTTTTCAAAAAATATTAATCCCTCCTAATCTTATAGTTGCAAAAGCTAATTATAAGTAAATGAATATTAACTTAATTTTATTTTAAGTATAAATATTTAGATATATTTAGTTTTATAAATTAAATATTAATAAAAAGTTACACTATCTAGAACGTAAAAAGTTATATATAAGTAAAAAATCACATCAAGTTATTTAAAAGTAATAAAAAGAAACTTATAAGTGTAAAAACTACTTATAGATATATAAAAAATATTAGCTTCAACATTTTTAAGTAAATATTTAGATATATTTAATTTTTTTAATTAACAATTAATAAAAAATTACTATAAAAAAATAAAAACAAACAAAAAAGAAAAAGAAAACTTGCATGGAGTGATATCACTCCATGATCGTGGGAGTGCACGGGGTCACCTTCTTTTTTATTTATTTATTAATAGTTAATTTAAAAAAATTAAATATATCTAAATATTTACTTAAAAATGTAGAATCTAATATTTTTTTACCTGTAAGTAGCTTTTATAATTATAAATTTTTTATTTTATTTTTAAATATCTTTATGTGATTTTTTACTTATAAGTAACTTTTTAAGTTACAGATAGTGTAACTTTTTCTTAATATTTAATTTAAAAAACTAAATATATCTAAATATTTATATTTAAAAAATTTGAAGTTAATATTTTTTTACTCATAAGTAACTTTTACAATTATAAGTTCGTTTTACTTTTAAATAACTTGAAATGATCTTTTTAGTTATAAACAACTTTTTACATTTTAGAAATAAAGAATCACTCTGTGTACAGAGTGGTTTCATTCCATAAAACGAGAGTTCTCTCTTCTGATGAAAAGTCAACTGCTTTTACTCTCCTTTTCAAAGGAGAGATTCTCTCCGTCCACGGAGAGTTTTTCTTTTTCTTTTTCTTTTTAATTTTATTTTTTATGGAGGGATAATTTTGTTGGTATAAAAAAATTATTTTTTTCAATTTTAATTAATAAAAATATTATATTTAACTTTTGTAACTTTTCTTATTTTATTTGTTTATAAAATATTTATATATTATTTATTTAATTTTTGTAACTTTCCTTTATTTTATTTGTTTCATTTAATTTAATAAAATAATCTTTATACATTCTTCATGATAGAACGACAATCGTTAAATTTAAATTAAATATTTGTTTAAATCATTTTCATTTATTATAATTTAATAGCTTCATAATAAATTATTTCTATTTTTCTCTCCAATTTCTTTTATTATACAATATAATAGTATTGCCTGTAATCAATTGAAAACGAAGTAGTGTATGAAAATGGATAAATCATTAAAATGGCGTGTCAAAATCTTGAGATGGCGTGTCAAAATAAAACTGCAGCGTCATTGAATAGAATTATTTACTATTGCCCCCCAAACCTTGCATTTCTTTGCATTTTCATTCCTATTTACACATTTTATTGTGAAAATCATCATTTTGATTTTTAATTATGTATTTGAGACTCATTTGTAATTTATTTTTTTAAGACTATGATTGGAATTAGTTATTTATTTATTTTTTCTTTTATTTTTATTTTAAAAAAGATGATATATTCGTCATTTCAAAACTTTTAATTGAGCAATTTGTTGAAAATAGATAAAAATGATGATTTCCGTAATGAAAGATGTAAATAGAAGTGAAAATGAAAATTGGGAACGTTTTGTACAATAAACTTCAAACATTGGGATGTTTTGTGCTAATAACCTAGCTTACTATATTTTGTACTATTGTAAAATACATTTTCTTTATCAAACTAATGGAATCGACCTTGGACTGGAGAAAACTTCTAGTGTCTTGGAATATGAAACTAAACACTTCCTGTTAATATTTAATTGATATGTGTACGTATGGCTCCTTAATGCAAAGACGACTCCAAATTTTGAAAAACGTGATTTTAAGGATGTTATGGGTATGTTGGGGCTTGAGTTGTTTGATTTTGAGTTAATCTATAAATACAATAAGCCTAGGAGATCAAAAAGGTGGAACCAGAGATTTTTCGGAAAAAACGTAGAATTCTCTCTTGAGTTTGGCATTAACCCGGATTTCTTGATCGTATAGGAAGAAAAAGCTAGAGATCAGTCGAGCAATAAGATGAATTCAAGAGTTGAAGAATTCTTCTTGTTAAATTGATTCCAGATGCTGTATTATTAATCCATTAATCAAGGCCCATAAACATGTTATAGCCTCCAATTTCTTATATCTTAAGTTATCATTTTCTTGTTGATTTTTGGATGATCTATATTTAACTGGAATTAAGATTTGGTTGCAGGACCATGGCCAATGATTGAGCAACCAACATTTCTGGTCTCTCCTGCCTCCCTTTGCCCATCTTCAACTTTAATCAAGGATGATTAAATTTGGTCCCTTAGCTAATGTTTTTTTTATTAATTTCCTCTCATCCCATTAATTGAGTAGATTGTAATCCAATTATGTAAAATGAACTCTGTTTCCAACCAATTATCCTTAGTTTAGTTTACCTCTTATAGAAACTTAATCTTTCAATTTATTCAGAAATAATGCTTAGTTTAATTTGTTTCTAACACTTATTTATTCCCCGTTATGGTCTACTTGCAGATTTGTAGCAAAATTGAATGACAGTCTTTGTATGTTTAGATAGAGTTTTACCGAATTTGATTCGCAATCATAAACATCACTCCTCTCATGTTAACTCTCAATCTAATACTAAAAATCCTTATTCTATTCAGCTTCATTCATGTATGTGTTGAAACAAGTACATGAATGTTTTGTAATTAATAAGTCGAGTTATATTTATGAAAGAATTGAGAAAATTTTATATTTTTCTCTTTACTATCTTCCCTGTGTGATTTTTGTATATAATTCTTAATTTTTCAATTACTCACTAATGTGTACAGAGCCATGGACTCGCCCAACCAACAATCATTAAGGGGCTGTTCTCTTTGTATTTTAGATTTTAGTTTCGAGTTTTGAATTTATTTTGAATTTTGTGTTTTGAGTGTCTATTTTAAGATTGTTGAAAACGTCTTCTTTTAGTTATTTTGAAAAATTGTTTTCAAAAATAGAAAATTAAAAAACGAGTTTACTTTCTAGTTTTGAAAAATTGTAAAAGCAATAATTCAATATATATATATATATATATATATATAGTTTATTTACTTATACAACAAAGTAAAAGCAATTGCCATGGTGGTTAAGGCATTAAAAGTCCATGTTGGTAACCAGGTTTCGAATCTTGGCCGTCTACCTATTTATTTGAAAGATTTTTATATTGTGCACTAAAAATAATAAAATTAAAAAAAAAAAATCCCTTTGTATTGAAAGTAGACTAGTGGAATCGAACTCATGACCATCTCAAAATCCAAGACTCTACCAACCGAGCTATTTGGTTATTGATAAGAAAAAAACGCGAAATTTAATTCAAATTTCTTGTACTGTGCATATAAAAAGAAAATTCCTTTGTACTAAATTGCGGTGAAACAGAATTGAACTCTTGGCCTTAAGAATATTCGTGATTCAACCAACTGAGCTATCCTGTTATTTGAAAAAACACCGCGTTTTCCGCATTTTGAAGTTTTGGCTTGATTTCTACTAAAAACAGCCAAAACGATTAAAAGGCCGTTTTGCGTTTTCTTTGTAATTTTTTTCCGCGTTTTCGAAAATTCATTTCTGAAAATAGGTAAGTAAACGTGTTTTCAGTGTTTTCAAAAATTAAAAACTGAAAATGGTATGAAAACAACAAAGAGAACAGACCCTAAGTCTTCTCAAATTCTTTTGTTTGTTTTGATATTCTACCACTGCAATTTCTAAAAGTAAGTTATTGTACTTGATACTAAATGTTGCAATTTGCTATTAACTAAGATTTACGTTCGAAAGGAGGTTATTCAAACTAAGAATTAATACTAGTCTTTGACACGTGCGTTGCACGAGTTTTGTATTTATTGTATTTTTATTAGCGTCAAAATTGTAGATTTTTCAACATTGGTTGAAGATTTGAAGTATTTGGTAAAATCTGATTATTTAGTTCATTATATTAACGCAGGATGCATGGAATTACATAATTTATCAAATATAATTTTTAAAATTAATTTTTATAAAGTAATATATTTTTATGATTTTTTTTTTGAAGGTGAAATATAACAGTACTAAAAAATATAAAATAATTAAATTTTTATTAATTTTAAAAAATAAAATATTATGGAGGCTCCATGTTAATTATGTGTTGGCCTCCATAATTACGAAGGCTCGTGCTTGAGAAAGTTTATTTTTGAACACATAAGTAAGTTTAAATAAAAACATTATTTTTATATATGTACGTAAAAGGTATATAAAAACTATTTGAATGACCAAAAAATAATATCAATCAAAATGTTTACGAACCGTTTAAATAATAATTTATTGAGGGGGTTAATTCAAGAGCAAAAGTGTGAATTTCATAAATATCTGATTGAAAATATGTTTGAAGAAAAATAAATTTTAAAAAATGAAGACCAAACATGTTAACAAAATAATATATTTATTTTTCGAGAAATGAGTTTCTATTACCATTTCATTTTTATCATGAAATGATTCTAATCTTAATATATGTTAGCTTGTGCTTCAAAATTACATAATCTATCAAATATAATTTTTAAGATTAATTTTTATAAAGTAATATATTTTTATGATTTTTTTTAAAGTGAAATATAATAGTACTAAAAAATATAAAATAATTAAATTTTTATTAATTTAAAAAAATAAAATGTTATTGAGGCTCAACATGGAGGCCTCCATGTTAATTATGGAGGCCTCATGGCCTCCAGAATTCTGGAGGCCTTCGTAATAACGGAGGCCTCAACACGAGCCTCCATTTACTTTACTAAAAAAATTACTGTACAAAAAAAAAAAAAATCATAAAAACATATTACTTTATAAAAATTAATTTTAAAAATTATATTTGATAGATTATGTAATTTCGAAGCACAATATAACATATTAAAGAATCATTTCACGATAAAAATGAAATGGTAATAAAAAACTTATTTTTCGAAAAATAAATATATTCATTTGTTAACATATTCGGTCTTCATTTTTTAAAATTTATTTTTCTTTAAACATATTTTCAATCATATATTTATGGAATTCACACTTTTACTCTTGAATTAGTGTGGAGAAATAAAGAGGCATGGCTGTATCGTGTAAAAATGGAGAAAAATTAAATAGGGCTCTATGACATAATCCTCCATGCCACGTAAATTGAGGAAAAGCAACAAAGTCACTGTATCAAACACGTAAGATAAACGACGTCGTTGCTTCCTCTCAATAAAAAAAAAAGCTACAGTGAGACAAAATGGAAGAATCTACTGTTCTTTCTATAGTAGTGAAACATTGCCCTTTTTATATAGTAGTGAAAAGATGAAACAAATGTGTTACATGTACATCATGGTTAACAATAAGTTTGACACTCTTCCACATGGAAGCAATATATTCCATTGATTTTAAACACATCCATCCTCTTACTGTTCAAATTCCTTCCACCTAAGAGGATGTCATTCTTGATGTGTTGAACAAAATTGATGAAGAAAGAAAATAAAACCAACAACAAGAAATTGTCAAAATTGAAGGTTTGAACATGATTATGAATCGCTGTCTTCAAACGATATTTGCCGCCACCAGGAAAAGTGCTTGAAGATTTCAATGATAAACAGTTTGTAGGAGTAAACAAACCTTAATCTAAGTATGAATCAAGCAATCAAAACTTGGAAAAATGAACTAAAGAACAAAATTGTAAAAAACTGGTTTAATATTTGATTTTGATTGTTGATGAATGAATTTGATGTTTGTGATATATTTTTCAACGTGAAAACCACTCATATATGTACAAGTATAATCACCATTCACGAAAGGTGCAAAAACCCAAGCCATAAGAGAGTGAAACACTTCAAAATATCACCAAAATTCAAACCGCCAACGATCATATTTTTTGTACTGGGAGGTCAAAAGGCGAGTTATGCCAAAAACTTGAAATTAAAATAACTAGAAATAAGAAACTGTTTACAATAACTAGAAATAAGATAACTGTTTATAAATTCTTTCCTTATTCAACTTGTTCTTTAGAGCGCTCTACATGCATATGAATTAATTTATTTGTACAATATTTTTGAACATGCAAATGGTGAAAAATTGTGAAAGAGAAAGTGGGTGCAGATTTCAATTTGGAAGAAAATGGGGTTGGTGGGATTACCGTGAGATGGATATATGGTGAATGAATTTGTGGATGTAAATAGAGTGAGCATGTTTGTATATTATTATATAATATTATTTTGCATTACCACCTGATTTTTGAAACTATTTTATAAAATTGTCTATTATGAAATGTGATTCTTATAGTTTAGTAATTATGTGTTTTTTCCATTCTTTATTAAATTACCTTAAATTTTGGACTTAACTTTAACATAGCCTTATATACAATTAATTATATATGAAGGCCCACATGTTAAATTAATAACTTTTTCTCAACAATTCAATTAACATCTTTTTGGTTTCGCTTTACATTATTGAATCAAATCATGACTCCATAAATTTCAAATTCCAGTAGTTACTTTGTCAAGAAATAAATTCAGTTATGTGTGACATTTGTATCATGATGAAGCTTCTTTACATACAAAAACTAAAAAGTAATACTACTATCATATCCATGTGCCAGAGCGAATATTAGTAAATGATAAGCCAATGAATTTCATAAAGAAGAAGGTTAAGATTATTTTCGGCCCGTGTTGACAATAGATTCTTTTTAACTGTGTATTTAATCTCTCAAAATTAGACTGAACTATCCATTTATTAAAACAAAAAACTCAAGTTTCTTTGATTATGATTAATTCATGTGTGTATTCTTTTGTTTTTGTTTTTTTTTATGCAACAACACTTTTCTTTATTACAACATTTATATAATCGACTTTCACCATTTAGTTTTATTGCACATGTGCATTCCTACGTGTGACAAAAGTTAGTAATTCAATAACTGTGTATTTAATCTCTCAAAATTAGACTGAACTATCCATTTATTAAAACAAAAAACTCAAGTTTCTTTGATTATGATTAATTCATGTGTGTATTCTTTTGTTTTTGTTTTTTTTTATGCAACAACACTTTTCTTTACTACAACATTTATATAATCGACTTTCACCATTTAGTTTTATTGCACATGTGCATTCCTACGTGTGACAAAAGTTAGTAATTCAATCAAATTCTCACTACTTAAAATTCCAAGCAAGAAACTTTGAATCGAAATATTTCAATCAAAACTTAATAATTTTTTACAAATAAATGTCATGTTAATTATCTTGGGATTGAAATTTGAATATGCTTAGTCTCCTTAATTTCAGTGTATGAGTCCCACTCTAATATGAGCTCAAAGTTGCTCGCTCAAAATCAATTTTTCCAATAATAACAACCGAATATAATGTAATTTTAAAATTTGAAAAATCACAATACCAAATACCATTGCTTTTGAAAAGTTAAAATGAGCTTTTGAGAGCCAAAAGTTACTTTTGCACCATTTTGACTAAGTTTGTTAAAGTACTTTTGGTTGTTAAAAAACTTTTAGAGGAAGTTAGTTCAATATAACTTTCTCTAAAAGCACTTCTTATGGTAACTTCCTCTAAAAGCTCTTTTATAAGAAGTAAAAGTGAAAACAAAAGTTACACCAAATGTGTCCTTAAACTATTAGAGAAAAATAAATGATTTGTGTAATAGTACACTGACTATTAAAATAATAAAAAAATTTGAGAAGAGAGTTAAAAAGACTGGCTGAAAGAGTCCATATTAAAACAAAAACGAAATTGAAAAATTAAAATAAAGAAAAACCTGAAAAAATGATTTGAATGTTTTAAAAGTTACCATTCAAAAGTCGTTAAAGTACTAAAAGTTTCTAAATCTCATTTTAACTTGTAGTGTATAGTGTCGCTATCTTGTGCTAGTAGGTAGTGACACTAAGTACAAGTTAGAACTTGCTTGTGCACTTCAGAACTTGCGCTAACTTGTTCTAATTTAACTTGAAGTGTATAGTGTTGCTATCTTGTGCTAGTAGAACTTGTGCTTAGACACCACTTTAGAACTTGTGCTAACTTGTTCTAACTTATCGAATCTGAAATATTCCATAATTAAATTAGGATTTGACGGTTTCATTTACTAAATACTCGAAAAATTTGGGTTTGGTTCAATTCTAAAAAGAATCAAATTGAACCAAACCATATTCATCCCTATTCCACATAAACAATTCGTATTAATTATTTTTTATATTATCACATCTTACAATTATTTTTATAGCACCCATAAAACATTTCAGAATAACATGCAATGCATGTTTAACTATAACTAGGAATGAATAAAAGTGGAGAAGGAAAATGAATGAGATAGAGGCAATTGAGCAAATAATCGTCTTCAAATACAGACAGTAAACAAAGAGACCCTGCATGTTTTCATTTACTGTAGAAGTCTATAATTGGAAGAAGCTTCACCACACTTAGATGTTGCTATCTTTTAAACTTAGAATAACATTCTTTTGTAAATTATGGACACTAAACCACCCAAAGAATAAATCCTTTTTGTAAATCCATTTTTTCTCCACCAAAAGAATGAATATCTTTTGGGAATTTTGTTCTTTCTCATCACTAATTTCCCCTTCCCTTTAAGATGGGGAATCCAAATCCCGAACCCAAATATTTTTGACCTTATATAAACAGTGTTTCTTCATTCATACGGTCGTAGTGCTTTTCCTCAACACTCAGGCGAGCAAGCTCCTTCCTCCTATTTTTTATGGTCTTATAATTTTTATTCATTACGCTAATTTTTCATTACATTTTCTCCCCTCCCATATCCTGTCCATATTCATGCTAATTTATGTAATTATATATCCTCGAAGCGATACTTGATTCTTTGTTATTATCTTGTGAGCAATACTTAGTGAATAAGGTTGTGTTTAGCCTTTTCTTATGTGATAATGAATTCACGATCTACCATTAACGATTTAATAAGTCGAGTTATATTTATGAAAACAACTGAGACAAATTTTTATTTCTCCCTTTACGATGTTCCTCGTATGATTTTTGTCTATATCTAATTCCTTATTTACAGAGCCATGGACTTGTCGAATCAGCGACCAGTCATCCATATCTCTCTCTCCATTAAAGTCACACTTGCGACCGGCTTAATATTAATAGTAATATGCCTCCATAAGTTGTTTCGAAGATATCGACAGAGAAGGACCAACTTGAATGAAGAGGAGAGCCACGAAGAAGAAGCTGAAAATAATCATATTGGGCCGACATGAGAAATAGAGCTTAGCATTGTGGCCTCTCCATTCGCCATGCCATCAACGTACTGATAAAATATGTTGAAGCTTTAGAAATTCTCAATGACTGGCATGCCGTGTAATAGTCCATATACATGTATATTTCAGGGTATCTGAATTTCATGATGTAGAACATGTATATTTGGAAATTTTCAGCATTTTTAGTTTAATTTGTACTTAAGAGAAAATCGAAACATTAACCCATAACTTTTTTTAAGGTATGTATGCTCATTCTTTCTATATGCTGAATTTCGATCCCCCTAGTAGTACTGCACTAAGTGTTTTCAGAAATCCCTTTCAACAATCTTCATCGGCCTAAGGGCCTCGGCTACCGTGCCACGGGGTTCGACCTGGGTGGCCCATGGGCCCCAATGGGTCAGCCAAACGTATCAACGCATAACAAAATAAAATTTAACGAAGACCAAACGGGGGCATAATGTGGCTGAAACAGGGCTCAATATTATGGGCATGCAAATTAAAAGAAAACCTTACACTACACATCTTAAATATATTTAATGGAGGAATTAAGATTTTTTTTGTGTCGGCCATCTTGATTGCAAATGGACTTCTAAGTCTGTTCTTCATCTTCTTTAACTTTAGATTACAACAGAAAATTTAAAATCTTATATTTTCTTCATTGCAAGGCCAAATTGCGTGCTCAATAGAAAGATTTTGTATTTAGGTGTAAAATTATTTTATTAAAAAAAAATGTGAGATTAAAAATAAATTTTTTAATAAATATGTAATTAAAATAAATTATTAAAGTAAAATCATGAATTTATTTCTTGTCGAAGTAATTATTAACATTTGGAATTTATGGAGTCATCATTTGTTTCTCAATGAGTTGAAGCAAAAAAGCAAAAAGCAAAAAGATTTCAATTGCACGAGAATATGAAACCGCCATGCATGATTCGTAAGATAGACATTTTATCATCATCAAACAGTGGGCCCCACATTGTGATGTGACTAACTTAAACTTGACCTTCTGCCCTTTTTCTGACTGACAGTTGTAGAAATCCATATTCTTTTTGCATATCACGTGCGGTCAATAATATTGATGGTTATATTTTATAACATTAATAATAGTCACATTATTTTTACTAGAATGCACCTTTAAATTGTGTATTGACGTGAAATGTGTAATTAAAAAATAAAAAAATAATTAAATTTATATATAATATTATTTTATTGAAAAACATGTGATTAAATGATATTTAATTACTATTTAAAGATATATTTTTTTAAAGAACGAGGTCAAACAGGTGAATATTTTAAGTAACATTCATTTTTCAGAATTGCTCCACAATCCTGTCCCTTGGTCACCACCTTTTTGGATATATTCTTCCTTACTCGACCTTTGCGTTGCAGCAAAAATAAAAAATTTCCTTAACTTTTAATGATTCCACATCAATGGACCAAAATTACCCTTAGAATTTCTTAACAGCAAAATCTTGTAATTAAAGCAAAATCTTGTAATTAAAATTCCTTAACAGCAAAGTTGCTTTTCTTACCCTTAGAAAATTACATGGCTATAAAATGCTAAAGAGACTCAAGGCAGAAGACCTATCTTCTTGTTTCCGTACACATTCAGGCAAGCATGCTCTTTCCTTTTATTTTTTTTATCTTACTTATTACATTTTCTCACCTCCCATATCATGTCCATATTCATGTTAATTTATGTCATTATATATCCTCGAAGCGATACTTGATTCTTTGTTATTATCTTGTGAGCAATACTTAGTGAATAAGGTTGTGTTTAGTCTTTTCTTATGTGATAATGAATTCACGATCTACCATTAATAAGTTGAGTTATATTTATGAAAATAACAGAGACACATTTTTATTTTTCCCCTTTACGATGTTCCCTGTGTGATTTTTATCTATATATAATTCCTGAATTTTTTACAGAGCAATGGACTTGCCGAGCTAGCAATCAGTAATCCATATCTCTATTTCAATTAAAATCACACTTGCCACCAGCTTAATACTGATAGTAATAGGCCTCCATAAGCTATTTCGAAAGTATTGGCCGAGAAGAACCCACTTGAATGAAAAGGAGAACCACGAAGAAGAAGCTGCAAATAATCATAATGGGCCGACGGGAGAAATCGAGTTTAGCATTGTCGCTTCTCCGTCCGCCAAGCTTGAAATTGAGTGAGGTATGAGAATTCCAAGAATTGACGTATTGATCAAATATGTTGAAGCTTTAGATATTTTTAATGAATAGCATGTCGTGTAATAGTCCATATACATGTATATTTCAGGGTTTCTAAATTTCATGATGTAGAATATATATATTTGAAAATTTTCAGCATCTTTAGTTTAATTTGTATTTAGGAGAAAATCGAAACATGTAATCAAAACTTTTTAAGGTATGTATGCTCATTCTTTCTATATACTGAATTTCGAACCCATCCCCCCCCCCCCCAAA
>NC_036245.1:233534-273380 GCF_002742605.1 Olea europaea var. sylvestris | reverse complement strand
CCCCAACACAGTAGTAGTAGTAGGTGTTTTCAGAAATCCCTTTCAATAATCTTTCCAACGGCACAAAGAACACGCAATTTAACCTTGAAATGATGAAAAGATAAGGTTTTAAAATTTCCGTTGTAATTTAAAGCTTTTCTGGAAAAAAAAATAAAAAATTGAAGATATTGAACTATAATATTTCTCGTACGAATTTGTCTCAGAACACATCATTGAACTCAAAACGTGAAATTAAGATTGTTAACCACTGTACATTGACTGTTGAAGCTCCGGTAACTCAAAATGGAATTTACATATTGCATGTGATGGTTGAAAATAACATAATGAAGGAGATTATATTATGAAGCAGAAATAAAAAGTAATTATTGAGGGAATGTTATTTACGCCTCTTTAATTGAATAGAAAAATTAAAGAAATCGTTGAAAATAACATACCGATGAAAGGGATTGTTTGCCAAATTCCAACTTAAATGAGACTATCCTTATTCTATCAACATAATTAAAATTCGCATTCTAACCCCGGTTTGATCCCCATTATCCAATAATTCATTTTTTTCATACTTATTTTTAACCACATATTTTATCAATAAAATAATTTACATGTAAATCCTAACTTTTTCTTATTTTTTAACCACGCATTCTCCGAAAAATAACAATCGTAAAATTCATTTTAACGTAAAAATGAGTCTCGAACAAAGATAAGAAATTTAATCAGGTCAAAGGATTTACGTTTTACGGGGGTCCACAAACATATTTCAGCAGAGAGCCCATGTGCGCTTTTAATTAGTTATTAGCGCTTTTTTATTTTTTTTGTTTTTTACTCGAATAGACGAAAAATTAATCATAAATTTACAGACTACAAAATAAATTATGCAAGTTGTTAAATTTCACAAAGGTCGTAAATTTATAAACTAAAAAAATTAATTATACAAGAAGGGCCATACAAGCCCGCATACAGGCCGGCCTATATTTGTGCTCATGCGGCTAGCACACTGCCCTTGGACTCGATCAAATCTCATTTTTCAATTCAAGTCACGAGCGACCTTGAGTTGACGGGCTCTTTTGCCACCACTACACATAGATGTTTATTTATGGTTTTATTAAAACATTTCATATGAAATCTTACCACCACGATTAGGAGTTCAAGTATGATTAATTAAAGGGTAAAGTTAGACATATAGCAAGCATACTCGATAGAAGGCATTGAACGTAATTAAAAATAAAAAGATGTTAAATCTTATCTGTCGTTTAATGTAATGCTATTTTATATTAAACGTAGTGAAGTTATTCTTTTGCATTCATTTTTATAGGAATGGCCAAAAGAAAATACAAACATATTATTTCGTATAATGCTCTTTTATATTAATCTTTGTACGTTTTAGAGTGCATATGTAAAGATATGCAATGATGAATCGAACTAATTACTCTTCCACTACACCATATTGTTTTAGAAAATTTAAAGCCAAGCCCTGGAATGACTAACAAAAACTCATTCCCACATTTCATACAAAATAAATACAAGCGGGGATTGCAAAAATGTGTGATATCTTGTTTCTTACGATTCTCCTCCAGGATTTTTTGAAATTCTTTCTCATTGGTTGCGATCAAATGCTTGACAAAGTCGAAGGTTGTAAGCCTTATGTTGCGAAGAAAATGAAGAAGGAATTATGAACCACAAAAATTCTAAACTTAAAAAGAACCTTCAAACAGAGAAGGAAAGGAAAGAATTCCAAAAAATGGGAAGAGGGATTCGTAAACAGAGGATGTAAAAGTAAGAGACATAAACCTGCTGTTTGGTAGAGTTTTTAATGCATATGGCACAAAACCCCTAGACAATCCCAGCCAGCCATCACGAGACACAATACCTAAATCGCATTGTTTAGTGAATGATTAGCAAGATTTCAATTTCATTTAATTATATCATATTCTGTGACTATATACAACTAACAAGACTTAGATGGAAAGGGAAAACTGTAACAGTATCATTATCTCCAACTGCCTTTGTGCTGATCTGATGCAAGTCGCAATGAAAGCTTATAATAAGAGTGTGTTTATTGCTGTATTGTGTAAACTTGTTCAGGTGCTCATGTTTTAGGCTTTGTTTGTCTATCATTCTTCTACATTCTACAATATTATTTTTTCTACAGTACCTATTTTGAACCACACATTCTTTATTAAAATAATATTACACATAAATCAAAATCTTTTCCTTCTTTTCTAACCACACATTTCAACATAAATTACTATTTCATAATACATTACTCACAAATAATAGAGAACAAACAAGCACTTAAGTATCTCTTATGAGATATCTTTCAGTCACTCCCCAGCTCCCCTTAAACTGAATTATGTACTTGTCTATTTTCATGCCTTGCAGGGGCGGCGGGCGTTGAAATTTTTAGTTAGGGAGCATAATCAAACTTTGCACCAATCGAATATTTTGTTATTAATTTTTGAATGATTTATACTTGAACCGAGAAAATGCAAATTTACATTTAAAATATAAATCTTCATTAATATTTTGCTCATAATTTTCATTCATTTGATTTCGAACAATTATTTTATTAATATTTTGCTCTTCACAAGAAAATTTATATTTATTCTTAAAAATTTTATAGTGTATTTAATACTTTAATCAATTCAAATGACCAAAAGGAAAAACATATAATCAATATTCAATCAAATAAATAAAATTCGTTAATTATAAGTTAAATTAGATATAATGAGTTCAGACACATTTTATGTACACAAATAGGATAGGAGAAAATGCAAATTTAGATCCTAGTTAATTGAAAATTTGACTGAAAAGTAAAAATTTGTAATATATGTGATAATTTGTAGAAAAATTTTAAAAAATTAGAAGAGTTAAAGTTTTGTTAAATGGTGTGAAGGAGAGTAAAATAGAGTAAGAGAAAATAAAAAAAAAATTCAAATTTATTGTGATTTTGCCCCCGTTTGGTGAGGATAAAAGTCAAATTTTTAGTAAATTTTGATAAAAGTTAAGGATTTCATGGAAATATGTTATTAAAATAAATTATTAACTTTAATTTAGATTTCAATCGATATCAAACATGACTTATCCACAAAAAAAGGGAGGTTAATTTCAGAATTTGGGGGTCACTTGACCCTGCAGGACCCCCTTGGGTCCGCTCCTGATGCTTTGTATCCATTGCTTTATGTTTACCTTTTTTTACTTCTTCCGATTCTACTTTGAGAAACGTGAAATTGATGAAATAGTTAACGGGCTTAGTATTATAAAACAGATTCAGGGTTAGAGTTACGTTGGACTTGGAGCATGTTTGGCTAAACTTAAGAAAAAAGAAGCCTTTTAAGTAAAGACGTGTTGAGATAAACAATATTTTTATGGTCAATGTGAGAAATAGTTATTTATTTTGTAAGAATAGCATATTTGGTAACAAACAAATACTTCTTTTTAAAGCTTAGCCATACGTTCTCTTATTCAAACTTAAATAGCAATTAATTGGGTAAATTGCTAAAAGAGTAATCTCACAAGTCAAAAACGCAAAAATTGACTGCAATAGATGGAGCGATTCCAATGGGAGAAGGTGCTAGACCAATATAAAAGGACGCAACTCCTTCCTCTCTCAACTTGTTCAAGGCCACCTGAGAAGGATGCATATAACTCATTATCAAATGTAGAATGCCCATGTGCCCGAAATTAACATAAATCAAATAGCTTTACCTCTGTCATTGTTTTATATCCAGCTTCAACAGCCAATTAATCTTTAGACATCTAGAGGATATGTAATCTATACAGACAAAATATCAGAAGATATAAACACTTGTCGAAAGTAAAATAAACTTGGTTTTTGTGATCCCGAATAAAATTGTGGACGTCAAATTCTTGCTTTGTGTTCGCAAGAATTTCCCATGGGCCTCTAGCAGCACTTAAGTACTTGGTACTAATTGAAAAACTCACATCATGAAAATAAACTATGATAAACACATTAGCATGGATGCCACATACTAAGAGTAATATAACAAGACCAAGTTTTCAGTGTCTCTATTTCTTTTGTAACTTACTAAAGTTGAAGCCATGGCAGCACAAGCAGCAGCTGCTAATCTTCCAGTTACAGGAAGATCCCTGTCCTTTCGTCGAAAAAGTTTCTGAAAAATGAAACAACAAATTTTGTCATATGATATGATACTATACTTCTTTTAGATAAATAAAATTCTTGTCAGTGACTAGCTGAAAACATAGAAAAAATTTGTTCTTGCTGGGTTAGTAGCGTCGGAGACATCAGTTAGTGCCCTAGTGAGAAATTCTAGTCCTATAGAGTTACGTACTCTTGAGTCTAGTAATTCCCGTTGTAAACAGGGTGAACCATAGAACTCCACTCTAGATTTACGAAAACATATTTATAGAAGAGTTTTTACATTGATGAGAATCTCAACAAAATAAATTATAATATCGAATTATCAATACTTTTCGTAATTGAGCTAGTTCACTAATTGGCTGTTCAATAAAAAGCTCAGAACAGTGAAACAAACTGTATTTTATATGGTAAAAACTTCGGTTACAACTATAATAGCTCATATATACTCATAAATGATTAAAATCTAAACTGAAAGAAACTCTTGGGAAAAATAAAATAAAATAAAGAACCAAAAAAAGGAGGAGCCGTGCTCTCAAAATCTTGAAAACCTTCATGAAATTCAATGGATCCCTCCTTACAAAATCATGCAGAGTTCAAATACGAATTCTGCATAGGTATATTTGAGAATTGTATATATATTAGTTATTCAACTCGTGCCCCAAAATAGTGCACTTGAATAGTCACCACACATTTCCAATTTGTTCGGCAAAAATATAAAAGAATAGCATACATGAATTGTCACTTTTCTTATGAAAAAAAAAATATATATATATATATATATATATATATATGCACATTCAGAGCCAATCAATCAATTAACCAACCAAATGTTAAAAGATCGTCCGTTAATCAATTGACTCTTAATGACAGTCGTTAACACCTTCTAAGAGTCAGTCGATACAGATCGACTCTTAGTCGACGAAGAACACAAAACAAGAATTTAAATCCGAACCATGCTATAGAAACCTAATGGTGGACGTAATCTTTGACATAATGCCACATGGTACCATATTATTGGACAGTTTAAATTATAATAAGCTTTTTTCTATCCAATCATATATTGTCAACACTCATTTTATCGAAACATCTGTCAACATTTTTCTATCAAAGTGGCTTTATCTTTGTGGTATAATGTATAAATAAAAATTAAATATTGAGGGAATGTCATTTAAGTCTCTTTAATTACAGAAACGAATTGTAATATCTGCTAATCAGAGTCTACCATAAATGAAATCGCCTAACATTAGTGCCATAAAATCAAATTGGGACTCATTTGAAATTTCTAACGAGCTCGAGGATGATGCTGAAATTTTAAATAATTCATAGAGGAATTATTTTAATGTTATCTAGAAGACTTTATTCTTAGAGGAAAATTTTAAGGTACTTTTCAAATATGCTTTGTTTTTCTTATTTTTAATTTCATCCTTTCCTCCAAAAAACTGTTGCACCCTTCATACTATACCCAAAATAATAATAATAATAATAATAATAATAATAATAATAATAATAATAATAATAATAATAATAATAAAGTATAACAATAATTTTTCCTCATATCGTATTTGAAGCCGCCATCTCCTTGAGTCACTAACCAACTAATTAGACATCTCTAATTTTTACCGTTTGACGTCTCTTTTTCTCAATCTCCCATCGAAAATATTTTAGCCGAGACGAGATACTTGCAAAGATGAAATTTCGATTATAGTGGAAATCATGGCATTCTATGAGTGTTTTGGGAAACATTAGTTGTAATAAACTGATTAGCAGTATTTTTCAAAAGATAATAAACTGATTAGCAGTAATTATCTATGAATCTAATTATGCAGTATTTTTCAATATTTTGATCCTAAAATAATACACATCCAAATTTTTTTTCTGTATTGAGATTAATGTAATTTCTTCACAGAATCCATTGGAATTTGACACGTAAGAATTATTTGAGCAATTTAATAATTTTCAGAATGTAAATTGTCTAAAACGCTCGTTTATTGTTGCAAATGATTCCTATTTTGGATTGAAAATTAGTTTAATAAAAAGAACTAATTTAAATATATACTTTTGTAAGCAGGTGGAAACCCACCTATATATAAGCAAAATCAATGTTTTAATTTTTGGAAATACTCTTTATAGAGAACTTTTATACAATTTTCATGATGAATTGTTGGTAAATTTTAAGAATTCTGACATGGTAAATGAATTAGTCAACTGAGAAAACAAGAAAATGCTGCTCATCCTTTTCTTTCTTCAAAAACAAACCGCCATTTTATTTTTTTTATTTTTTTATTTTTGTTTTTATTTTTATGCCCAACATGTGTAGGACCTTTCTTGGTTGTGAACCAGGTGGACCAGCATATATGTCCACCAAACATAATTATCAAGAAATAAGAACAAAATCGTGATTGCAAGATTATCATTATCCCCGAGTAACAAATGAGCCAAGCTCACTCAATTTGGTTCAGTTTATGGCAGTTTGAGCTTGTTTGGAGACGAGCAATAGACCGAATCGAGTTCACATTGTTTTTCACGAGTCGAGCCCACTAGCATGAAACGTGGGAATACGCTCTTCTTGATCATCACAGATTTAATTTTAGTAGAACATTTGATTTAGCGGTTAACATAGTTTTTTATTATTTATAGTATATGTTAGCTTTAATACAATGTATTCAATTGTAAGATTAGATATAATTAAGAAAGAAATAACATATGTTGGAATTTTTTAAGATGTAAAAATATTGCATTGTCTATAGTCACGAAGTTTGAAGCCTCAAGTAACCTCAATTCAATCGGATACTTCTCTAAACATTTGATCTTTTTTATAATCACATCACCCTGTCATAGTATCGGACATTTTGGGTTTGTCTACATAATTTTTTGATCTGAACATGATGTACCCTTTCTTCAATCATTTTTACACAAATGGAAAGGGAGCTATTGGTATCATTTACTTCCTTTAAATTCTTCGAAAATGAGAATGGGACAACATGGGCGAGAAAAACAGAATTTTAGTCAAACCTAATTTCTGCCTTTATTATTTAAACTGTTAAGATCCCAAAGCTACCTCTTTTTCAAACCTTCAGTGCTCCTTACTGTAAACAAAAAAAGCAGAGTAAATGAAAGTAAGTCTCTGTTTGGTTTCCATTTTTTTATCATCGTTATCTATTACATCAAATCATTAATTTTAAATTTCTATCTTTTGTATGGGACCCGTAACGATTATATTTTTCATTCTCATTCTTTCAAAAATGATAAACAAACGGGGTCTAAAAATAAAAAAATAAAGTTTCAGTTTTCCACTAACTAAGATTTCAGGTAAGTTGCTATGATTAGTTGATTTTGTCAGTTTTCTACTAACTAAGATCCAGTATAAATCGGAGTGCCTTTTTTTTTTCTTTTCTTTTTTTCTTTTTAACCATAAATGACCTTCTTAAATCATTTTACGAAAACGTCAATTGCTATGATTAGTATGCCCTTGGTTGTGGATAGAGATGGAATTAGGGATTAGTGCGAAGGGCCTTATTAGGAATTTAATCATGTACGGATCATGCTAATCAGGAGTGTATAAAACACTGTTGCGTTGAAATCGCACTAGGTATTTCATGATTTTGATGAGCATGAAAATGATGGACATTGATTAGACTAACCCACTTTGTCCACTTTGTCTCTGTCTGAATTAATGGCCAACAATTGTTGTATAAAATTATACAATCTTTGCATATTATAGATTCTTTGCTTAGACTGGCCGTGAATTTTGACTGTCAAACCAGTTCTAACCATCGACGTATTTAAAAATAAAATAAAAAATGAAAAACTTAAGGTTCTTGATAATGATTAATTCATGTGTAATTTCTTTCTTTTTAATATCATTAACATTTTTTCTTTAAACATGTACATATATCCAACGTTCACCTTTTAGTTTCATTTTTCTCTTGCATTGTTAGCTCTCATAATTTGTCTAATTATCAATTAATTTAAAATATATAAGTTTATTTAATATGGATTAAAATTGAGTATTTTCAAGAAGAATAATGTTATTTATAGTGAATATAATCGATAGTAGCCCTATACGTGTAACTGTTTATAATTTAATGCATTAATATGATAGTTTTTTAAAGATAATAAGCAAATAATGAAATAAATATGGAATATAAATTATTTCAAGTTTAATTGAATTATATATGAATTATACATGGTCATTGAACTTTGCAAAAAGTTTTCACGAAGTCACTGAACTTTATAAAAGGTTTCTCAAGGGTCACTGAAACTTTGCAAAATGTTTTCCAGAGGTCACTGAATTCAAAGATCTCAGGGAAACCTTTTGCAAAGTTCAGTGACCACGTAGAAACATTTTACAAAGTTCAGTAACTATTTAGGTGATTTTTAAAGTTCAGTGACCCCTTGAAATTTTTTTATAAAGTTCAATGACCATTTGGACAATTCACTCCCTTTTTTTATGCCCAATTTTTTTGGACGTTTCTTGGGTTATGAGATCTATTATTTTTGTTTAGCTATTTCATTGATATAATATTGACAGGGTATTAACAAATAAGAAAAAAGGATTTATGCCCGTAAAAATGATATTACTCTCCCATCTAAAAATGTTAGTTACTCTGGCTTGAACACAGCCAACCACCAACGCATACATGGCAATGGCACTGTTAAAAAAAATACAAAAAGGAAATTAGAAATATTGTTGGAATTGTATAAATAAAATAATGAAAGGAAACATTAACAATAAAATTAGAGGAAATAGTTGTTGAGGTAGTAGCAGTATTGAAAGGAGCCGTGTGTTGTATACAGTTTCCTTAAAACGGATTCGTTAGATTTACTTTTTAATTCAGACTTTTTAGTTTTCTATTCAAATACAGCACTCGGCCCTTGTATGATTTCCATTTTTAAAAAAATTATTTTAAGCCTTTCCTAGGTTGTTAGCGATAGTGTCTGTTGTCAATAGGAAGCTCATCCCTTGAAATTCGCCAACTGTACTTGTTGAGACTCACTCTCCTTGTAGCACTATTCAATTAGTTACTTACGATAGCTTGCTCATGAAACTCCCATTGACAGATAATTTATTTATTTCAAACTTTTTTCTATTACACATTTTTCAATAAAATAATTTTATATATAAATTCAATTTTTTTTTTCAACTTTTTAATCATACATTCTCCAAAAATTCATTATTACAAAATTTATTCTTAAAAAATAAAGAGTACTCAAACAAACCATTAATGCCCAACATGTTTGGACGTTTCTCAGTTTATAAGTCCACCCAAACATAAATATCAAGAAAGGTGGAATTGTTTTGTGCTAATTAGTCTTTGTTGAGTTAACTATTTGACGATGAGTGGATGGAATGACATTTTTCACAATGAAAGATGAAAGTGATTGGATTATCTTTGTGGCCTATCATTTCTAAGAATGAAATATGTAATTAATATTAATTGTTTGATTTTGATTTTGATTTTGATTAAAAATTAATACCAAATTAATATCTCTCCTCTGTGAAGGTAACGCAAAAGATGGCACTTGACGAGAGAGAGAGATAGAGGAGGGCCCGGGGAGTGGGGGGATGTGGCTTGATGCACATGTCTCTTGCTCAAGTTTGCCTTATCAGGTTTGATACTTTTCTAGTGATACCTTATCATTTTTCTAGTGATACCGTATCGTTTGATTTCTATTTTTTCTAGTGATAAAGTATCACTAGATCACTATAAATTTTCTAGTTATAAGAAAAAAAATCAAAATCAAAAGTTGATCGGTCACGTGACCTTGTTGTTCGGCCACGTGAAGGAGAGGGTGCGTGATATATATTTCCCTCTTCAGCCATCTTCACGGTGATGAGATAAAAAACCATCTCTCTCACTTTCATAACTCAAACCATCTTCTGCGTGTTGAGATGACGATGGCCACTTCCATACTGTTTTTACTGCTTTGCCTCATCGCCGACGCTGGAAATCCAGGCAAGCAATCTCCTGTCTCCTCTTTTATGGTCTTTTCTAGCACTTATTCTTTTAGTCCATTAGCTATGGTTTTTATTTTTTAATCACATTTCTACCATCAACCGTCTCTATTCATGTTAATCAACTGAGTAGATCGTAATTTAATTATGTGAACTGATCTCGAGGATTGCTCCAGAGTGTGAAATTGGTTTCTGTATATTCCAGTCTCCATTTAGTTTTATGGATGGGGGCTCGGCTACTTGGAACAGCACTGAGAGGTGAAAACTTGGATTTTTCTCGTGCGGAACCGGTAACCCAATTGACGACTGCTGGCGTTGTGACCCCAACTGGGCACAACGCCATTGGAGGCCGTGATGGCCGATTTTATGTTGTCACTGATCATCGGGATGATGACCCTATTGCTGTTATCCAGGACAAGCCTCTCTGGATTGTCTTCAAGCGTGACATGGTTATAATATTGAAGCAGGAACTCATCATGAACAGTTTTAAGACCATTGACGCCCAGAGCCGAGTTGGGGAAGCGGAGTTGGGGGAAATGGGTGTCTGAAATTCGAGAGCTAAAGAAGAAATCAAGAATATTGCTGGGAACTTATCCCAGAGCCGAAATGGCAGCTCGAGCTCACGATGTAGCAGCCTTAGCCCTTAAAGGCCACTCAGCTTATCTCAATTTCCCTCATTTAGCTCATGAACTCCCTCAACCCTTCTCCGCTTCACCTAAGGACATCCAAGCCTGCCACCACCGTCAGCCACCACAATCACGGCACCGCCGTTGAAGTTGAAGCCACCACAATCATTTCTCATTCTTCAACGAATTTGGCATTAGAAAATGTTCAAGAATCATCCAATTGCTCAGCTTCAACTGGCGATGATGAACCATTTTTTGACCTGCCGGATCTTTCCCCTGAAGCTTCTTCATGGCAGCTAGATGGAGCCGATATAGGATTCCAGCTTGAAGATCCATTTTTATGGGAGTGGCGGTGTGCTATATTATATATAAATAGAAGTAAACATTTTAAGGTATGCTCATTCTTTCCATATGCTGAATTTCGAGTAGTAGTTGGCGTTTTCAGAAATCCCTTTCAATAATCTTTCCGACGGCATAAATAACACGCAATTTGGCCTTGAAATGAAGAAAATATAAAGTTTTAATTTGTATGTAAAATACAGAGGGAACTTACTATAAACTTAACTCCAATTATGACAACATTGAAAATATCAATTTTACAAGGTTAAAAAAATAATTTCATTTTACCACCGATACAACGACTCGTAACGGAGTTTTTCATTGATGATTTCAAAGGTCATCAAATATCTTTGGACAAATTCGTTATTCTTTTTCATGATGTTATCAGTAAATAGTAAGACTCTTGCTCTATTTTTCAAATTTTGATTTGATCATTATAACTTGGGCTGCTTTATTTACAGCATATTAATACGAAAAACTAAATTAAAGTAAGTAAAATAGTCTAAAATATATTTACAGCGGGCACTTGAACTGGAGCAGCAGGAGCGATTGTGGCAGGTTGCAGGAGATGTTCCTCCAACTTAACTCCTTCCTGCTCTTCAAGTTCTGCCTCTAATTCTTCTTCATCAAAATTAGCCGCTGCACCAATTGGTGCTGACAGTGCTTCTTGAATCTGTTCCATATTTTCGATCTGCTCATTGTCTTGTCCACATCATCGACAGTTTCTGTTGTTCTAGCTCTGATTTTTATTTCTTCACTGTTGAAACACCATCTTCCAGCTCAGCACATTCCAAAATATTCCTTCCAGATCAATTTCAGCTTCCCCGTTGTCTAGAGTTAGAGATTAGTTAGAGAGTGTGTTAGATTTTTCTCTATAAATAGAACCTTTGTATTCATTTGTAATTCATTGGAAGGTGGAATTCCAATTCCTCCTATGGAGGTTTCATGTTCTCCTTCTATGGAGTTTCTTCTTCCTCCTTTATGGAGTGTTTCATTTCTCCTCCTATCATGGAGTGTTAATTCCTCCTTTAGTGTTGTCTTTGTTCTCCTTTCACGGAGTTTAATCAATTGTTTCACATTCAAAGAATGAGAAACCCTTCACTCTTATCTTCTCACACAAACTCTCGTTCAAAATCCTGTTTCTACGAATCCGACCTCAGTTCTAATGGCGATTTCTGTGGGTGTTTTCTCAAGCTTATATGTGGGCGATACGGTGTCATTGGTGAAGTTTTCTCCTACTACTGTTAGGCTCGTTCCATCCAACGTGCTACTGTGCGCACGGTGACTTTAGCTGTCGCGTCGAAACCGGCTGCAGAGACCAAGAAGCGCGAGCCGAGAGGCATAACGAAGCCGCATCGTGTCTCGCCGGAAATGCAGGCCTTCCTTGGTGGGGTCACTGAGATTCCCCATACTCAAGCTCTCAAGGAGATTTGGGCTTACATAAAGAAACACAATCTTCAGGATCCTGCTGATAAGAAAGTGATCATCTGTGATGAGAAGCTGAGCTGGAAGATGGTGTTCCAACAGGATGTTAGTTATTCTAGTTAGTTAGCCACCCACATTTGTGTCTATAAATACAAGACCTTGTATACCTTGTAATTCATTGGATATCCTCCAATCATCAATATGGTTTTAGCATATTGATTTTGTTCTATCCTCTCTAGCTTTATACTAGAGATGTTTTCATGGAATTTATTCTGATTCCATTGCCTATGTTCTTCTCCTTTTATGGATGTTATTTCATGGTTTCTAATTCAAGGTTTCAACAAAATGATTTGAATGTTTAAAAAGTTATATTCTTAATAAAGTTCTTACTTTCAGATTCTTAGTGAAAACTGAAAAAAAATGATTTGAATGTTTGATTGCTCATCTGCATTGCTCTAAAATCTTTAGCTCTCACTGTTAGTTAAGAAGCTTGAGATAATAATGTTTGATTTCATAGCAGCTTTAGTACTTTTCTTCTCCATCGCTGGAGTTTCAGTTGTCTCCTATGATAATTACACTCTCTCCCATCCCCATCCCCATCCCCATCCCCATCCCCTGCCTCTGTTCATGTTAATCAGATAGTAAGTTGAACCAGTCTCTCTGTCTCCAAATGTAGGCTGAGTGGACAGCTTTTTTAATTGAATTCTGTGCTATCCAAAATTAGAGTATATAACGTAAGACTTTTGAATTCCATCAATTCATTGCAATATATATATATATATATTTTGATAGGGGCTTTTGCAGAGGCAGCATATTATTGTATTTGTAATGATGGATTGAGCGATGAGATTTACCAGAAGAACATAGACTTCGCTTGCGGAGCTGGAGCATATTGTGCTCCTATTATACAAAATGGCGCCTGTTTTCAGCCGAACACGATGAAGGATCATTGCGATTTTGCCGTGAATAGCTATTATCAAATAAATGGGCAGGTACAGGGGAGTTGTAGCTTCTCAAACACTGCCACTGTAGCTCAAGACCCACCTCGTAAGCCCCCCCCCCCCACACACACACACCCAAAAGCAGTATAATTATCTCTTGAACGATGCTAACTTTTCTTTAATTTGCAGCTGCTATTTCTGAATGTGTATATTCATCTAGCCCCAGGTATCCTTCTTACCTAGATCTTTTAATTTATTCGGAGCTTAATCTTTCAAGTTTGTGCCACAACATGTACATAACTGTTTTGTTATGAATGAAAAGAACTGAGAGACAATTTTTTTATTTTCCCCATTAGAATCTCCCCTATATGATTATTAGCTAATATGTACAGAGCCATCGAGAAACCGATCATCCATTTCTCCCTCTCACTTATAATCACTCTTGCAACCGGTTTAGTGGTAATGGTAGTAGGCCTCCTAAAGCTGTTTCAAAGGCATTTATTTTGTAAGAGTTGCATATTTTGGTAAGAGGTTCAGAGGAGTTTAGGCTTCTCAAATACCACCACTTGTAAACTTCCCTAAACACCCAAAAGCAAATTTCTATCTCGAATAATGCTAACTTTTGTACATCAGCTCTGTTTTTGTGTTTATTTTGATCATTTACAGGTGTAATTTTAGAATGTTGGCATCCATCTAGTTCTTTACCTCTTAAAGAAACTTAATCTTTCAATTTATTCAGAAATAATGCCTAGTTTAATTTGTTTCTAACACTTACTTATTCCCTGTTATGTTCTACTTGCAGATTTGTAGCAAAATTGAATAACAGTCTTTGTATATTTAGATGCGGTTTTACTGAATTTGTTTCACAATAGTAAACATCACTACTCTCATTTTAACTCTTAATCTAATACTAAAAATCCTTATTCTATTCAGCTTTTTTCATGTATATGCTGAAACCAGTACATGAATGTTTTGTAATTAGCAAGTCGTGTTATATTTATGAAAGAGCTGAGACAATTTTATATTTTTCTCTTTACCATCTTCCCTGTGTGATTTTTGTATATAATTCTTAATTTTTCAATTACTGTGTACAGAGCCATGGACTTGCCCAACCAACAACTTGTCATCCATACTTCTCTCTCTATTAAAATCATCCTTCCGATTGGCTTAATAGGCTTACTAATGGTCATAGGCTATAAGCTGTTTCGAAAGTGTTGGCCAAGAAGGACCCACTTGAATCATAATGGGCCGATGGGAGAAATCGAGATTGGCATTGTGGTTTCTCCGTCCACCATACTTGAAAGTGCGTGAGGTTTGAGAATTCAAAGAATTGACTTACTGATCAAATATGGTGAAGCTTTAGACATTTTTAATGAATGACATGTCGTGTTATACTCCATATAAACACTTGAATATTTCAGTGTACGTGAATTTCATGATGAAGAACATGCATATTTGGAAATTTTCAGCATTTTTAGTTTTGTACTTAGGAGAATGAAGCAAAAATTTTAAAGGTATGCTCATTCTTTCTATATGCCAAATTTCGATCCCCCTAGTAGTACTGTAGTAGGTGTTTTTCAGAAATCCCTTTCAATAATCTTTCCAACGGCACAAAGAACAATCAATTTGGCCGTGAAATGAAGAAAATATAAGGTTTTAAAGTTTTTGCTGTAATTTAAAGCTTTTCTGGAAAAAAATTGAAGATATTGAACTGTAATCCCGTACGAAATTTGTACTAGAAGAACACATCATTGAACTCAAAACGTGAAAGATTATAAACCACTGTACGTTGACTGTTGAAGCTCTGATAGTTGAAAATAACATAATGAAGGGGATTATATAATGGTGCAGAAATAAAAATAAAATATTGAGGGAATGTTATTTAAGCCTCTTTGATTAAATAAAAAATTAAAGAAGTCGTTGAAGACGACATAATGAAGGGAGGGAATGTTTGCCAAATTCCAAGTTCCAACTTAAATGAGACTATCCTTTTCCTATCAACATAATTGAAAATTCGCTTTCTTAGCCCCAATTTGATCCCCATTATCCAATAATTCATTCTTTTTTCATATTCATTTTTAACCACAGATTTTACCAATAAATAATTTGTTCATAAATCCAAACTTTCCTTACTTTTTAATCACATATTCTTCAAAAAATTACTATTGTAAAATTCATTTTAATGTAAAAATGAATCTCAAACAAGGGCTAAAGATAACAACTTTAATCAGTTCAAAGTATTTATGTTTTACGTGCTATTTGATTTGTGGGGTCCACAAAAATATTTCAGTAGAAAGCACATGTAGGCGTTTAATTAGTTATTAGAGCTTTTTGAATTTTTGTTTTCTACTCGAATAGATGAAAAATTAATCATTAATTTACAAACTACAAAATTAATTATGCAAGTTGTTGAATTTCACAAAGGCTGTAAATTTATAAACTAAAAAAAATTAATTCTGCAAGAAGGGCCATACAAGCCCACATACGTGCCGGCCTATATTTGTGGTCATGCGGCTAGCAGCTGTCCTCGGATTTGGTCATCCCATTTTTTCAAGTCGAGCCATGAGCGCCGTTGAGCTGACGGGCTCTTTTGCCACCACTACGCATAGAGGTTTATGCATGTTTTATTAAAGCATTTCATATGAAATCTTACCACCGAGATTAGGTGTTCAAGCATGATTAATTAAAGGGTGAAGTTATACATAGAGCAAGCATACTTGATAGAAGGCATTGAACGTAGTTAAAAATAAAAAGATGTTAAATCTTATCTGTCGTTAATGTAATACTATTTTAAATTAAACGTGGTGAAGTTATTCTTTTGCATTTTTCTAGGAATGGCCAAAAGAAAATATAAACATATTATTTTGTGTAATGTCCTTTTATATTAATTTTTATATGTTTTAGAGTGCATGTGTAAAGATATGCAATGATGAATTGAACTAATTACTCTTCCACTACACCATACCATTTTACAAAATTTAAAGCCAAGCCCTAGGATGACTAATAAGAACTCATCCCCACATTTCGTACAAAATAAATACAAGTGAGGATTGCTGAAATGTGTGATATCTTGTTTCTTACGATTCTCCTCCATGATTTTTTGAAGTTCTTTCTCACTGGCTGCAATTAGATGCTTGACAGAGTCAAAGTTTGTAAGCCTTATGCTGTGAAGAAAATGGAGAAAGAATTATGAACCACGAAAAATCTAAACTCTAGTACTTTAAAAGATCCTTCCAAACAGGAAAAAAAGAAAGAAAGGAAAGAATACGAATAAAAGGAAAAAGGGGATATACAAACGGAGGATGCAAAAGTAAGAGACATAAACCTGTTTTTTGGTAGATTTTTTAATGGAGATACCCTTTACAGGATAACTTTTATACAATTTTCATGATGAATTATTGGTAAAATTTAAGAAATCCAAGGATACATGATAAATGTATTAGTCAACTGAGAAAATAAGAAAATGCTAGTAACGATCCAAATTTTAAGATTCGTTACTAAAAATTCATTCCATAATTTAAATAAACGTATCAACATCCCAACATGACATTTTTGTTCCACCAATGATAAATAAAACGTATAGGAAACACAACCGAATAAACATGTTCTTAACTCTAAATAACAATTTCCACGATGATGACGAAACTAAAACAAATGCTGAAATAAAATATATTGTCAAATTTCACCGAATCATTATTATTGAGTTCCATAATTTCTGGCATCACAACCCACCAACCAACGATCCGTTCTAACCTGTAAAGAGTAGGGGAAAATGATGAGTATATGGACATACTCAGTGGGACCAAAAAATACTGTTGCGATCCCAAAAAAAATATCAAAATACATGTGTCAAAGTATTATATTGTCATCATATCTTTAGAAATCGGTAAGATCTCAATAAACATCATATCTTTGGTACCGAATGGCCATAACATACATATTATAGCATATCTTTAAACATTCATAAGCATAATAATTCAACAACATTGAAAAAAAAATTGACCTAGAACTCTTAGATATGCTAGAAAGTTCGACTGACGTGATATAGTATCAAGTTCAAATTTTATGCGTTACCAAGTTTACGTTCTAAATTTCACTTTAACCAATTTGACCTTACGTGTGGAATTAATCTAACTAGAGCAACAAGTCACTTGAATTAGTTGTCTAGGTGATTAATCATACAAGTCAATTAACCTATGTTGGAATGTCGCAATTTGTATATTATGCAAAGCAGTAAATAATAAACAATATGATGACGAAAAAATCCCAACGTGGGTAAAATTTCGGGACCAAGCCAGTTACCTCCGCTATACAAATTCAGCAAGTACAAGTTATACCAAACTCCGTACCCAATCAGACCCGCTATTCCAATCTCACGATCTACTGCTGTAGATACTTCTAGCCTCTTGATAGACTTCGTGATCTACCTCCTACATCCACTACAACCTCCTAGTCCTTAGCTGATTGTATCACCAAGTGGAACATCAAGAACCGTCCGTTCTTGTGCTTGTAACTACACCTCAATTCACCTCTCTCAATCCTCCAATGAGAGAGTCCCTTCCTCAATGGATTAAGAAAGTAAGGTGTTTCGGGTTATGTAGATTCAATGTTTTTTCCCAAACAGTGGTTGCCGGATCACAAGATTGATGTAGATGAAATTTTCAATTAATTTCACCTTGGATCTCTTCAAAGTTGTTATGAATATTTTTTGTAATGAAAGATAATGTAGCAACCTCTTCAATTTCGTCATAGGGTTTCAGTATTTATATTTGAAGGTGTCTAAGTGGTATGAGCCGAGTAAAACACTTCAAAAATGCAAAATAGGATTTTTTTCGCATAGGACTATCTCTCGAGCGAAAGGCAGTGAGAATCGAGGGAGAGGTATTCTGTTTTTTTCGCTCAAGCGAAATGCCAGCGAGAAGCGAGCGACAGTGAGTAATTATCAGTATTTTTATCATAACTTTCTCTTCTAATGTCCGATGACAACAATAATGCTAATGTCATATTCTTTTATAAGTTGATACCTATCAAGAGTAATTGACAAATAAATTATGTAATTTAGTGTTCACAATATCATAATGTTTGGCCACTTTGGTGACTAACAAACAACATTAAACGAACATTAATTACATAAATATAACATTTATCGCTTAATGTTTATTTACAGATTTACATGTTCTTGTTTAGCCACGAAAAAAAAAAAGTAAAAAATTCATCACTTGACTATAAGAACATTAATTACATAAGTATAACATTTATCGCTTAATGTTCATTTACAGATTTACATGATCTTGTTTAGCCAGAAAAAAATAATAATAATAAATCCATCACTTGACTATAAGAATTCTTTTATTTCACGTAATCAGATTCTATATGCGAATGGAATACACTTTATAGCAGGCTATTAAAGTAATAATTAATTAAAAAGGTTACTACATCTGTATCATGTAGACTCTAAGTCAAAGCTGTATATCATATCATTTTCACCACTTGATTTCCACTTATCTATAATTTATTCAAGAAAATACATTTAAACATAAAACATAATTATTATTGCACATAACAATGATGCACTTTAGTGCCTTTTCTCCATTAACTGCGGTACTGTACATGAAACATACTTCTGCCCTGATTTTGCTCCATTAATTAGTTTGTATGAGTCAATTTTTTACACGTTACAACCACTTATCTCTTTAAATGCAAAATCCAACTTCGACTTATCTCTTTAAATGCAAAAATCAGATAATGATCTTTCCCCAGACCAATCATAATCAACACATATGGCACGAGATTATACGGTGTACTGTACGACACTCCCTAGTTTGAGAAGCACAAATTTGACATTTAGTGGAAAAATGGAAATTGATGTAATGATTGTAGTGTAAATAAAATAAAAAATGGCTCTTGATTCACAAGGTTATTTTGAATTCACAAAATAATCAATCACCGATGCTGATTTATTTATCCAGAGAAGGCAGATTTTCCAAGTAATAGCAGGTCCAATTATATTTTATATTTTAGGCATTGATCCATAAATCGATAAGAAAAATTAATAATTAATAAGTGGAAAACATTAATCTATAAAGGAAAATCAAGAATTCCTTAATCTTGCCTCTGATGCCACATGTAAGCAAGCAGTTAAACTTTAATACCAAAATCTATAGAATTCATGATTTTAACATATAAATTTAATTTATCAAAAAACATGTCTTGATCTATGGCAATAATTGAAAGATTCAAATATGCGCAAGAGAAACAAGTAAAATAAATAAACAATTCTCTCTCTTTATCTCTCTATAATTGAATTTACTAATTTGATGAATTCCACTCACGTTTATATGCAGAAAAGGATGCAACTTCATGGGCCATAAAAACTATTCAATTTTTATCCAAGTAGATAGTTATAAAACTGTCACTTTTCAATGGTCAATATGATTTCAGTAATAATAAGCTACTTTCATTAATAATATTACTTCGGCTACATTAATTGGTCTTACATGAATATCTTTTTATTTGTTTCTATCTAACAATTAAACTACTCAAATAGAGAAATTTGACATGAAATATTGACAAAGTTGACGTGACGAATTGTGATTAAAGGCAAAGAACATTAAGAGATTGGAAAATCAAAGTTTAATCCCTCAATGTCGGTGGAGGCAAATCAATCATTTATCCTAGAAGGCTCTAGAATGCGGAGAACTAAATAAATTCTTGCATTTTCCAATTTATTCTTTAAATGTCGACTATGATTTCTTCAAACCAAACAACTGAAAGTGTTCAATCTTTTGTCCATAGAAATAAAAGATCCAATCAAAATCTTTTTGAATTTTTGCTTTATCCAGTGAGCAGTATTATGCTAATAAATTTTATTGAATGAGTTTGCAATCAATTTGTTTCTATTCTCCTCCTTCCAAAGCATTCAAAAAGATGTAGTGCACTACAAATATTAATCATTTAGTGTACTAAAAAGGTATGAGATTCTAACTTTATTCATTAATTTACGCTTTTTTGCACTCTGAGACGGTGGACCAAAAAGTTAAAAGCCACTAATTCAACCCATTAATATATTTATTGAATATCTTTTCATTCGTTTCTGTCTAATTATTTTAAAGTAGATTCTTATGTTTGCACAGTGCAATCACTATTTCGAATATTCCAGCCGCAATTTCTAGAAGTAGGTTGTTGTTTGGTACTAAAGGCTTAAAGTTACTGGTTTCAAGTAGGACCCCAGATAAGAGGCTAGAATATATAGAAAATGTACTCAAAACTTTTTAGTTTTCTATTTAAATCTAGCATTTAACCAATTTCAAACTTACTATGAATAAAATTTATGCACATACCATATCTCCAAAGTTTACCATTAATTTCTCTTATTCTTATACGTATATAAAGAAGAACTGAATTTTTAAAAAAACAAGTAATAACGGCTATTTAAAACTCAAAATAAATTTTGTCTATTCTCTCCTCTTCTCAAAACTTTCAAATAAATGTCACAGTGTCAAGCTCGTCTTCAAAAATTCAAATCCCTTATAGAGGATAATGCAAATGCTTTAGAGAAATGCTAAGCTGATAGACGCACAAGTGCCCCTCCAATAGAGGGCACCATGTGGCGCCCTGTCCAAAAAGCCTGTTTAAGTGGCTTTTTCCAATACCTTAAATTATCAATTTTTTATTTTTTTTTTAGTTCGTGATTATACAGACAACCATGCTACCGTAATAGGAAGGGTTTGATATCCTTCCTGACTGATACTCACAATAGGGGGCGGATCCTACTTTTTATTGCATTTTTTATTCATACAAGTTCCACGCATGTCAGTGGATATCAATCAAGTGGGCAAATGAATTTTGGCAAAGGAGCTTTATTGTTATACCGATATAGAGGAAACTACTATGAAACATGAAGTGAGTTAAAAAGGCAGTCAACTCATAGAAATAATAATTAGATTTTCACTTTAATTATCGTATCTATATCTAAAATAAACAACTATTATATTGCCTTTGATCGCGGTGCTATTAGTTATCCATTAGCTTAACCCCTTTTGCTTTTTCTGCCTTTTCTTATCATCTCACGGTGAGTTTATAGCCATAGAAAAAGTAGCCTCTTTTTTATAAATGATGATGAAATATAAAGCTACAACAAAAGAAAATAAATTAGGTGAGGAATTCCCATGTGCTATTAAAAGACAACTTTTTATTTTAAAATTCATTAAGGGTAAAGGTTTCATATTGCACACATTTATATTTGTTTGTTTACATAAACAAGACACACATTAGTCGATTCCAAATTTACAAAGAACAATGACAACAAATTTAGTTTGTCATGGATGCACAGAAGGGGAAAGGTTTCATATTGCACACATTTATATTTGTTTGTTTACATAAACAAGACACACATTAGTCGACTCCGAATTTACAAAGAACAATGACAACAAATTTAGTTTGTCATGGATGCACAGGCTTGGCCCTAGATCAAAGCCAATAACGCAAGTGGAAATTACACTGTATAACTCATCGTTTTTAATTAATACTAGTGGTTTGTTCATGCAATGCACTAGTTATTTTATTTTGAAGGTAATGTTAGTGTGTTCAATGTTAAGGATTAGGGAAAGATGTACGTTGATTGTATAAAGGCTGACAAGTAAATTTACATCTTATGGTCTTGCATTTTAATGAAAAATTACTGTAATTGGAGAAAGCTCTTACCTATAACAATTAATTTGGAATTTGGCTTGTTGGGCCAACGAAGGATGTTGCATAAAATATTGGAATAATTCTAATGTGGGCTTCACATTTAATTATTTATCTTACAGGTTAGATGAATGACTCATAATGATCTGGTGATTGGATTAAATTTATTAAGTAATCAATTGGGCATTTTATACCTTATGGGTTGTATTTAGTATAAGGGAAAAATTCACATTTCAGGTGTCATCTTTACCCTAATTCAAAAATCAGGTAAATAGTTTGAAAATTCAAAAATCAGGTGTATATATTTAATTAATTAAAAATATTTATTAAATAAAGATAATAAAGTCACAATTACACGATTAATAGTCACAAATTCATAATTATAGGTCACAAATTTATTTACTTGTCACATATCGTCAAATTAATTGATCACAGATTATTTCGGTGGTCACAAATCAAACATTTTGTAGGTCAGATATTATTTCGAGGTCATGGATCATTCAAATTACAGGTCACATAGGTCACATTTTATCTATAAGTCATATAAGTCACTGGTCACAAATTATTTTTTAGTCACGGACAGTTAAATTTTTTTTATCACAAATCAGTTAAACGGTTGGTCAACCCCACCCGTCACCGCCACCGTAACAACGATCACCAACATCATCGACAACAACACAACAATAGTTGGACACCATTGTCTCCTGTCACCACCATCATGAGCATCACCGTACCCATAACACCACCACGTCTACAACACACCACTACCGCACACCGCACCACCCACAGCACACCATCTCTTCTATCTCCATTTACACCACACTCGACCACCACACACACAAAAGAATCACAAACCGACCACCACCACCAACACCACAACACACTATCACAGCCTCAGAATTGCAACAAAACATGCTGCAAAAATCACAAGAAAACCACTTCACAGCGCCTAGAAACCTTTCAAAACGGCATTGTGATTCAACTATGAGCACAACCACGACGACGTCGAGCGACACTAGAGCTCAAATCAACGGTGTGACTTCAAATTCGCGACACCGTTGGATACGAAGGCGATTCGTGAAAAAGAAGAGAGAAAACTAACGGCTTCGCGCCTGTTGCAGCGAAACTCTGACCGCAACTTCTCTTCTTTCGGTGTATCTCCACGCAGTAGCGATGTTCCTTGGTAGAGATTGCTGTCGCTCCTCTTGCAGCAGTGCTAGTCTCACATCGAAATCGATGTAGCGGCAACGTCTCTATCGCCGTGAGAAGCGAGAGGGAAGAGGGACGAGATTGAAAATTGAAAATGGGGAAATGATTTAGGGTTTCTAATTGAATTGGGTGAATTATATATATATATATATATATATATATAATACCTGATTTTTGTAGAAGTAAATCTTACCCCTGAAGTTTGAATTTGAAAGTTTAAATACCTTTATTTGTGTAATTTCCTCTTAATATAACGTGGTAATTTTAAGTATATGGGTCGAAAATATATGAAAATCTTAATTAGAGTTTCAGCCGTAATGGGACAGCTCAATAATTTTCTATATAAAGGTTAGGCCCCCTCTCCTCTCCATACTGTTTTATTAGCTTGCTCCATTGCCAGCTAATACTTTATAAGGAGTAAGGAGGGAAAGATCTAGATGCTATTATTCATATCAAAACCAATTCTCTTCCTTCTGTTTTTGCCTCTTGTAACCAAAACCCAATTTGCAAAATCACCGTTTCCTTCCCATGTGGCCGAACTTGGTTTTTGCGTGGTCTTCTTCCGCTGATACCATAAAGATTTTTGAATCAATTTCTTCATTATCGTATGATATATGAATAGAAGAAATCGAACATCATTCTGTAGCTGCCCGAATCGACAGTTTGTGTGGCCTGAGAAGGCATGAAAATGTTGCCGGCAAAGGCGATGTTGCCATAAAATTGGATGTCCGCTTTTCCTCCTTTTATTGTGGTCGGTTTTTTCTTTTCTTTTTTCCCTTTCTTTTGATGAATTAATTGGGATGTGAATTGATGATGTTGAAAGAGGAAAAGAAAATTCGTAACCGGGTTAACCGAAAGTCGTTGAAGGGGACTCTTATGAGGCAAAAACATTAACTTAGATTAGGATCTGTTTTGGCTAATTTTGTGCTGAAAACTAGGGCAATATTATCAACAATTTGAGGTTTTAGTTGTTTAGCTTTAGGAGACAAGGTTCTGTTTTTCTTTTATGTATATTGAATTTCATTGGATTTAATTTCAAGGCTTGTTTCAGTCGGTTGTGGTGGATTTGGGGATGGGCCTCTCTTGCAATTTATGGGATGAAAGGCCCCTGTCTGCATTTAATAGCTCTCTGGAGTGTCTTTAGAGTAGTTCTAGATTGTTTTTGCACTATTTATTGTTCTTGGTCTCTCATCATTACTATTTTTCGGAGATGATTGCCGTGAGTTGGATATTTTCTTCGGAGGCACAAGTATTGTCACCATCGCTAGTTCATGATTACAAATTGATGCTTTTACCAACATCGATTTGAAGAGGATGTTAATGAGGTTAAATAAGGATTACAGAAATTATCGAATCGTATTCTTGTTTTTCTTTTCTAAAAGATGTGTTCTTTAGTTCATGTCCATCAAGTTGAAGGAAGAAATACTCATCATCATCCATTAATGATTTTGGCTCCCTAAAGATAGAATTAGAGAAAAATCCCAATTTTTTTGTTTAACAGATGAATAACCTACAAAAATACAATTTAAATCCCACGGATCAAGTTTTTCCGATTATGTGCATGGATGAAAAAAGATGAGACCCCTATGTAAACTTTAGGGGAAGTTTGCAAAGAACGTGATAATCAGGAGAAAAATTTAAGGAATACTCATAGGATTTGGACCTATGATTCACTGATATGGACAAGGGCGGATGTCACCAAGGTCTAGATGCAACAAAATTATTATTTTTTTGGTTTGAATTGTATTCAATTAGACACATTAGCCCATCAACAAATAAATTTAGTGGGCTAGCCCACCTCAAAAAAAAAATCTTTAATCTATAGCCCACTAATTCTATATAACTTTAGGCCCAATAATAATAATACTCATTAGTTAGTTCATTACCCATTTTCTTATTCTGACCGTTCACGTATAATCTCCTTTCTTTTCCATTCGGCCATTCCCGTTTTCCTTTGCAAAACCAATTCAAATAATTCCCAAAAATCAAAAATCAAAATACCTAAATCTTTTTACTCTGCCTCTGCTCGTAGCCGCGCTGAACGGAACCGTCGATTGCCGACTCATTGCTAGCCTATGCCTTACTAACTGCAGTGAGTGACGATGAGTCCCGTCCAGGACCCTTTCTTTTTTTCAAATCTGAATGTTAAAATTGAATTGGTAATTTGGTGTATTTTGAATAATTAGTTTTACTAAATCCCTTTTTTTTATGTAGGATTCAAAGTAGAATGATGTTTCTTTGGAGAATAATTAGTTTATTTGGTAACTAGTGTATTTTGAATAATTTTTTGAGAATAATTACTTGTTTTATGTATAGTTATTTAAAGATTTTTTCAGATGTTCGTGCTAGGATTTACTAGTAATAGGGTGATTGGTGAAAAAAATTGAGTAATCACATCCAGATTTGAAATTTGCAGATTGTTTTGGGCATAGATTGAATTTTTGAAGTTAGCTTGTGGTGGAGATTGGTGGACGCAATTATATTTTTTAAGGTGGGGGGGGGGGGGGGGGGTGTAAATTTGAAATATTGATGTCTAAGAGAATTCAAGTTTGTATTAGTGTTTGTTTATCTTCAATTCAAATTTTTTCTGGGGGGGGGGGGGGGGGGGGGGGACTTAAATCTTGTATTTTGGAATTTTAATCTTTCATAATTGTTTTGGATATTCCTGAAATTACTTGAAATGTATCGTTGGGTGTAAATTGTTTGGGAATTATATAATTTAATAACGATATAATCTAACTTTTCTTGAGTTGTTTGGGAATTTTACAATTTAATAATTCTCGCTGACTGTTTAACACTAAAACATTGAACGAGAATTTAATATGAATTTAGATATAAATTCTATTATAGATTAATTTTATGCTATAAAACATCGTCAAGTACAACTTCAATAGGTAACTTATATTATGAATTTCTCTTATTATATATAAATTTTAGTCGTACATTAAAATTTTAAAAATTTTAGCCTACCGTAATAGTAATTCCTGGCTTCACCCCTGGATATGGAGCCAAAAATTCCCTACGTTGTTATTGCATCATATTTGCAAACCCAAAGTAGGAGCCAAAAATTCTCTACGTTGATGAGCAATTTCCATTTGTCACACCTTCAATTTCATTATTAAAACCCAAGCAAACCCCGGCCCACTCTTCAACTTTGCCAAGCCCCATACTAAATCAGTCTTATAACACAAAAACCCAAATACCCGGCCCTGCGAGCCTACTACAAAATCAATTCCCCAGTAAATACACCAGAAGCCCAACCTACTCCTGCAATTTTAGCTTTGACATCCCCTACTCATGCCATATTTATAGAAGAGTTTTTACATTGATGAGAATCTCAATAAAACAAATTATAATATGGAATTTTCAAAACTTTTCGCAATCGAACTAGTTTATTAATAGGCTGATCAATAAAAAGCTCAGAACGTTGAAAAAACTGTATTTTATTTGGTAAAAACTTCAGTTACAAATATAATAGCCCATATATACTCATAACTAATTAAAAATCTAAACTGAAAGAAATTCTTAGGGTTAAAAAAATAAAAAATAAAACAAAACAAACAAAGGAGGATCTGTGCTCTCCCAATCCTGAAAACCCTCGTGAAATTCAATGGATCCATTCGTACAAAATCATGCAGAATTCAAATACGATTCTGTATAGGTATATTTAAGAATTGTATATTAGTTATTCAACTCGTGCCCCATAACAGTGTGCTTGAATAGTCACCACACATTTCCAATTTGTTCGGCAAAAATATAAAAGAATAGCATGCATAAAGAGTCACTTTTCCTTGGGAGAAAAAAATAGTTGTACATTCAAAGTCAATCAATCAATTAACCATCCAAATATTAACAGATCGTCAATTATTCGATTGATTCTTAACAACGATCGGTAACACCTACAAAGAATCAGTCGATAAACATATTGGCTCTTAGTCAATGAAGAACACAAACCTAGAATTTAAATCCACAATAAATTTAAATCATAACATACGAAGGGCTGATTTGCAGATGATGAATTAGACGTTGAAATGAATCATGTTATATTGGACGTTGAAATGAATCATGTTATAGTAACATAATGATTCGTGTAATCCTTGACATAGCGCCACATGATACCATATTATTAAACTGTTTAAAATACAGTCGACTTTTCTATCCAATTATATCTTGTCAACACTCATTCTATCAAAGCATCTGTCAACATTTTCTGTCAAAGTTGCTTTACCTTTGCAGTATGATGTATAAATAAAAATTAAATATTGAGGGAATGTCACTTTAAGTTTCTTTAATTACAGAAAAGAATTGTAATATCTGCTAATCAGAGGTTACCATAAATGAAATCGCCCAACATTATTGCTATAAAATCAAATTGGGACTCATTTGAAATTTCTAAGAAGCTCAAGGACGATACTGAAATTTTAAATATTCATAGAGGAATTTATTGTGGTTATCTAGAAGATTTTTAGAGGAAAGTTTTAAGGTACTTTTCAAATATGCTTTGTTTTTCTCATTTTTAATTTCATCCTTTCCTCCCAAAAAATTGTGGCAGCCTTCATAATATACCCAAAATAATAATAATAAAAATATAATATAATAATGATTTTTCCTCATATCGTATTTGAAGCCTCCATCTCCTTGGGTCACTAACCGACTAGTTAGATATCTATGATTTTTACCATTTGACATCTCTTTTTCTCAATCTCCCATTGAAAATATTTTAGTCGAGATGAGATACTTGCAAAGATGAAAATTCAATTATGGTGGAAATCATGGCATTCTATGAGTGTTTTGGGAAACATTTGTTGTAATTGATTAGAAGTATTTTTCAAAAGATAATAAACTGATTAGCAGTAATTATCCATGAATCTAATTGTGCAGTTTTTTTCAATATTTTGATCTTAAAACAATACACATCCAAATTTTTTCTGTATTGAGATTAATGTAATTTCTTCAAAGAATCTATTTGAAAAATAAATTGACGTGTAAGAATTATTAAAGCAATTTAATAATTTTCAGAATGTAAATTGTCTAAAACGCTCGTTTATTGTCGCAAACGATTCCTGTTTTGGATTGAAAATTAGTTTAATAAATAGAACTAATTTAAATATACACTTTTTTAAACAGATGGAAACCCACCTATACGTAAGCAAAATCAATGTCTTAATTTTTGGAAATACCCTTTATAGGACAACTTTTATACAATTTTCACGATGAATTGTTGGTAAATTTTAAGAAATCCAAGGTTACACGGTAAATGTATCAGTCAACTGAGAAATTAAGAAAATGCTGCTCATCATTTTCTTTCTTCAACCGCCCAACATGTGTAGGACCCTTCTGTTTTATCTTAAAAAGAAGTTTCGACCTTTGAAAAAATTAAAACACTTTAATTTTAAGTTTTAATATAAAATTAAAACATATGTTAACCTATATTTTAATGGTTTAAGTGTGGGTTTAAATTTATCCCTATAAAATGGAGTTCTTTCATTTGAGAAAAACAACTTGAGATATAAGGAAAAATAAAATACTAAATCTATATTTTATATTATATTTTTATAGTTTGTGACAATTTGATGTGAGACTCGTTCTTTATCTCCCTATGGTCGTGCCCATAAAAGAAGAGCTAAATGAGTTTTATCTTGGAGTCGTGTAGGGTCAAAAGAACTCGCAGGAAGGGAAGGTCTCACGACTTTAGGACAGTGTCTTCGACGTGACTCCCAATACTTAATTTCTAACCCTCTTCTCAATTTATATTATATCATTGTTGAATTATGTTTGTGTTGCCTAATTGATTATATTATGATAAATATCTACACACAAATCACCAATTTTTCCCAACACTTTCTTGGGGTTGTGAACTAGGTGGACCAGCTCATATGTCCACCAAACATTAATATCAAGAAATAAGAACAAAATCATGATTGCAAGATTATTATTATCCTAGGTAACAAATGAGCCAAGCTCGCTCAATCTGGTTCAGTTTGTGGCACTTTGAGCTTGTTTTGAGAAGAGCAATGGATCGAATCGAGTTCAAATTGTTTTTCACGAGTCGAGCCCACTAACTTGAAATGTGAGAATAAGTTCTTCTTGATCATCACAGTTTTAATTTTAGTAGAACATTTGATTTAGTGGTTAGCATAATTTTTTATTATTTATAGCATATGTTAGCTTTGATACAACATGTTCAGTTGTAAGATTAATATAATTAAGAAAGAAATAACATATGTTTGATTTTTTTAAGATGTAAAAATGTTGCATTGTCTATACTATAGTCACAAAATTTGAAGCCTCAAATAACCTCAATTCAATAGAATACTTCTCTAGACATTTGATTTTTTTTTTTTTTTTATAATCACATAACCTTGTCATAGGATCGGACATTTTGGGACTGTACTACATAAATGTTTGATCTGAACATGATGTACCCTTTCTTCAATCATTTTTACACAAATAGAAAGGGAACAAGTGGTATCATTTACGTCCATTAAATTCTTCGAAAATGAGGATTGGACAACATGGGCGAGAAAAAAAGAACATTAGTCAAAATCTGTCAAGATCTCAAAGCTACCCTCTTTTTCAAACCTTTAGTGCTCCTTATCCCACAAATTGAAAGTACGTAATTCAAGAAAGTTCAATGAAAGAAAAAAAAAAAAAAAAAAAAAATTCTTAAGCACACCCAAAGTTATATTATAGGCTTTAGATATTTTTAGGAATGGAAGAAAGTCAAAATAATTAAATTCGAGCACAATCCAAAAATTTATATAATTTCATGATTTGATAGTTTAAGCAATATTGATTTGGCATATCAAATATCAATATATCTAATTGAATTCATAGTAATAGGACCCTCCATAAGTTAAGCTAAGTTACGAGCCTGAGATTTGATATACACTCACCCCCAAATTTATTATTTGGACACTTTATTTGATAGCAGAGTAAGCTTGATTGACTTTAAAATTTACTTTGTGTTAAATATGAATAATAAAAATACGACAAAAGATTTGCTAGGGCCAAAACTTCAAGAAAAAAATAAAATAAAATCATCTATTTCGGCTAATTGTGGTTGTTTTATGCCAAGAGTTTTTTATGGTTATCTTTAAAAAGGGTTTAAGTTATTTGGGTGGACGTATGAATATCTATGAAATTTTTTATCAAAATAAAAGAAATGTATGATAAAAAACAACCAATGTATTCTAAAATATGTATGACTAAAGTATCTACTTGGAAATGCTATCGATTCAATTTAAATGCATCCTCCACTTTAGAAATAACAAACAAAAGTAATAAATGATAGGTGCTTCAAATCCAAAATGTAAGATTCGAAAATATTGCATCGTCTACAATCACAAGATTTGTAGACTCAAATAACCTCAGCACAGTATACTTGTCTAAGCATTTGATTTATTTATTTTTATTTTTTTATGAAAATTCTTAGCACATGAAGAATCTTATTTTTGATCCGGACATGATCTACCTTCTTAGCATATGAAGTGTACCATATAAGATCCAACTTTAGGGTGCAAGTGTAAAAACGTCGGCTATATAATGTTAGGTGAATGTACTATACTTTAGTTAAGAGTCAACGAAAAAAGATTAATAATAAATAAAGCCCAACAAATATTGGGGTGGGGTGTAGGTGGTTTTTTATTTTTATTTTTTTTTTTAAATTAAGAAAATAATGTAATTGTCTTTTAATTAAAAATAAATAAAATTGAGGTTTATGCAATTTTTAGTGTAGATTAAAATCAAAATTTTAATAGATTTTAATAAAAATTGATAAAACATGTGGTTGGAAAGTTTTTAAATTTTTGTGTTAACAAAAATTCCAAACTTGAGATTCTGAAGGCTCATTTGTATAGACATTTGGAACGGAGAGGTGACAATGCTTTGAACATTATTATTTGTATGGAAGTAAATGGAAAGGATGAACAATGTCGTCGGTGATTTTTCCTCATATCGTATTTGAAGCCATGTCACTTCCCAACTAATTAGACATATCTGATTTTTATCATTTGATGTTTCTTTTTCTCAATCTCCCATCGAAAATATTTTAGCCTAGATGAGATACTTGCAAAGATGAAATTTCATGGCATTCTATGAGTGTTTTGGGAAACTTTCATTGGAAAATCTCATTGGAAAATTAAATTGAATTTGACACGAAAGAATTATTTTCAAGCCGTGTTGACAATAGATTCCTTTTCACAATAACAGTGAATTTAATCTCTCAAAATCAGACCGAACTATCCATTTATTAAAACAAAAAACTCAAGTTTCTTTGATAATGATTAATTCATGTGTATATTCTTTTTGTTTTTTTTTTGTTTTTTGTTTTTTTTTTTTGCGACAACACTTTTTCTTTATTACATGTATATAACCAACGTTCACCATTTATTTTTATTGCTCATGTGCATTCCTATGTGTGACAAAAGTTAGTAATTGAATCAAATTCTCGCTATTTAAAATTCAAAGCGAGAAACTTTGAATCAAAATATTTCAATCAAAACGTAATAATTTTTTACAAGTAAATGTGTCGTGTTAATTATCTTGGGATTGGAATGTGAATATGCTTAGTCTTGCTTCTAAATTTCAAAGTATATGACCGACTCATATATGAGCTCCTGTTTTAAAAGTACATTCAAAAGTTGGCATATTCTTAGTAAAGTAATGTACATTCAAAAGTTGGCATGTTCTCAATCTCATGCATGATATTAGTTTCTGTATGTTCCATTCTCTTCGTGCACTTTGGTCACAAATTTGCCCTTTTTTTCCATTTAGCACAATATGATATCAAGGGTATTTGTGTCATTTTACATTTCCATTTAGCATAATATGTATGTAACCATATCTTGCTACAAGGAAAAGTACGCTCGTAAATTGTTCTTCACCATTTAATGTCTTGAATTTCCCTTTACTAGTGTAATTTGATGATTGTATTTTTCATTAGATCTGGCTAACCTTTGGTGTTTCCTTTTGTTTGTTGTTTTTCAGACGTGGAATGTTTTTTGGTTTTATTTATGAAATTTTGAAACACTATTTCTTTCAATTTGTCTAAAGTTTGAATTTTGAGTGTGTTGACCGGAGATTTTATATTTCTCTGATCTGTTCAAGGACAGCTTTTGGAATCTTAGTTTTCACAATTTTTTTTACTGTTTAATTGAATTTTACTGCAACTTAAGCATTAGTTATACGGACAGTTTCAGGGAGCAAATTTTCCTAGGTGTGACTTGGAGCTTGGATCTGTTGTGGTCTCCATTAATTTTTTACTAGTGAAATGATCCTTATAACTAAACTGTAATTTTTTTTTTCTCGAAAAGGGAAATAAAGAATAGATGTTTAATGTTTCTCTGTTTATACGATTGGATGCCTCAATGAGGACTCAATGATGGAATCAGAAATATAATATATTATTCTTCAATCTTAAGTCCAAATAATTGTAGTTTTTGTGTCATTTATCAAAAATTTTATTGCATTGATTTTCTTAAGTTTTAGCTCCCCTTGTCGAAAATCCTAGATCCATCCTAGTGTAAAATGGTCTATGTTCATTGGAATTTTTTAATTTTTTTTATATGGGCTTTTGTAGATGCTGAATATTATTGCATTTGTGATAATGGATTGAGCGATGCGATTTATCAGAAGAACATTGACTATGCAAGTGGTGCTCGAGCAGATTGTATTCCAATTATGCAAAATGGCCCTTGTTTTCAGCCAAATACTATGAAGGATCACTGCAATTTTGCTGTGAATAGCTATTACCAAAGAAATGGGCAGGTTCAGGGGAGCTGTAACTTCTCAAACACTGCAACTCTAGCTGAAGACCCACCTCGTAAGCCTCCCCTTACACCCAAAAGCAGAATATTTATATCTTCAATGATGCTAACTTTTCTTTAATTTACAGCTGCAATTTCTGAATGTGTATATCCATCTAGCCCCAGGTACCCTTTTTACCTAGATCTTTTAATTTATTTGGAGCTTAATCTTTCAAGTTTGTGCCAAAACATGTACATGATTGTTGGCTAATATGTACAGAGCCATGGACCATCCCAATCAGAAACTGAGCATCCATCTCTCCCTCTCAATTAAAATCACTGTTGCAACCAGCTTAGTGGTAATGGTAATAGGCCTCCTAATGCTGTTTCAAAGGTTGAATGAAGGAGAGAGTCACCAAGAAGCTGCAAATCATGAAAATGGGCAAGAAAAAATCAAGATTGACATGGGGGGCTCTCAGTCCACCACGCAGAATATTGAGGCTTGAGAATTCCAAGTTGTTGAGTAAATATTGAGTGTTTATTGCTGTATCATGTAAACCGGTGTAGGTGCTCGTGTTTAAGTAAATTTTCCCACTTATGAGATATTTTTCATTCATTGCTTTATTATCCTGAAACTGAATTATGTAATTGTCTATTTTCGTACCTTTAGTTTGCCATTTTCGACTCTTCCGGTTCTACTCTGAGAAACGTGAAATTGATGAAATATTCAATGGGCTTAATATTATGGTAGCTGGAATAGCATCCATTAAATGTAAACCGGTGTAGGTGCTCGTGTTTAAGTAAATTTTCCCACTTATGAGATATTTTTCATTCATTGCTTTATTATCCTGAAACTGAATTATGTAATTGTCTATTTTCGTACCTTTAGTTTGCCATTTTCGACTTCTTCCGGTTCTACTCTGAGAAACGTGAAATTGATGAAATATTCAATGGGCTTAATATTATGGTAGCTGGAATAGCATCCATTATTGTCTTGTAAGGAGTACCCCTCATTTGCATTTGTCGCCTAACTGTGTCCAGAGGATAGCATGTGAGTGTGGCTATTGTGGCTGAGATCAAGGCTGTTGCCATGGGTATTTCCGTCATATTTTGATATTTCTCAGGCAGAGCCTTCTTCACCCTGGCATTTAGAACAGATTAAGAGTTGAGATACTTTGGCCTTGGAGCATGTTTGGCTAAACTAAAAAATTCACTTTTAAGTAGAGGCATAGTGAAGATGAGTTTTAGACAATGACATTGAGGGCTCTGCTACCACGCTTGATATTGAGGCTTGAGAATTCCAAGTTGTTGAGTTATAGTGAAGATGAGTTTTAGACATCTACAGTGGCGTGTCGTGCAATGATCTGTATAAATGCTTTTCACTTATCTGAATTTCATGATGCAGAACGTCTTTGGAAATTTTCGGCATGCTTAGTTTTGTATATTTGGTGAAAATCGAAACCTTACACCAAACATTTTGAAGGGTGATAAAACAAAGACACATTTGACATAACGGGGAGCAAATTCCGACAATTTGCAATCTTAGTGTGAGCATAACAAAAATATCCAAACACACAAAGATGCTTATAGGGTGGCATGGTTTTAGAAAGCATTTTGTACAAAATCTTACCACGAAGATTAGGAGTTCAAATATGATTAATTAATGAATAATGTTATTCATAGTGAACTATTGTCGTAGGCATCCTATATCGCATATATCTAATCACTTTATCATCCACGGTGAGCATTATTTATCAAAAATGTTGAAAGCCATAAGCTGCGAAGAAAATGGAGAAGGAATTATAAACTACAAAAAAATCTAAATTTAAAAGAACCTGAAGAAAATGAAAGAATTCAGCATATTTAAATAAACTTTCCCACTTTTATTAAAGTGTAATATTATTTTATTAAAGAACTAGTCTGCACGGACTAGGTTATTCTTTAAGTAATGTTCGTATGTTAAATATATTAAATTTTCATAAATTATATCCTCAACTCAATATTTGCTATATATATCTTTTACATGTGGACTAAGGAGAATATAAAATTCATACAACAATGAATTGTTTGTCGTGATAGTTACATAATAAGTTACAAATGTCCACAAAATTCATGAAAGCCAAAGACAATTGTAAAAATAGTCAATGGCCAATCTCTACCTTACAGATGACAACATATGCCAAATTACAATGTAAGACAACGATTTCCTATGTTGAAAGAGGTTTAGCTGAAAACGAAAAGACAAGTTAAATAAATTTATAGGCAGAAACTATCCAAATGGAACACGTAGAGAGACGGGGATAACAAAGAAAAAATCTAAATAGAAATACAAATCTTTTCATATTTGGACCCCCTATCAATGAGCAAAAATAAAACGAATTAATGAAGGAAAAAGTATTTAGTAAACACTTTCAAGTGCGATAAAGAATACAATATCTTCTATAACTCAATAACAAAACAGATAATAGATAGCTGACATATTATTTCTAGTTGGTAGTGCCCTTTTTCAGCAGGTTTTTAAATGTGCAGCAATGGTCTGTTCTTTTTCTATCTCTGCTGTTTTGATTAAGACTTGTTGGAGGAATTTTGTGAATAGTGACGCCAAAATAAGTATAATGATGGTTTGTAAATTCGTGTCGAAAATTGGACAGAGTAACGACAAAGAAAACACAAACAAGAAGAAGAAAAAAGTAGGGACAAAGTCGAGGCAAGAGTTGGATTCTTTGTCCTTAAGTCGAATTTGCCCCGCAACGGTGCCTACGGATTTCGGCAATCGACTCCCAAGATACAACGGCTACACTTGTGTTTGTAGCACTCCAAAACACAAGTACAACGAACCAAATTTAGGCTTATGTACTCCAAGGATGAAATGAAGGAAAATCAAAATAAATGAAATGATTTTGATTTTGGATAGAAGAGAGGATGAGAGATGTTTTGCATATCAAAATTGTGAGGAATAGGACACCCAAAGGGTCCTATTTATAGACCATGAAAGGGTGTGGACGAAATGGTTGAGGCCAAACCATGCACCCTTTTCAAACAATGCACCTTTATGAAAAGGTGTCTATTCACTAATGGTTGAGGTCAAACCATGCACCCTTTCCAAACAATGCACCTTTATGAAAAGGTGTCTGTTCACTGATTTTCGTCCTTTTTTGTAATTTCTCATTCATCCGATATTGGTTTTCGAAATGCCAAATATACCCTTCAATACATGTAGAGAAATCAAAATTCTCTTTCGGGGGTGTTGCCCCCTCGACCCCCGCGACCTGATCGGGCAGGTCGATCCCCGTTTATGCGCTCCGAAGCGGCGAAGTGGCAAATAATTTTGCCTAAACGGATTGAGTCGAGTTTTTGAGTATTTGGCCGAAGTCGATACGAAATCACTTTAATCGATTTTCAATTCTCGATTTATTTAACCAATATTCAACAAGAATTCCAAAAAATGGGAAAAGGGATATGTAAACGGAGAATGCAAAAGTAAGAGACATAAATCTGCTGTTTGGTAGAGCTTTTAATGCATTCGGCACAAAACCCCTAGACAATCCCAGCCAGCCATCACGAAACACAATACCTAAATCGCATTGTTTAGTGAATGATTAGCAAGATTGCGATTTCATTTGATTATATCATATTCTAATCATCTGTGGGAATTCCAAAAAATGGGAAAAGGGATACGTAAACGGAGAATGCAAAAGTAAGAGACATAAATCTGCTGTTTGGTAGAGCTTTTAATGCATTCGGCACAAAACCCCTAGACAATCCCAGCCAGCCATCACGAAGCACAATACCTAAATCGCATTGTTTAGTGAATGATTAGCAAGATTGCGATTTCATTTGATTATATCATATTCTAATCATCTGTGGCTATATACAACTAACAAGACTTAGATGGAAAGGGAAAACTGTAACAGTATCATTATCTCCGATTGCCTTTGTGCTGATCTGATGCAAGTCGGAATAAAGGCTTATAATAAGAATGTGTTTATTGCTGTATGGTGTAAACTTGTTCAGGTGCTCGTGTTTTAGGCTTTGTTTGTCTATCATTCTTCTACATTCTACAATATTATTTTTTCTACAGTACCTATTTTGAACCACACATTCTTTATTAAAATAATATTACACATAAATCAAAATCTTTTCCTTCTTTTCTAACCACACATTTCGACATAAATTACTATTTCATAATATATTACTCACAAATAATAGAGAACAAACAAGCACTTAAGTATCTCTTATGAGATATCTTTCAGTCACTCCCCAGCTCCCCTTAAACTGAATTATGTACTTGTCTATTTTCATGCCTTGCAGGGGGCGGCGGGCGTTGAAATTTTTAGTTAGGGAGCACAATCAAACTTTGCACAAATCGAATATTTTGTTATTAGTTTTTGAATGATTTATACTTAATCTGAGAAAATGCAGATTTACATTTAAAATATAAATCTTCATTAATATTTTGCTCATAATTTTCATTCATTTGATTTCGAACAATTATTTTATTAATATTTTACTCATCACAAGAAAATTTATATCTATTCTTAAAAATTTTATAGTGTATTTAATACTTTAATCAATTCAAGTGACCAAAAGGAAAAACATATAATCAATATTCAATCAAATAAATAAAATTCGTTAAATATAAGTTAAATTGGATATAATCAGTTCAGACACATTTTATGTAAACAAATAGGATAAATTTCAATCGATATCAAACATGACTTATCCACAAAAAAAGTGGGGGTTAACTTCAGAATTTGGGGGTCACTTGACCCTGCAGGACCCCCTTGGGTCCGCTCCTGATGCTTTGGATCCATTGCTTTATGTTTACCATTTTTTACTTCTTCCGATTCTACTTTGAGAAACGTGAAATTGATGAAATAGTTAACGGGCTTAGTATTATAGAACAGATTCAGGGTTGGAATTACGTTGGACTTGGAGCATGTTTGGCTAAACTTAAGAAAAAAGAAGCCTTTTAAGTAAAGACGTGTTGACATAAACAACATTTTTATGGTCACTGTGAGAAATAAGTTATTTATTTTGTAAGAGTAGCATATTTGGTAACTAACAGATACTTCTTTTTAAAGCTTAGCCATACGTTCTCTTATTCAAACTTAAATAGCAATTAATTGGGTAAATTGCTAAAAGAGTAATCTCACAAGTCAAAAACGCAAAAATTGACTGCAATAGATGGAGCGATTCCAATGGGAGAAGGTCCTAAACCAATATAAAAGGACGCAACTCCTTCCTCTCTCAACTTGTTCAAGGCCACCTGAGAAGGATGCATATAACTCATTATCAAATGTAGAATGCCCATGTGCCCAAAATTAACATAAATCAAATAGCTTTACCTCTGTCATTGTTTTATATCCAGCTTCAACAGCCAATTAATCTTTAGACATCTAGAGGATATGTAATTGTTTCGCGCGGGTTAACTCGCTAACAATTAAAGGGGATCAGACGATTGTGTAAGGGACGAAACCTCTTGAGACAAAGTCCCAAAAAGGGGTGTTCTTTTATTGGCGATGAACTTTACAATTGGGAACGAAAAAAAACAACGTGCCTCTAAGGGGCGCAAGCACACGAGTTACAGAAAGGAAAGTGTTTAAGTCTAAAAACTAAAGAAACGAAAATTACATATTCTCTGTTCGAGAGTTTTGGATTCGGTCCTTGCTTCTACGTCTTTTCTCCCTTTTATACCTCATAGACGATCTCTTTGTGATTAACTACTCTGAAAACTGCTTGATCGTCCTATAACTACCCACTTTCTTTGTAGTGGCCATTTTGTCATGAAACCGCCTTTTAACTGCTGCCATTATCTTTCATCGTTCAACTGCCTTCGATTGAATTCTTTGAGTTGTGGAACGTGATAAGGCTACTTTAACAACTGCCTTGATAACTGCATTCCTTAATAACTACGATGCGTTATGTTTGTTGACACCTTGGGCGACTCGAAGGTTTGGGGGAGAGTAGGATAACAGCTCTGGGCGACCGTATGACACTCATTCATTCAGATTCTGAACGACTTGCAAACTTGAGCGATGGCGTTACCGCATTCTTGGGCCCCTTTTTTGGGCCTTCACCTTGACTCGTTCGGTTGGACTTCATTCTTTGGGCCATCCGTTTTGGGGATTCTCCAATTGGGCTTTACTCCTTGGGCTGTTTGACTTGGACTGACTTTTTATGTGTCAACAATTACCCCCCAATATGGCAGAATTAATAATAATTATTGAATTTTGCCATATTCACTTCACGTCTCCAGCAACGTTAGCGATTCCCAAAGAATTTCAATCATTGTTTCTCTCTATAACTTGAAAAGGTGAGTCGCTTTGCAAACCCTTATAAACTCCAAACACGCCATTTTACTGCTACCAAATCACGTTTCATATTTCTTGCGCACCCTTCACGATTCACTGTTCATCTTTTGCTTCCTTTTTACGTAACTCTGAAAAGTTTCGTTCCTTCTTCAATGGTTGCTTCACAATCTCAAGCTAGCGACTCCTTTAGTTTTGATGACTTTTAGAAACTTCTGAGTCGTCCATACGTAACCCCAAGTTTTCTCGCGCCCGCCGATGTTGGACGTAATGAGTTTTACTTGGGTCCTTTCTTCAATAATGCGGAGGCAGTTGAACAGGCGGCGGTGGGTCAGCTGTTTCCTTGCACTCATGGCCCTCCTTTTCTGAATTCTTTGCCGCTGGGACCACTTCGTGAAAGAGGTATTCGCACTTGGCCCAAATCTGACGTAGCTTTTCTTAGATGGCATGCTCGTCTTGTGGGTCATGGTCCTACTAAGGCACTTTTT
>NC_036245.1:232292-232549 GCF_002742605.1 Olea europaea var. sylvestris | reverse complement strand
TTTCCTCTTTGCTATTCGAAGAACTTAAACGACCGTTTTCATACCATTAATAAGGTGGAAGCAGAGGCTATAAACGTTCGCAACCTCCATTTATCGAGCCATTTTTCACTAGCCCCTTTTAATCTTTGTCATGCTACTCACCCTCTTTTCGAACAACTTTGGCCGTCGGTGAAACCCAGATTATTTGCGACTGAGGCCAATCGTGCCTTTCATTCATTAGACCAACCGAGTATTTCTTCTCCTCCTCCTGTTTTGGT
>NC_036245.1:229946-232192 GCF_002742605.1 Olea europaea var. sylvestris | reverse complement strand
TTCAACCTTCAACAATCACAGAAAAATCAAATAATTGAAGAGAAAAAAATACAGTCCTCAGCAATCAATAAACGCAAATCTAAATGAATTGAACATAATTGAATTGAACTCACCAAGAACAACTGCAGAAGATATGATCGTGAGAAAACTAGGGTTTAGCAAGTAGAGTGGAGGTGGTTTGGCGATGTTAGGGTTGAGGTCGGCACTGGAGCCTGGAGGTGTGGATTATATAGTGTGGTTTGGGTAGGGTTTTGAGGAGTGGTAAGCTTTAAGAAAAGGGTCAAAATAATTAATTATAGGGATTTCCAAAATCGAAAAGAATTTTCCAAATCACTTGCTTGCAATTATCTTGAAGTACCAACACATTTTCCTTCAAGAATTTGTTTGGATTACTAAAAATAAATGAAAAGATGTTGAGACGATGATCGTGCCATTTTAGTAGCGAATATATTAGTACTATTATCTTTATTATTTTCTATTTTTAACGTTGATTTTAATATGTGACATTCCAACAATCGAGTTAGCTGTGTTTACTGGAAAAATAAAACTAATGAGAATTGTGGAATTATATATTGGAATTTCCAATGAGTGCCAGTATATTGTTGGAACATAACATGTTTGCAGCTGAATTTGGCCATTACTATATGTCCAAGCATAATTTTTTAAAGTGGAAAACGTTTTAAATCAAGTTCGCAAATGAAGCTAGTTGATGCTTACTATTTCCATTTAAGGGTTTAGTGAACGCACGTTATCAACTTTTATGAAGAAATGCAATGGTTTGAAGAATTTGACGATAGTTATGATCAAGGAAATTATTTGAAGACACTTGTCAATTTATATCAGGTTTGGAGGAAAATTTTTGATTAGGGATGCTGAAATCTACAACTTCATTGATTATTGCTCAAGAGGTTTATCTGATTGTTTCTAGTTTGAGAGGATACCAGACAACTAGTTGATTCTCTAGAATAGTGTTCCAAATCTGTCGACTTCATGCCCAATGGATTAGTCCAAGGTTGGATTGGCTAGGTAGAGTGTAGGTGATCAAATATCTAATATGACTATCCTCCACAAGTAAAAAAAGCGGTATATAAAGAATCTCCCAAAATTATTAGTATCGGCATTATACCTTACCTTGTTTGATGGAGAGAAGTTGAAAAATTGATCGAGTCTTCGTAAAAATTAATATATTTATTAAACAAAATCATTTTTCACATATGTAAAGCTGTTGGTCCAGGGTTGAGGTGTCGGTAGATAAAGAATCTCCCAAAATTATTAGTATCGGCATTATACCTTACCTTGTTTGATGGAGAGAAGTTGAAAAATTGATCGAGTCTTCGTAAAAATTAATATATTTATCAAACAAAATCATTTTTCACATATTTATAAAGCTGTTCGTCCAGGGTTGAGGTGATAACATCTCAACCCCCTGTTTTTGAGTTGGTCCCCAAGTCTGGACCAACAGCAGAACTCTTTCACATATAGATAACATGTAATTGATATTCTTCTAGAGACAGCAATTATTCATCCACAATTCTTAATCGCACAACTCTTAAAATCAATCACAACTTTATAATATATATAAAAGAATTAAGTTATTTCACTAAGCAAATCCCAAATTCCGCAATGTTTAAATACTACACAAAATTACAAAAGTAATTTTTTAGCATTCATTCTTGTGTATGGAGTCGAAATATCCAATAACAAAATAATTTCAATCTCATTTTCATTTTCTTCCTTCATTACCCTTTGTTTCCGTTGCCTTGCTTGATATATTACTAAGCTTATAGGATGAAGAAGAAAGAAGAAAATAATCAATACATTAGTAAGTTAGCATTAGAAACTCTTGCAATTAGGGTTTTGCGACCCTACCTTTTAATCTATGCACATATGGAAAAAAGTTTCGGTGGAACAATTACACCATCTGACAGGGTGCGATCGTATAATGGAGAGCCGCCACCTCATTGGGTGGTCCATCATCACCCAATGAGGTGATGGCAACTTATGATTTGATCCAAAAAATCGCTATTTAAAACTCTATTTTCTCAAAATAATGACCATCAAACAAAATTTAATTGGAAGAATGTGTAGTTAAAAATGAGTTTGAGAAAAAATGAACTTTAAAATCATGGAGTTCAAACAAGGGCTAAATTTGTTCAAAACACTCTTTCTCACTTTATTTATTATGTATTTATTTTGGAGATGGGACACTTTTGTACTTTATCCCCTAATCAAGTACAATAATATTT
>NC_036245.1:229234-229846 GCF_002742605.1 Olea europaea var. sylvestris | reverse complement strand
TGCTTCAGATTGCTATGGCATGTGTTGTGAAGGGGCCTGAGATGAGACCTACAATGGATGAAGTTGTTAGGATGATAGAGGACGTCCGGCAATCTGATTCCGAGAATCGACCATCGTCAGGGAAGTCCGTGAGCCCGATTAGTCCACCTGTGTAAAGATTGCTGGTGTCAGTTGCCAAAGTAATTATTCTCTTTCCTTCTCATTGGAGAAAAAGTGTATTCATACTATTCAGATGTATGTCGCTTTTACCTTAGAATGTCTGATTATTCACTTCCTTAGGATTCGTATCTCCACTCTCCACTTGTGCTTAACTCTGCAGAATTCATTTCAAAGTTCAGTCTATGTTTACCATTTACCAATCAATAGTATCTCTTTCCATCAACATTGTTGCAGATATTTAATTTTAGACGGCTGAAATTACCTTTAGCTTCATACACTTGTTTTAATTGAATAAAGAAACTTGCTGGATTAAGGATATTGTGCATCAATCTGTACAGTCTTCTGCTCATAAGAGTGACGAAATTTTTTTAAATTATATAATAAACCAAAAAAAGGTGAAAAACGATATAAACATGGAGTAAGTGCCACCTGATGCTACATTTACTAGAATAT
>NC_036245.1:224231-229134 GCF_002742605.1 Olea europaea var. sylvestris | reverse complement strand
AAAGAAAAGCTGGTAAACGATCATTAACGACAACTTTATAATGGTTGGATACCTTTTTTGAACTCGTGGATAAGTAGGCTTTCTTTTAAATTGTTATTATGTGAAGTTTTCCGTAAGCTCGCGCCGTAATTATGACTTTATTTACCTTTTTTTCCAAGCGATAGAGCAAGAAAGAGGGTAAGAATTTATTTTCGCTCCTTACTCATACGTGCATTTCTTTCATTGTTTTAGTGAAAAGTTTAACGTACTCTTGCGGGATGGAGCGTTCCATTGTTTACTCTAAAAAGCCAACCATTTTTAATAAGAAATTAATATTCCTCATTAGTTAACATGTTTTGTATTTGATAAATCGTTTTATGCCCAATTGTCCATCGAAATGGTGTAAAATAACTTATTTTTCCATCATAAGTTTTAAAAACAATACATAAAAAGCATGAAAAATATTTTTCTTTCATTTGAAAGCATGAAAGTAAAATATTTTGATATAAATCATCCTCAAGGACAAAAAGTACTGATTAATGGAATGTTGGAGATAAGAATTTGACAAAAAAAGTTAAGAAAATAATCGCTACAACAAAAAAAATGAGGATCTTAATTACAAAAAAATGTAGTGTATCGAATAAAATTGTAGTGGCAATATAAACACCCTTTCTAAATATTATTTGATGATTAAGGACTAGTAGAATGTGATAAATATAGAGAAAGCACCAAACTTTTTCAACATTTTAATAAGTAGCAAGAAACAAAAGGAAGATTAATAATTAGTCCCTCGCTTAATTAAAAAGTTGATAAATATTTAAATTAAAATCAATAATTAATTTTAATTACATATTTTTTGAAATTCATAATTTGTCAACTTTTAACCCAAATATTCAATCCTCATTTGTAGCAAATCAAACCGGAGTAGTGGTGTCAACGAGTTGAGCCGACTTGCTAGCTAAAACTTGAGACTCAAGCTCAGGCTTGTTTTGAGTAAAATGTCCAAACTTTTTTGTGAGCCTGAGTCGAACAAAAACTCGACCAAGAAATCAAGGCTCCGTTGACCCTTTTTTTCTTTTTTTTCCACATAAAGGCACTTAGCTGCCTAAAAAAGACAACCGAGTATTGCCTTCTTTAAGGCAACAACATGCTACCTTGTTGCATTTTTTTTTTTTTAAATTAGGCCCGTGAGCTTGAGCCAGGGCTCGGCACTCTAAGATGGGGCTCGGGCCTGTTTGGACCTTTTTTAGGTTGAGCCACGGACGATTAGAGTCGACAAGTCCCATTGCCACCCCTAAATGGGAGCTAAATGTTAAACCAAAAGAATCAACAAATTATTGGATGGCCACAGGAGAAAAGGACAAGAATTTATATATTTGAGGTCAATTAATTGTGTTCTGTACAGTAAATTATTTTGGAAATTGGAAATATAATTTTGATTATCTCGAGAAGATAGGATTGCAAACTTTTTGACACTAAGGATTCGTTTGATTGCAAAGATAGAATTTGGATGGAAAGAAAATTAATTTTAAGAAATTGAATTGCCTAAAAATTATTTTCTTGGAAATAGTAAATTATTGTGTTTGATTGGTATAATTTTTCACTTGAAAAATGTTGAAATAAAAGTACTTTTTGTGTTCGTTTGATTTTATTTTATATGAAAATTGTCAATTAAAATGATGAAATTTACTACTATTGGGAATGAAATTTGTTTCTATTGAAAAAAAGAAAAATTTAAGAAAATCATCTATCTTTGGCATTCGTTTGATTTTGTTTTACATGAAAATTGTCAATTAAAGTGAAATATTTTTTTACAATAAGTTTTAGAATTTGTTTCCATTACCAAACCACAAAAGCTAGAAAATTAAAACTTCCAATAAATCCAATAATTTAATTTTCATGAAAAATAAAACACTATCAAACGCACAAAAGTTGAAAAATTCCATTTTTCCTAGAAAATTTGTGCCTATCAAACAGTGCCCAAGAGCTTGTTTGTCTCCCATTATGGGAAAAATTTTAGAGTTTTGAATAATATTTTTTGGAGAATGTGTGGTTAAAATTTAAATAAATTTTTATTGATTTGTGTGTAGAATATTTCATTGTGTGAATATGTATTTGGGAATATTACTGTAACAAATAATTTAATTTGTTAAATGGTAAAAAATAGGGGCTTAAAGCGTCAAGGACAATAAAGAAAGAGTATTGTTCCGTCCCAAGGAACAATAATGTAAGGGGATATTTGTGTGAGGAAGAGAGAATAAGAAAAATAAATATTATTTTGAATTTTTACTAGGGAAAAACGATACGGTATAACACTACTAGAAAGGGAGGATTTAGAGACGGATTTTTACCAACGAACTAAATTTATTGCTATTAGTAACGAATTATCAACGACTTTCCAACTGCATATTTTAAAGAATTTATAATTATAAAGTAAATGTCTTAACAATGGAATTATCAACAACATATAGTGGTCATGGGGATTTCATTGTTGATCCGTTAATAAATTTTTCAATAAAATAAATAATTAAAATATAAAACCTTACCAACGAAAATTGTGAAGTGCTAACCATTGATAGTAAAATAAAAAATAATATAAAAATTAATTGAAATTTACCTACGAATCTATCTGTTGAGAATCCGTTGGCAATATTATTCAAATTAATTATATTTAAATCTAAAATATTACCTACAATTTGTTATGTTAGCCTGTGTTTGATAGCTATTTTAAATTGATGTTTAGAAGAATTTTACCAGTTATTGTTGAAGGAGATAGAACAGGGAGCAAAATTACTTAGTTGCCCCCTTATATAAAATCGTCTTTACATGTCCTATGCAATCAGAATTATTTGTATCTCTAGGTTCCACTGACAAGAAAACGGTCAAAATTTGAATTAAATTTTCGGCCAAAATGCCTGCCAAACAAGGCTTGACTAAAATTATGGGAATTATTAGGGATGGCAAAAATCAACGCCCGGATGTCCGTCCCGTGAAGAAAAAAATTGAAAAATATTAAATTTTAATTATAAAATAATTAAAAAATAAACGGGGTGATAGAAGGGGCAAGCCGCCTCCCCGCCCCGCCCCGCCCCATCTAAGGTGGGGATATTGCCATCATTACTTCTTTCTCCTAATTCATCAACTCACCTCATTCTTCTCTCATTCTCTGCCCTAACGATTTCAATCCGTAAACTCTCTCAATTGGACATCATAAACGGCATCGTCAAAATTAGCTATTGGAGCCCGTGATTTTCCTCCTTCTCAAACTTATGGATGAATGAACCTTCAGGGTAATCTAATTGTTTAATTTTACCATTTATGAGATTAGTCCATTGCAAATGGGTCTAACTTTGAACTCATACAACCCATTCCTCTCTTGTATTCTTAAGTCCAAGTCAAGGATTTAATAATTGGGATTCTGAATTGAAAAGTGTTAATTTATTTAATCTGAACAGTTGTTAATTCTGTAGCATTTAGTTAATAATGTCATTAGTATTGATCATTTCTTTTTATTGGGAATGGTCAATTGAAATAGTTTGATTTTTAGTTTTAATTGAAATTACTTGCATGTTAAACTATTTGATTAATTGCCTGAGTATTTATCTTCAAATTGATTTTGGTAATGTGAACTGATTATCTTCGAGCATCTGTATACTAACTAAGAAAAAAACCACAAAAAATTAAGGGTACTGCAATTACAATTACGATGAACAAGATGCTTGTGTGTGGATTATAGGTTTATATATGTTCATATAGTATGGTGGGTTTTTGGAGAGAGAAGGGCTAGAAAATGGGTTTAGAAGTCACTAATGTTTGGTGTACAAGGCCTTTATTTGACAAAATCCCTACCGATAGTTATCATCACTCTTTAGAAGTTGATTCAGTAGATTGTAGAGAGAGAATGAAGAGAGGTGAGCAAACAAGATGACGTAGTATTGGAGTTGAGAGAAGGGACGCCCTCTTGCTTCCTTTTCTTCTTCTTCATAAAGTTGTCGATGGAGAAGAAGGAGGAGGTAATGATAGCGACGGTATAAGCTAAAAGGATACTCTGATCATGATTGTGATGTATTATATTAAAAAAAAAATGCTTACGTTAAGAATTTATATAAAATTGTGGGTAATTAAGTAATTCTACTCGAGGTGATTTAAGTAAATGAAAAAATTGATTAAAAATGTGGTACAACAAGTAAATTTTGTTGTGTCATTTTTTTTTTCAATCCCGTTAAAGTGTTCGAATTTTTTTGATAGAGGTGGTGACCAACTCTCATAATGGTGGGGATCCCACATTTTTTTGAAACTTTTTTATCCATGTAAAATCAACGACATGTGAGAGGATGTCGAACATTTGAGCAAAATAACAATTTTTTTTTTTAAATGGTCAAAATTTCCTCCACTGGCACAAACTACCCGGTTTGAATTATAAATTTGTGGCGAATGCCCTAAGTTGCCCTTAGAAGAGACGCGATATATGAACACGGAGCTAGGGTTGTAAGCTCATCTCCACACCTTTCAACTCGTACACGACTGAGAGAGGCGGAGAGAGGAAGGCGCCGACTTATCGATCCTCGTTCACCACCAACAAAATGGTCAGCTACTCTCAATCTATAGCCTACTTACATTGTTCTGTATATACATATGTTTTCTGTTACTGTTTACGTTTCCTAGGTTTAGGATTACTTATTTGATTCTTGGGTTTTGTTATTCAGAGTAATTTCTTCGTATTTTTTTATGTCTTTTTGTGAAGATGTAAGTTTTGGAACCTCCATTTTTTGTAAGACATCTTACAAGTAAATAGAGAAGATCAATGTAGAGCATAATGCAGGAGATTCAATCTTATAGTGTGCTTCCTGTAGTACTGTAGTTATTGTCCTCTTTTAAAAATTGCTTACAGTTGCGATTTGTTTGTATGTGAATATAATGCGGC
>NC_036245.1:165562-221316 GCF_002742605.1 Olea europaea var. sylvestris | reverse complement strand
TGGATTGCATTCTAAGGTCTCCGATCTCTAATATGAGACGAATGACCCAATGCGGTTGGGGTGAGGGTTTGGATATCGGATATATGTCTAGACGGCATTCTCAATGTCATCACTTTGCTATTGTATTTTGGTCGGTCAATATTGACTATGCTTTGAAGAAGTTGTATGCCTCAAGTTACGTGTGGACACCACACGATGTTATTCAAAATATTCTTCCTTTTTTGCTTAATCTAAAGTCAAGTTGTGACATAAAAGCACCTCTAAAGGATTGTGGATAACGCAAGTCCTCATCTTTACCACTTCTCCACTATATTGTATTTTCCTCTTCTTTTTTCTCGGTCAAGGACACAATAAAACCTTGATTGATTGCACAAATTTTCTATGGAAGTAGGAAATTAAATTCTATTTTTGACCTTTTTGCATGTTTGATTGGCCAAATTTTTTTGGCAATTGGTTTTTTTGTCAATACCTCATTTTCCATCATTTTGAGGAATTGGTTTTCCCATGAGTTTGGTGGTTTTTGGTTTTTCAGTTTTTTTTTTTTTTTAAACAAATTTTATCTCAAATTGTAATAAATTTTATTTTTTTAATTGACAATTTTCTTGGAAAACAAAGCGAAACGAATACCAAAAGATTCAAAATTTCAATATTTTGTAGGTGGAAAATTATACCAATCAAACACATTTAATTGACAATTTTTAGTAAAACAAGTTCTAGGCAATTCGATTTTTTAGAATTCGTTTTCTTTATGCTCAAATTTTATTCGTATAATCAAACGGAACTTAATATTAAAGTAATCGATTCCAAATGATCAATTTATTGAGAATAAGGCACAATTTGTTGTTACTTTAAAAGGGCTTGAGGCATTATTGGAGGTTTACTAGGTTACTTTTTCTTTGTTCCTAGTGTAATGGCACATCCTTTTTCCTTCAATCCTAACTTTTTCGGATTCCATCCTTGAGGAAAAAACAAATTATGCATTGAAAAATCCATCCTGTATATATCTCCATATTGATTCTCATTCGATAAATACATAAATAAATTCTTGTATGGTGACATCCCATCGTGCCATCTTAATGTAGTGCGAAAGCGATCTCTATACGTGTTATTTATTGAAGACGTGATTTAAATAAATAATTTTGTTCTCCTTTGTGATTCAACACAATATTATGAACATGTAGATGTTCCTAGCTCAAGGTCATGTCACTTGTTATTAAAATTGAATTATTTGAATAAGTTTTCACATGGTAGTTTTCATTGAAGATATTAACTTCATCTTAGCTTTAATATATTAAATTTTTAAACGAGTTTGTTCAACATTATCAACTCGCCTTTTTAAATCCTTACCTTGCTAGCACAATCTCTCCACTCTCACCACAATACCCACATCAACCACGATGACCGCCCCCTCCACTACCACCATCACTGCCAGTAATCCGGATACCAACCCAGGCTTCCACCAGACATCGGAATTCTATCAAGAAAAAGTTACAGCCTTGCCTCCAACCCATGACGACCTCGAGTTCTGGCAATTCATGGTTGCAGGCTCCATTGCTGGCTGTGTAGAACACATGGCCATGTTTCCAGTGGACACCCTAAAAACTCGAATGCAAGCCATTACTTCTTCATTCAAAACGCCAGCAATAACTCTGCGTCAGTCCCTCGGCTCGATCATGAAACTTGAAGGCCTCGGGGGCCTTTACCGAGGCATTGCTGCAATGGGATTAGGGGCCGGACCTGCTCATGCAGTGTACTTTTCAGTTTATGAAACTTGCAAGAAATTTCTAACAGCAGGAAATCCAAATAATTCAATGGCACATGCTGCTTCTGGTGTTTTTGCTACTGTAGCCAGTGATGCTGTGTTAACGCCGATGGATGTGGTGAAACAAAGGCTACAATTAAAGGGCAGTCCCTATAAAGGGGTGGCGGATTGTGTGAAGAGGGTCGCGGCGGAAGAGGGGATCGGAGCTTTTTACGTTAGTTATAGGACTACTGTGGTTATGAATGCGCCCTTTACTGCAGTTCATTTCGCCACCTACGAGGCCACGAAGAGGGCTCTGATGGAGGTATCACCGGATTGTCGTGGTGATGGCAATGAGGACGAAACTTTGCTGGTGCACGCAACTGCTGGTGCCGCTGCTGGAGCGCTGGCTGCTGCCGTAACTACCCCACTGGATGTCGTCAAAACTCAGTTGCAATGCCAGGTAACGGAGAACGTAACTTAGCTTCTTTTATCTTCATTAATCCTATCCAATATAGTTTAGCTCGGACCAAATATTCTCAACACACCCCTCAAGCGCATCACGAATTTCTCACTTCATTAATCTTGTTGAGTTCAATATGCCAAACATGTGCGTCTACATAGTACTAGCTACGCTAGTAAGTTCTAGATTTTTCCGTCTAATGCATGTTATATGCTCGACTACGCGTGGAATATGGATTAACCGATTTTCTACAGGGCGTTTGTGGCATAGATCGATTTTCGAGTAGTTCAATCAGTGATGTTATTCGAACAATCTTGAAAAAAGATGGATATGGTGGGCTTACAAGGGGTTGGATTCCCAGAATGCTATTTCATGCCCCTGCTGCTGCAATCTGCTGGTCAACATATGAATCAGCCAAAGGCTTTTTCCAAGAAATCAACGGCAGAAATAGTTCCATGAACTGATCAAGATATTGAACTTTTGGACAAAACACAATCTGGTTGAGCAGGAAAAAATTGCTGCTTCTATAACTGTAGTATTTGAATAATCTAAAGGCTTTTTGCTCTATTCATACACTGTACAGGTGCTGTTATACGAGGGGAAAGGCAAAATTTGTATGTATGAATAAATATAACACTATATTTATCTATAAAAATAACGTGTTAATTCAACTGTTTGACCGAGTCTATTTATAAGAGAAACGTGAATCCTATAATGAAATTTGTTAAGATAACACATTATAAAGCATGTTTAGTATGCTATATTGAACATGAATATATAACATAATCGAAATTTTTTAATTTCTTTTTCTTCGTTAATATTGTTGAGTGCATTATATGTAGCTCTAGCGCTCTATTCGAGGAATTAAGAGATATATTTAAATTTTAGAACTTTTCACAACTAGCACCAGTGGTCTAGTGGTAGAATAGTACCCTGCCACGGTACAGACCCGGGTTCGATTCCGGGCTGGTGCATATTCCTTTTTTTAACCTTTTACCATTTAAAGTTTTTCATGTGTTATTATGTACTTGGCTCACTAAGTTACTAATTTTGCAAGCTTTAAGTATTACATTTTGCACTTGGCGTTCACGAACAATTGCCAATCATGTATTTCGATTCCACAAGTCTGAATTGTAGCGAGCAAAAGGGTTCAAGAGCCCCCAATGCTGCATATGAATGACTAATAAAAGATAACAGCAATTCAACAATTTTAGGACTTGTCCACGACGACTCCATCTCTAAGAACTTCTTAAGCANTGAATGACTAATAAAAGATAACAGCAATTCAACAATTTTAGGACTTGTCCACGACGACTCCATCTCTAAGAACTTCTTAAGCAGCTCTGCTTCTGGTTTTCTTCATACCAGCAGAGAAATGAAGCTTCGAAATTTCAGATGAAATAGTGCTCACTTTTATCCAAATCATCACCTTAGTCTTCATTTCCTCTATATCGACCAGCTTACCTTTCTCGAGATATCTTGTTACAACGCTCGTGAAAAGCAAGACGGATTAATCCTTGTAATAAACTTCACAGACTGATGGGATATAAACAGTTAGCTTTCCTGTATCCTCATTGAACTCATAGTTGGTGCATCACGAGGGAATATAACTACTGCCATGTCATAGTCCTTGAGCAATTCCTCCAATGGCTTTTGCATTTTTCCTGAAAAAGACACGAACACGATGAACTTCAACAGAAAATCTTTCAAACAAGGCTACAAACTGGTGATATGATACAACATAGGCAAATCCATTGAGTTAATTAAAGATGGGAAAAAAAAAAAAATTTATGGTATAATATCAGCATGTTTTGAAAACACCATACTTCAAGTGACAATGAAACTTCTTCATTTTCTAAAAGTACAGCAGTTTAGCACTCCAATTTTCTTTTCCATAGGCAACCTAAGAATTATGAAAGTAAAATGCCAAATGTAGTGAAAAGACAAAAAACAAACCTTTTATCTTGTTAACCAACCATTTGGTTCCTCCTTCGATACTGGTTGTTGCGTATTGTCATACTTGGCCAACTTACCTGGGTCAATGGTCCACTCAGGCCGAACCACGTGGCACTCTAGCCGAGGTGGCAAAGATTGCCGAGGTGGCCCACTCAGGCCGAACCACGTGGCACTCCAGCTGAGGTGACATATATTGTCGAGGTGGGCTATGGCCGAAGCCCATCAAGCCAAAGTCCACTAGTCGAGGCGCCTTTTACTGAGGCCTGTGAATGTAACCAAGGTCCACATGCTGAGGCCTATGAGCCGAAGCCATGGTGCTGAAACTGGTTGAAGATGGCTGAAGCCCTGAAGTGGAAGTATTGTTTGAAATGGCCGAAGCCCCGAAACTGATGCAGGAGCCTCCGAACCACAAGGGAACATCCTTCATGGTCACTTCTCCCAAGAGATCATCTGCACAAAGATCCTATTCGAATGATTGATGGAACGTTTGTCATAAACATAAATGTCAAGTCTTGTCACTAGCATAGAGGCTCTGCACAAGCAATAAATGCGCAGCAAGCTAGCAAGTCAAGCCCCATGCCTAGGATAAGATGTTTCAATCAAAGAGATGAGGCCACGTGCCACCTCATCCAAGGGCTCCCATTTCACATGTATCACTATAAATACTTCCCTTGTGTAACATCAAAAGGTTAATGCAAGAATCAATACAAAGAACTACACTTTACTCAACTCTCTCTCATTTACTTGAAATACACAAATCGAGTTTATACACATTTACATATACATTTACGAACACCGGTTGGTAATTATTGTACAATTGGATCACGAACCACTCGTCGGATTCCAAACGTCACCGTCCTGCGTCGATGGGCTACTCCCACGCCCTTTGAACCGCTCGTTTTAGACCATTCACGTGTCTTAATGTGTTGAACATTCGCTCACGTGTACGCTGGTGGGACCGGCATCTGTTGGCAACACTTTTTGGGGTCAACAGATTGGCGCCGTCTGTGGGAAACCATACCATAACCACGAGCAACCTTGTGGTAAAAGCTTACTGAAAAAAATATTTAGGCAACCCCCCTTGAAAAAGGGATTTGTTCTTGAAAAAGAACAGGAGGAAGCCCCATTACTTAGCAAAATCTGAAGTCTGACAAAAGAAAATGAGCTTCAATGAAGATACTCCCCCCAGGAGGGTAAGAGAAAACACAAACGTGCCTCTTCAGCCCGCTGCCCTAGCAAGTCGACAGAGACTCCACCACTACCAAAGAAGAGGTGGGATGTGTGCGACGACATGACTATCAAGAGAAATGGCCGCCATGGCAGTCAATATGAGGGATATTGCTAGCTAAAACTTGGCTATGAGGGAGCTTATGGCCCAAATGTAGGGTCAGGGAGGCTTTCCCATTCCTCCATACGCCCCCAAGGGTACTACCAGCAAGAGGATGTAGTTCAAAGTCATAGAGCTGTCTCGCCAGACTATGGCCAAGGTGGAAGCCCATTTGAAATGGAAGTGGAAGTTGATGTTTCTTCCAACTATGCTTTTGGCAGACCCACCGAGGTCTAAATGAGCCATGATAATTTTCCACCTCCGTATGAGCAAGATCCAAGACATAGGAGGGCAGGAAGTGTTTTCGACAGAATTAGCCCCGCCGAACCGAGGCTCAAACAACATCAGGCTCAACAGCCTTGGACAAGGCCACCTCCTCCACCTCCAATGCCCCAGCAGCTGGAGAGAAGGCATGAAAATGCCCCCTGTGTTGCTTCGCCTAGAAATAGGCAGCAGAGGAGGGAGGAAGAGGCTGGGGACCGCCCCGAAACCTCTCACCAACAACCAAGGTATGAGACTGATGAGTACGACTCTGATGAATAGCAGAGGTCTTGCGACTTGGACGATGATGATGAGAATCTACCGTTCTCAAGGGAACTAAGGAATGTCCAAGTCCCGAGCCATTATGTTATGCCAAAAATACCAAAGTATGACGGAAGAGGTGACCCGGAGAAGCACCTAAATGCCTATAAAACTCACATGAGCCTAAGGGGCGCCACCCCAGCCGTGAAGTGTAGAGCTTTCCATTTAACACTTAGTGGAGCGGCTGAAATTTGGTATAGCAGATTGCCACCTGGGAGCATTAGGAGCTGGCCCAAGTTCAAGACAACATTCTTGAAGAGATTCGCGGTGAGCAAAGAAGAAGAGGCCCCCATCCAACATCTCCAAGAATGAGACAAGCACACGGGGAGTCCCTAAAGAGCTTCTTATCATGCTTCACAGATGAGATGACGTGCTGCATACAAGTCACTGACTGAGAGACACTATCCACATTAAGGGGAGGTCTAAACATGAATACCCTGTTCTGGAGGGACGTGCAGAATCAAGACCCCACCACCTATGACGCCCTACTCGAAATGACGAGAAGGGAGATCATCAATGAAGAATTGATTGAGATAGGAACAGGGCAAGTAGAGGCCTCCCACCTCTTCAAAGATAGCGCGGTAGAAGCCCGACCTCCCACCTGATGGGCTACCAAATGAACTAGGCCGAAAATGAGAACTCTGGCCAGGCACTTGCCACCACCACTTTGAATGCGGTTCCCACCTTGGCATATGAAGATGTCAACCCGATTACTGACCCCTATCAGATGGAGGCCCAGCAGGGACCCCGTCGAGGGAGAGGCCGAGGCCGAAGTTTAGGACCTAGAAATAGATCAAATTCGAACCCCCCAGGATACTGTATGCACCACAGGTCCTACGAGCATGACACATCGAATTGCAGAGACTATGCACACTGCTCCCGACAGGAACCCGCTAGAGACAGACATGATTCGCCCCAGGCGAATAGGCCCCCGCCCAGGCACGACAACCGACGTGAGTGTGAGGAGGCCGCTCCCCGTCAAAGGGATGTATCCCCATGATGAAGGGAGCATGATGCAGAGAGGCCCAGGGAAGGACGTAGGCACCGAAGAAATCAACAAGCTCAAGATGAGGCTCGTATCCACGAGGTGGATACTATATTTGGAGGCCCGTATGTTGGCGGTGAACACGAAACGTCAAAAGGAATTACGCTCGGGAGGCTAAACACCCCCCTTTGACAAGCTACATTGTGGGTAGTAGCTCCCGAAGAAACCAGGTTCCACCCATTGTCTTCACCCAGGAAGACGTCGAAGGAGTTCATTACCCCCACTGCGATACACTTGTGGTGAGGGCTGTCATAGCCCGGAATAGGCTCAAACGAATGTTAGTTGACAATGGCAGCTCCGTCAACATTCTATTCGGATCCGTCTTTGACAAGATGATATTGGATCATCAGTTGACGCCCACCACCACTCCATTGTACAGATTTACTGGAGATAGCATCACTCCGATGGGAAAGATAACACTTGCAGTAGAGATGGGAGAATCCCCACAAGCAACGATGAACTTCATGGAGTTCCTCATTGTTGACAGCCGGTCGACTTACCATGGAGTGTTGGGCAGACCAGCCCTAAAGGAATTGAGAGCAATCACCTCCATCCACCTCCTATGCATGAAATTCCCGACAGAAAATGGGGTGGCAACGATGAGAGGGGACCAAAGAGGCTCGAGAGAGTGCTATCTAAGCTCCATTAAGAAGGTAGAGCCCTAGGACGTCCATGTAATCAAAGCTGATGCGGTTATGGCTGATGTCCCAGGCGATGCTCCCACCGAACAAGAAAATGTTGATATGATCGACGCACTACCTAATCTGGAGGTGTTGGTCATTGATGAGATTGACCCCCGCATAATGGAACATGAACCCTAAGCATCCCCAGTAGAGGAACTTGAGAGCTTCTCGGTAGACCCCCGAGACCCATCAAAGGTGCTGAAGGTAGGCAAATGCCTATCCAACATTCTGAAGGAAAAGATTAAGGATTTCCTAGGCGGGAACCTTGATGTCTTCGCTTGGAGGCATGAGGACATGGTAGGCATAGACCTCAAGGTCAGCTGCCACCACCTAAAAATCGATCCCAAGGTTGCCTCGCATAGACAAAAAAGGAGAGCCCTCAATCCTGAGAGGTATGAGGCCCTAAAGGAAGAATTTCAGAACCTCATCCAAAATGGCTTCATTAGGGATGCAACCTACTCGAAGTGGGTCTCCAACCCGATTTTAGTAAAGAAACACAACGGCAAGTGGAGGGTGTGCATCGACTTCACCAACCTCAATAGAGTTTGTCCGAAAGACAGCTTTCCACTCCCAAGGATCGACCAACTAGTAGACTCCACGGCTGGGCACGAGTTGTTGAGCTTTATGGATGCATACTCCGGCTACAACCAAATTCTCATGCACCCGACCGATGAAGAGTACACATCTTTCATTACGGATTGAGGCCTCTATTGTTATAGAATGATGCCCTTCGGGTTGAAAAACGTCGAAGCGACCTACCAAAGACTCGTAAACAAGATGTTTATGGACCTCATTGGCAAAACAATGGAGGTCTAGATGGACGACATGCTAGTAAAAAGTTTGGAGGCTGAGAACCACATAACGCACCTCAACAGCACTTTCCAAATCCTAAGAAGGTATGACCAACCCCGAGAAGATTGAGGCTCTATGCAAGATGAGGTCCCCCCAAAAGCCAAAGAAGGTGCAAAGTCTTATTGGATGAGTGGCCGCACTTAGCCGCTTCGTCTCCAAAGCTACAGACAAATGCCTCCCATTTTTCAAAGTGCTGAAGGCTGGGAAGAAATTCCAGTGGACTGAGAAATGTGAAGAGGCCTTCCAATGCTTGAAAAGGCACCTGGGGCAGGCCCCCCTCCTCTCCAAACCGAAGTCCGGTGATATCCTACAACTATATTTGGCCATCTCCGATGAGGCCATCAGCTCGGTTCTGATACGGGAAGAAGGGTCCACCCAACTCCCCGTATACTACACAAGTAAAGCGCTCCTATCGTCGAAAACCCGTTACCCCGATATGAAGAAGCTCGCTTTGGCTTTGATCACGGCCTCTAGGAAATTGAGACCCTACTTCCAAGCTCACACCATCCATATCCTGACAAACTTTCCCCTAAGGCAAGTACTCCAAAAGCCTGATACCTCAGGAAGGTTATTGAAATGGGCAGTGGAACTAAGTGAATTTGACCTTGTGTTCAAGGATAGGGCAGCCGTCAAAGGGCAAGCCTTGGCTGACTTTGTGGCTCAATTCGCCAACCTACCCGAGGTGGATGAAATCATGGAACCTGTCGAGCTCCCCACATGGAACCTCTTCGTCAATGGGTCAGTTAGGGATGTTAGCTCAGGTGCCGGGGTTGTCCTCATCAGCCTCGAAGGTCACAAACTCACCTCGACGGTGAGGTTCGGATTCAAAGCTACCAATAATGCAGTAGAATATGAGGCACTTCTTGCAGGCCTCAGGCTAGCCACAGAAATGCAAGTAAAGAGGCTACTCATCAGTAGTGACTCCCAGCTGGTTGTTAGCCAAGTCAATGGTAACTTCTTAGCCAAAGACAAAATGATGGCCTCCTATCTGAAAATGGTGATGAACCTCATCCCATCCTTCGAAAAGTTTGAGTTGATCCAGATTCCCCGCATCGAAAATGCGCATACGGACGCACTCTCGAAGTTGGCTAGTAGTGAGGACTCAGAGCTACTCACAGTAGTACCTATTGAACACCTCCTCCTGCCTTCGATCGAGGCCCCTATTGTAATGTGGATCGCTGGAACTCCCACCTGGATGCAGCCAATCATAGCATACCTCAAAGACCAAGTACTACCCACCAACAAGAATGAGGCTTACAAGCTAAGAAGGAGGTCAGCCCAATTCCTCTTCATTGATGATATTCTCTACAAGGGAAGCTTCTCCTCTCCACTTTTACGGTGCGTCAGAGGAAAAGAGGATACCTACATATTAAGAGAAGTCCACTAGGGCGTGTGCGGCTACCACTCCAGAGGTCTATCTCTGGCACAAAAAATATTGAGGCAGGGGTACTATTGGCCTACCCTAAAGTAGGACGCCCTCGAGTTTGTATGAAAATGCGATAAATGCCAGCGCTTCTCTCCTGTGCAAAGACAACCATCGCAAGATCTGACCGCCATCTCCAGCCCCTGACCTTTCTCAAAATGGGGTGTGGACCTCATAGGTCCCCTACCTAAAGGTAGAGGAGTGACAAGTTTTGCAATTGTGGCCATTGATTACTTCACAAAGTGGATTGAAACTGAACCACTGGCAAAAATCACTGAAGCGAACACCTCCAAGTTCTTAAGGAAAAATATTATTTGCCGTTTCGAAATTCCCTACTCAATTATCTCAAACAATGGCAGATAGTTTGACAACAAAAAGGTTAGATAATTATGCGAAGAGCTCGGCATAAAGAAGCACTTCTCCACACCTCACCATCCACAAGCAAATGGCCAAGTTGAAGCCGTGAACAAGACAATCAAGCACGTCCTGAAAAGGAAGCTTGACGTATCAAAAGGGGCCTGGGTTAATGAGCTGCCCCAAGTCCTTTGGGCGATTCGAACCACCACCAGGACCCCAACAGGGGAAACACCCTTCCTCATGGCATTGGAATTGAGGCGAGAGCCCCGTGGAGGTCGGACTTCCATCCCTAAGACGTCTGCACTTCAACGAGATAACAAACGATGAGCTTCGGACGTTCGACCTCGACTTCATCGAAGAAAGAAGAGATGACTCCCAATTGAAGCTCGACACATATCAAAGAAAGATGACAAAGTACTTCAACTCGAAAGTCAAGAAGAGTTCATTCCGAATCAACGACCTTGTACTCAGGAGGGTCTTCCTGTCCTCAAAAGAACCTGGTTCCGGTTCCCTAGGCCCGAATTAGGAAGGTCCATACAAAATCAGAAAAGAGGTTCAACCTAGGACTTACTGGATTGAAGACATGAACGACAAGGCACAACCCCGTCCATGGAACATTGAACACCTTAGAATCTATTACCAATAAATGTACTATCTTGCCGAATGACCTTTCCCAGCCTTTGTAACATTTCTATGGTTCAATAAAATTCAGTGATTAAATTAACGTGTTGTACTACCTCAGCACCTCGGAGGAGAGGCTCGCGTCCCACCTCTGGGCCACCTCGCTTGAACTCCGAGGTACTAGCACATGCCTCCCTTTGGCCTGACTGAACGCCAAGGTGAGAAGCCTCAACATGGCTACACCATCCACCATGTCTGGGATGCGTCGTCACTCGGAGGAGAGGCTCGTGCCCCACCTCTGGGCCACCTTGCTTGAACTCACATGCCTCTCTTTGGCCTAGCTGAACGCCAAGGGGAGAAGTCTCAGCATAGCTGCACCATCCACCATGTCTGGGATGCGTCGTCACCTCAACGAAGAGGCTCGCGTCCCACCTCTGGGCCACCTCGCTTTAATTTCGAGGCGTTAGCACATGCCTCCGTTTGGCCAGGCTGAACGCCAAGGGGAGAAGTTTCAACATGGCTGCACCATCCACCATGTCTGGGATGCGTCGTCACCTTGGAGGAGAGGCTCGCGTCCCCCCCCTGGGCCACCTTGCTTGAACTCACATGCCTCTCTTTGGCCTAGCTGAACGCCAAGGGGAGAAGTCTCAGCATAGCTGCACCATCCACCATGTCTGGGATGCGTCGTCACCTCAACGAAGAGGCTCGCGTCCCACCTCTGGGCCACCTCGCTTTAATTTCGAGGCGTTAGCACATGCCTCCGTTTGGCCAGGCTGAACGCCAAGGGGAGAAGTTTCAACATGGCTGCACCATCCACCATGTCTGGGATGCGTCGTCACCTTGGAGGAGAGGCTCGCGTCCCACCCCTGGGCCACCTCGCTTGAACTCCGAGGTGCTAGCACATACCTCCCTTTGGCCAGACTGAACGCCAAGGGGAGAAGCCTCAACATGGCTACACCATCCACCATGTCTGGGATGCGTCGTCATTTCGGAGGAGAGGCTCGCGTCCCACCTCTGGGCCACCTCGCTTGAACTCCGAGGTGCTAGCACATGCCTCCCTTTTGCCAGGCTGAACGCCAATGGGAGAAGCCACCTCACGTGCAATCCGAGGTTCGTTTAAGTCTGAGGCTCATACAGTTGTTCATTCCCTTAAGTCCGAGGCTCATACAGTTATTATGCTTAAGTAAAGTTCATTTGCTTACATCCGAGGCTCATACAGTTATTATGCTTAAGTAAAGTTTATTTGCTTAAGTCCGAGGTTCATACAGTTATTATACTTAAGTAAAGTTCATTTGCTTAAATTCGAGGCTCATACAATTATTATGCTTAAGTCCGAGGTTCGTACAGTCGTTCAATCCAATTTAAAGTGATTGAAGTTAAGGTACCAAGTTAAAGTTATTTAGTTAGTGCTTCCGTCAACTTTTAAGTTCATTTGCTTAACGAGGCGTGTGCACTTGGATAAAGAAACAACAATGAAATAACAATGAATGAAAAAAGCATTATATTGATCTTCAATAAGAATTAAAAAAGTGGGCCTCAGGCCATTACATTCGAAAGACTGAAAAGAAAACTAATCTAAGCTTGGGTAGATGGGAGAGGTGTTTCAGTACTTGGGACTTCGGTAGCTTGAGCATCGGCATTTGTCTCCTCTACCTCAGCTGCTTCATTACCCTGCACCTCCTCCGCAGGGGTTTGAGGTACCTCGTCCACGAATTCAGACCTGAGTTGAGTCAGATCCAAATTGGGATACAGTTCCTCTGCCCGCTCCATCACCTTAGCATAGGCAAAGTTTCTCCAGTAAGCACTAAAGCTCCTATACTCCTCTGTATTATGGAAGTTGGCGACGTACTCCTGTACCGCCTCCTCCCTCGCCTGTTGAGCCTCCTCTCTTGCGTGGTAGGCATCATCCACATACCGCTTGATTTGGCCCTCCAAAAATTGGTAAGCCTCTTGGCCACCCGCCAAGGAGAGATTTGCCTTCTCCAGGGCCTCGACGATCACTTTCTGGTGCTCATTGGAGACCTCCACCTTCTTTGTTAGGGAGGCCACCTCGCACTGTGACTCGTAGACCTCCTTCTTCAAGGCCTCAATCTGGGCTAAGGCAGACTCTAGCTTGGCCAATTCTTCAAGTTTTTGGGCCCTGGCTTCTTCCGCCTCGGCCCTAGCTGCCTTGAACTCCTCTGCGAGGGAGGCCGTCTTCTCTTCCGAAGACTAGGTCCTTGTCTGAAAATCACTCAGGGCCTCCCTGCATTCAAGTGCGAGGTCAAAAGTTCTGACGCTTTGGCTCACCAAGGCCCTCGTCAGGTCAGTCGCGTCGCAGGATGAGTCATGCAGCTGCCACCTATCAGTCCAGAACCGGTAGAAGCTCTCAGTAGCGCTCCGGACCTCCTGGGACAGAGCCTCCACCAAAGCTGGGGCCAAGGTCTCCTCCCTACCAGCTAGGAAGCTTGGAGACTTGCCATTCTCTCGAAGAGGCTTCTGTTTCGCTGCCTCCACCTCAGCAGCCTCGGCGGCTCTCCTCGCAGCCTCTTCTCTTGCCTCCTCAGCCTCGGCCTCTCTAACCATTTCTATCTTAATGGCTCTGGAGGCGGATGCGAGCAGCTTCGGCTCGCCAGTTGATTTAGCCTCGTGGGACACTGATGTCCCAAATTTCCCTGACGAGCTGGTGACGTGCACCAACTTCCTCATCTTCGCCTCCTCAGGGACTTTCTCTTTCCCCCGAGGCTCTTTTGGCTTCTCTTGCCTATTAGGAGCCCCCTCTTCGGAAGCCTTTGGAGTGCTATCCTTGGAAAGACGTTCTACCTTGCCTCAGACCTCCTTGGCCCCACTGGACCCGGCTTCAGGGGCCTCGCCTTGACAGTGGATGTGGCCTTCAGAATAGTAGCCATGTCCGGAGCTGGGTACTCCCTCCTCTTGAATTTATCTACATAGCACGTCAGGTTAACACATCAGTATCAAAACAAAAGAACAAGAAAATTTATAACTGTGGGAACTTCGTACCTTTGGAAGCCATCAGTCCAAAGTTCAGGAAGTAGCGACTCCTGTCGATCAAGTGGTCAAAGTGGCGGAGCTTCAGAGGCCTCTTGTAGATGTCCTCTATCACCTCGAACTCTTCCCTGCTGAGCTCGAACCTCGTACTACTATCTGCAATGGAAGCCCCAACGATTAGAAAAGTTCAAGTGTTCAATTCAGAAGTACAAGCAGGGGCTGGGAGACTCACGAGTTTACTGGGTCGGCACTGTGCAAGAAAGGGCCTTGTCCCCCTCTACTGCCAGCCATTTTCCTCGCACCTAGAACCAGGACTCCTTCCACCCCTTGATGGAGGAAGGTAGTCCCACCATGCTTGAGCCCCCAAGGTGTAAGGTAATACCACCCCTTGGACTCCTTCCCTATGACCCGGGGCTGGAAAAGGGTTATAAATACATGGAGAGGCATGTCCTCCCCAAGTGACACCTCTTTCCACAAGAAGTACGAGCCGACCAGCTGGCTCCACCCATTTAGTAGAACCTGGGTCGGCGACAACATGAAATTTCTCAGCACCGCCCTAAAGAAGGGGTGCAGAGGAAGAAGTATACCTGCCTTAAACAGGTATTCACTGATTGCCACACAACCGGGTCTCGGGTAGCAAGCCCGCTCGTTCGGCTCGAGAACTAACATTTCTATAGTGTGGGGGACACTGTATCTCTCCCTGATCTCCCCCAACCTCTTCCACGTCATACTTGAAGGCACCCTAGACGCCCCTCACTCTTCGGTACAATCTACTGCCTCCTCGGTCATGGCGTACCTATCAACCTCGGAATCCCCCCTGTGATTGACCCCATAATCTAACGAAACTACTGTCACCAGTTCCCTACTCGAAGTGGACTCCATTTCACAGTATTAACACAGAAATAAAAGGGCTCTTCTAAGAATAATACCTAAGGGAGGAACTACGCGAACAGAGATACGCCGGAGAATGAAAGATCAAATAGTCTCGACGCCGAAAAGTTCAAGATTTCAGAGAGAATCAGATTGCAAATGTTCAAAAGTCCTGAAAAATGGGATTTTCTCACCTTTTATAGAGGTCCAGGACGAACCCCAGCCGTTAGATCGAAGCTCAGTCAATCTGAACCCTCCATTGTAGATCAAATCCGAGGAGTTGAATTCAAACAATTTTTCAAACCTACGCCTTAGATTCAAGTGGGCCTCCCACACGCCCCATCCAACGCGTCTGCTTCTAGAACTTCCAGCTGTCCTCATAATTACGTTTTTAATTCGACGGCAGCAGGGGCCTTGAAAGTCGTAACGGGTCAGCCACTTTTCCTCGAAACAAGCACAAAACATCAAATCATTGGCACAGCTATCGACGCACAATCATTCCCATTGAGCTTCGGCTTCCTCTTCAACGTTCAGCCAACAAGCCTCGCAGGTTCGGTTTCCCAACCACCTCGGCTTCAACTTCAACGTTCAGCCAACCTCGCAGGTTCGGTTTTCCAACCACCTCGGCTTCCTCTTCAACGTTCAGCCAACGAGCCTCGCAGGTTCGATTTCCCAACCACCTCGGCTTCAACTTCACCGTTCAGCCAACAAACCTCGCAGGCTCGGTTTTCCAATCACCTCGGCTTCCTCTTCAACGTTCAACCAACAAGCCTCGCAGGTTCGATTTCCCAACCATCTCAGCTTCAACTTCACTGTTCAGCCAACAAGCCTCGCATGCTCGATTTCCCAACCACCTCGGCTTCTTCTTTAACACAACCTCGGTCTCTTCATCATTCGCCTACAGTCGCACATCTCTAACTCCAACCATGATATAAATATCTATAATTGGACTTGGAGGACTATTATTTGGGGTTCAAAAATTCTTTCAATTTTTACTTCATTAAAGTTCACGCATTACATAAATGACCATACTTGGACTTGGGGGACTATTGTTGCGTATTGTCATACTTGGCCAACCTACCTGAGCCAATGGCCCACTTAGGCCGAACCACTTGGCACTCCAGTCGAGGTGGCATATATTGCCGAGGTGGGCTATGGCTGAAGCCCTTCAAGCCGAAATCCACTAGCCGAGGTGCCTTTTACTGAGGCCTATGAATGTAACCGAGGTCCACATGCTGAGGCCTATGAGCCGGAGCCATGGTGCTGAAGCTGGTTGAAGATAGCTGAAAACCTCAAGTGAAAGTATTGTTTGAAATGGCCGAAACTTCGAAGCTGATGCAGGAGCCTCCGAACCACAAGGGAGCATCCTTCATGGTCACTTCTCCCAAGAGATCGTCTGCACAAAGATCCTATTCGAATGATTGATGAAACGTTTGTTATAAGCATAAATGTCAAGTCTTGTCACTAGCATGGAGGCTCTGCACAAGCAATAAATGCACAGCAAGCTAGCAAGTCAAGCCCCATGCCTAAGATAAGATGTTTGAATCAAAGAGATGAGGCCACGTGCCACCTCATCCAAGGGCTCCCATTTCACATGTATCACTATAAATACTTCCCTTGTGTAACATCAAAAGGCTAATGCAAGAATCAATAAAAAAAACTACACCTTACTCAACTCTCTCTCATTTACTTGCAATACACAAATCGAGTTTATACACATTTACATATACGCTTACGAACACCGATTGGTAATTATTGTACAATCGGATCACGAACCACTCACCGGATTCCAAACGTCACCGTCCTGCGTCGTTGGGCTACTCCCACGCCCTTTGAGCCGCTCGTTTTAGACCGTCCACGTGTCTTAGCGTGTTGGACATTCGCCCACGTGTGTGCGGGTGGAACCGGCATCTGTTGGCAACACTTTTTGGAGTCAACACTGGTTGACAAGGACTAAGCAAAAAATAAACAAATCAGGGTCAAATACAGAGAGAAGATAAGCAACAATGAGGGCAAAAACTGTTCAAAACCGGTGGAATCCAGTCACTGCTCCTCAGATTAACATATTAGACATGAACACAGTTATCACGGCTGGTTATTCTATTGTAAATTACATTCAATTGCAGTGTAAAATGCCACTGAACTCATCAAACATTCACTTGGTACATATATAAAATTATATTAAGTAGACTTGTCAATACATCACTGGGCCTTTGGCTATCCCATATTGCAAATCCAGAGACATAAAGACAACAGAAGCCACCTAAGTTGGTAGTTCCTTGTAAAAGCTTATAATCTCTGAAACTTGAATCATAGATGCTAATAAAAGTTTCCGCAAAGCTACAAACAAATTCCCAGAAAGATTAAACTTTGAATGACAAAACTTGTGATGGGAAAATTAATTGCAAGACAGTGAAATTAGTGCTGGAGATTTAAGCCCAAAACCAGCTTGGCATAGGCTTCACATTCGTTCCTCAGAATTCAAAACAATGTCTAATCTCACTCATTAGATTGATATTGGCAATTTTCGTAGTAATTTTCGTCATCTAAGTCCCATTTTTTTCTTAACAATTCAAAACTTAAGGTCTTTAAATTCAGGAGTTGAGAAAAATGTCAAAAAGCGCTAATCTGTTATAATGCCGTTGTCACAGTGACAAATGCAGCGAAATGAAACGACAAGTGATTCATTCATACAAGTTCTTATACGGACAGTATATTTTGTTCCAGAATTACGTCAAAAAGTTTCTGATGATCAGTGATCCTCATAATATAATTTTTTTAATGACGAAATTACCAAAACAAAACCCTTGATACCATCAATTCTTATTGTTCTACAATAGGTCATCAATGATGCTAATTATTACAAAAAATGCTTAAATCCCCAAATTCAATCATGAATAATCTCACAAGATCATAATTAAATGTACATCATGAAATATAACATATCCGTTATTAAAATTCCCAAATCAAATCCCTTAAAAACAAAAAATTCAGCCAAAGAGAATCCAGATCACCTCAATTGAGATAATGCAATTACAAATTCTAAATACAGAAAAATTAAAGAAAAATCCAGATTCTTACATTAATATCAATTGTCGACGTAGCTCATTTCCTTGCTGGCCTTTTGGCTCAACCAATACGAACCAAACTTGGTAAATATCCAGTCCATTTATATGAATTTGTATCAATTTGTATAATCTGATAGATGAGATTAAAATATTTTTTAAGATTTAGTGAAAATTGAAAATCTCTCTCCACCAGAATTTTAGAGTGAGAGAACCGGTTATGCATGCAGTCTACTCGATTGCATGGTAAGATAAACAACTTTTTTTCCTTTCATTTTTTCCCAAAAAAAAAATAAAAAATCCAGGTATATTTTGGTACAATCGATGCACCGATAGATCAAAAGTAATTGCATTACGGTAGATTATGATGTACAAGCCTATATCTCGATCCGTAAAAATCTTCATACAAAGTGTTCTCACGTTCTTGATATGGTTCTATGACGATTGTTACAAGGTAGTATTCAAAAAGTGTGTAAGTATCGAAAAATAAAAAATAAAAATTGTATTTTCGTCTAAAGTTAGCAAAAACATAAAATTGCTTTAACATTTTTCTCTAATATATTTCGATAACTTACTTTTCTCTTACCTTAAGGGGAAAAAAATCCTTTTTATTTTTAACTTTCATTGGCAAAAACTTGAGTAATTTAAAACTTATTTTCTTTTTCAAAAATAAGCTTTACGTTACTATAAAAATAAGTAACTTACTTATAATTTTAGTGAAAAAAAGTTATTTATTCTAAAATTTAATTATGTACTTGTAACTAAATTTTTTACCTACATATTAATTTGTTTATAAACTCATCATTCTGTTGATGTGTTTATGAAATAAGAGGTAAATATTATTTTAGTCAAAATTAAATGTTAATTTCAATTTTCAATTACACACACACATATATATTTCGCAAGACCAATATAAGTTCTCTTTATAAATTATTTATAAATTTTCGGAATGAAGGTGTAATTAAGGATGACATAGTATCAATTACATGTCAATTTTGAGGTAAGATAAGACTAATTATAGAAACTAAATCTATATTTTAATTTAAATTAAAATTAACAATTAATTTTAACTACATATTTTATATGATTAACAACTTTTTAACTGCACATTTCATTAACTTTTAAATTGGTAATAATTTAGTCCCATGTAGATCAAATTTGTTTAATATTATTAGAAAATTGATAAACATTCTCATATGCAAAGATGGTTTACTCTAACGGCTTGTTTGTCGTAATCTTAACTTAACATCATTTAACAAGATAAAAGGAAATAATAATTGAAATCTTATCAATCGCTCGGCACAATTACTTTTGAGTTTTCGCAAAAGTAGCCTTGAAGTCTTGAACAATTCATCATCATTAAGCATTCTAAATACATCATTACCTTTGCAATCAAGATGCATCAAAGGCTACTTGTTAGTTAATTGTTTGTCTAATTAACATTTTCAATTCAAATTTTGCTTCCATTTCCGTCATTGTGTTATCTCACTTGAGGTCGAATATAGATTTTTTTCCGATTAAATAAAAAGACACAAATATCATTAATGTGTCATAATCATACCTTTTTCAGACGTCAAAATTAAAGATTTGGAAAATACAATAACTTCAATATTTCACGGTCACGATGCTTGAAGATACAATTATTGTAGAACACTAAAAAATTTAGTGAAGATACTTTCACTCCTCACCATTAATACTTCAAATTAGTTGCAATCGTCTCGATATCACTATGAAACTACTTTTGTATACGATAATACTCAAAAATTCAGAAACGAAAGTTGGACAAGAGAGGGTTAAAAAAAAATTGTTAACAATGTTGTGAAACAAATGTTGTCAAACCTTGAAAGTAATCCAAGACATTTATTTGAAATAATTTATAAACTTGGTTTGTTTAACATTCTCAATTTTTAGAAGTTCCACACAATACCATGGACCAAGTTGAGAATTAATAATTTCCTCTGTATTGGGAAAAATTGTTAGTGGCGGTCCCCATGAGTATTGTAGCATTGGGACCTCTACCTTTCAAATTTTTAGTAATTTGGTCCCAGTAGATAACATATAATTAATTACCTATGCATTTCTTTAGAAGCGACACATGGAACACCGGATGGATTTTGGCATTCTCCGGCAACTGTAAATGGTAAGCCACTTGACCAACCCGAGCTAGCACCTTGAAAGGGCCAAAGTACTTAGCTGCCAACTTCTGATTTTTTCTCTGTGCTACTGATTGTTGGCGGTAGGATCTTAATTTCAAATAGACAAATTCACCAACCTCGAAGCTTCTCTCCACATGCTTCTTATCATACTGCACCTTCATTCTATTTTGAGCTACCAAGAGATGCCCCTTCGCCTCCCGTATCAACTGATCTCTGTCCAATAGAAACCGATCCACTGATTCTACCTTGGCTGTCCCATGAACATGTGCAATAATAGCTGGAGGGTCTCGACCATACAATATCTGGAAGGGAGTTCTAGCAGTAGAAGTATGAATGCTGGTATTATAACAAAATTGAGCCCAAGACACCCATTTAATCCAATCTGCAGGTTTGGAGCTGGTAAAACATCTCAAATACATTTCTAAAGTTCGATTTACCACTTCCGTTTGCCCATCGGTTTGAGGATGGTAAGCAGAACTATAGTTAAATTTCACTCCATTTAGCCGAAATAACTCATTCCAAAAAGTGCTTGTAAAGATAGGATCCCGATCACATACAATTGTTTCGGGCATACCGTAAAGCTTAAAGATGTTATCAAAGAAGACTTGAGCAATGGAAGTGGATGTATATGGATGGTTAATCGGAATAAAATGTGCAAATTTGGACAGCCTGTCTACCACTACAAAAATTGCAGATTTACCCGTAGAAGTGGGGAGACCCTCTATGAAATCCATTGAAATATCAGTCCATACATGCTTCGGGATGGGTAAGGGACTCAAAAGACCTGCTGGTTTGATCAACTCAGCCTTGTGAGTTTGGCAGATATGATAAGCTTGTATGAAATTTCGTACCATCCCTTTCATTCCTTTCCAATAAAAATTCAACCTTATACGATGAAGAGTTTTATGTAAACCCTCATGAGTGCTACTATGATACTCAGAAATTATAGAAGGAATTAAAGAAGATTCATGTCGAAGATAAATGCAACCCTTGAAGAAAATGATACCTTCTTTAAATTCCCAGGGTCCGATTGCTTCTCCTGCTGCAATTTTTTGTACCAAAGCCTGTAATTCTGACTCTTGTTTGACTTCTTCTTTGATAGCATCAACCCAATGAGGAACTGGTTGAGAGATAGCTAGTAACTCTCCTTGTTTTCTAGACAAAGCATCTGCCACTGAATTCTCACGCCCTTTCTTATACTCAATTGTGAAATCAAACCCCATTAGTTTTACCAGCCATTTTTGTTGAGCCAAGGAAGTAATGTTTTGGCTTAATAAATATTGTAAACTTTTCTGATCAGTGCGAATGATAAACTTAGCACCTAACAAATATGGACGCCATTTGTGGACTGCACTAACCAAAGCTAACATTTCTTTTTCATAAGTAGAGAGGGCCAGATTTCTACCCTTGAGAGCTTGGCTGAAATAGGCAATGGGCCTATTTTCTTGCATTAACACAGCTCCAAGTCCAGTTCCTGACGCATCACACTCAATTACAAACACTGTTGAAAAATTTGGTAAGGCTAAAATAGGTCCTTTCATCATGGCTTCCTTGAGTTTAACAAAGGCCTCATCGGCTAGAGTATTCCACTCAAATGCCCCCCTTTTTAACATGAGTGTGAGTGGTCTAGCAATGTCTCCATAATGCTGAATAAACTTCCTGTAATATCTAGTCAGGCCTAGAAAACCGCGCAACCCCTTGAGCGTAGTTGGTTTAGACCAATCCACCATGGCCGCTATTTTCTCTGGATCCATGGCCACCCCTTGTGCTGAAATTAAATGCCCCAAGTAACTGACCTCTTCTAAGCCGAATTGGCATTTCTCCTTCTTTACAAAAAAATTATGAATCTCTAGTCTTTGGAAAACCAACTCCACATGTGTTAGATGTTCTTCCCAATCACCACTATATATCAGGATATCGTCAAAAAATACTAACATGAACTTTCGCAAAAAATCATGAAATACCTCGTTCATAGTGGCCTGAAAAGATGATGGTGCATTGGTCAATCCAAATGGCATTACTAAGAACTGGTAATGCCCCTGATGAGTTCGGAATGCCGTCTTTTCCACATCTGCCTCATGCATCCTGATTTGATGGTATCCGGAGCGAAGATCTAACTTAGTGAAAAATCTAGCACCATGTAATTCGTCAAGTAACTCATCAATCACCGGAATAGGAAATTTATCTTTTATTGTCACTTGGTTAAGGGCACGATAATCAACACATAAACGCCAAGATCCATCATGCTTTTTCACCAAGAGAACCGGTGAGGAATAAGGACTAGTGCTGCTTCTTATTACCCCAAATCTCAACAAACCAGACACTAGCTTTTCGATCTCATCCTTCTGATAATGTGGATATCTATATGGTCTGACATTTACTGGTCTTGAACTAGCAATTAGAGGGATTTGATGATCCTGTTTTCGCCTTGGGGGAAGTCCAGTAGGCTCCAAAAATATTCCTTTAAATCTGTCCAGCAGTGCTAGAAATTTAACATCAACCTCATCTCCACTCCTCTCATCAACTCCCAATTGGATAGCTTGCAGCTGTAGTAAAAAACATCTCTTAGATTTTTTTTAGATTTTTGGGTGTATCTCCTTCCTCTACAATTCGGTTTGCAGGTCCTCTCTCCCCTTTCAACTCCACCGCTCTCCCCAACCACCAAAATCGCATCCATAATTCTGTAAACTCCCAAATTATTGGGCCAAGTCCCCTCAACCATTCGGTCCCCAAGACCGCATCACAACCTTCAATAGACAATATGAAAAAATTAACTTCAAACTTGAGGCCTTGAATTTTCACTGGAACCTTTTTACATACCCCAGGGCTGTCCATTTTTTCCCCATTTGCTATTGACACTCTAAAGTTTCCTTCCTTTGGTTTCAATCCTAATCTGGCTGCCACTTCATCATTTAGAAAGTTATGGGTGCTCCCCGAGTCCACCAAAAGGGTAAAGCCGAGAGTTCCGATTTTTCCATGCACCCTCATGGTTTGTGATGTCGGCGTACCGGAGATAGCATGGAAACTAATTTGCGGTGCCTCATTTGACTCATTCTCTTCTTCTTCGTCACCACTCTCTTCTACTTTATCAAAGTCTCCTTCAATAAAAAATAGCTTCTTGCATCTGTGTCCTGGTCCAAACTTGTCATCACAATTAAAACAGAGGCCTTTCTCCCTTCTTTCCTTTAGCTCCGCTGGACTGAGACGTCGAATTATTGGATTTCGAGATTGAGCTAGTGACGTCGAGGGACGTTGTGGAGGCATAGAAACTGGGAAAGCTCGAGTTGGTGCTATTGTGGTCCTCCTCATCTCGCTAAAGGAATTCTTCATGTTCAAGAATTTAGCCTCATAAACTCGGGCCAAGCCAATAGCTGCAGTCAGAGTTTCTGGGCCGCTTGCCAATACATCTGATCTAATAGGTTCATTCAGCCCACTTGCATAGCAGCCTACTTGCTGTTCTAAGGATAATTTTCCTGCACGCCTCATCAATTTCTGAAACTCCATACTATATTCACGCACTATTCCCTCTTGCTTTAATTTGGATAAATCCCCAAAAAAAATTTGGAACCTGGTTGGTCCAAAACATGTGTGCAATTCTCTCTTTAGGGACTCCCAATCCAAATATTTTACGCTATCCTTGAGTTGTTGGTACCACATTTGCGCATCTCCTTCTAAATGGCACCCAGCTATAGGTACCTTTTCTTCTTCATCGGTGTCTTGAAAATCGAAAAATTGCTCAACACGACAAATCCACCCCGTCGGATCTTCCATTCCATCATAGCGAGGAAAATCTAATTTTGCGATTTGAAATTTAGTGGTCGTTGAGCCTTCCCTTCCCCTTCCCTTCCTACTGGAACCTGATCCTGCCTCCATTCCACTGAAATTCTGTGACATCACCTCAATCTGGGTAGACATTGCCTGGAACATATTTTCCATGCGTTTCACCATTCTTTCCTCACTAGCCCGTATCTCTTATTGTAATTCATGTCGTAACGTTGATTGAACGGTTCCTAAAGAATCGATTTCCACTTCAAGCCGCTCCAAACGACGATCCGACATGCTTGACTCTGATACCAAGTTGTTATGTGCCTTTGTTTGAGAGCGCGTAACTGGCTTGTTAACAGGTAATGCACCAGGATCAGCTCTACGTAATTTACCTATGTTTGCAAATAAATATATCTAGGATTCTTCGAGGGATCCTTGTCCTCCTTTACTGATTCAATTCGAGGTGAACCGACCTCCTTGATAATGAATTGTTGAGAGAAGATTCAAGTTGCCTTTATTCATGGCATAAAGCCTTTAAATAGAGATTACAGAACAGAGGCTGTAGCACCTCTATGGAATGACTGGAACATAAAAGGAAATGACAGAAAAATAAAAGGAACTGATTGATCTTTCTAAAGACAACCTTACAATTTAAAGAAAGGAATAAACTGTGGTCTGAATCATTATCTAAAATAGTAATTAAAGCCATTATTCATGTCTTCCATAAACAGCCCACATATGAGCTGCCCCCTAGTGCACGTATCATAATAAAGTTAGAAATCATAAACTATGCTTTGATTCCGTCTCGTGTACTTTGTATTTTTCTTCCGTCAATAATAATAAATTAATCGTAAAAATAAATTTTGTTTTCTATTCGAAATGACTTTAATATACATAACTTGGGATTAAGAAACTGAAAATTGTTGAATATTGCGTAAGATATACATTGAAAAAAAAATAAAAAATCAACAGCATTATTCTTTTCTTTAACATGATTACATCATGCAATAGCTGTGATGGTCCTGATGCAGACTTTTAAATTTAACGATTGAATTAGTAATAAAGTATAGGAAGATTTGTATAATTCAAAAAATAAATAGTCATATTCGTAATTTTATTTAGTTCTTGTTGAGAAGTTAATAATTCCTTACAAATATTGTCTTAACTAAACTATCTAATTTTGAATTTTCGACAAATACCTTTAGATTTCAAATGAATTGATCATTCAAAATGGTACTTATATTATCGAGGAAGATGAAACATTGTTTCTCTATCCACCAAAAATTTAATTATCAACAAATATCACTGATCAACAAATAATAAGAAGGTCGAACACTAGCAAGCATTTATTGAGAAAATATGTGATATTGTTTCTCGTTTGACTGAAGATCTATTATTCGAGAATCGTGGACTAATTCTAAATGTAACGTTGAAATATAAAAGATTATAAAAATATAAGATGAAATGCTTAAAAAAAAATTAAATTCATTTTCTATTGCAAATAAAATTTGTCATTTAGTAATTATTTTTGGTTTCAAAATCTATTGGAGATGCTATTAGTTTAGCTCCAAATAGGACACTTTTGTTCAATATAAAGCATTATTGTAAGACATGAGTTTTGATTTTTACAATCATGTTACAGTAACATAATAATTGATATAATTATTGATATAATGTCACATGACATCTTATTATTGAACTGTTTTAAACACAGTCAACATTCTCATCAAGTCATCTATTGCCAACTAATATTTTGTCACTATATCTATTACAAATTTTCTGTCGAAATGACAAAATCCTAATTTTTATCACTTCATTCTAAAGATAAGATAAATGGACCTATGCTTTTGAGTCCAATGCTATGCGAGTTTTGGTTTTTATAATCATGTTACAGTAACATAATGATTGATATAATGTCACATGACGTCTTATTATTGAACTGTTTTAAATACAGTCAACATTCTCATAAAGTCATCTATTGCCAACTAAAATTATGTCACTACATCTATTACAAATTTTTTGTCGAAATGACAAAATCCTAATTTTTATCACTTCATTCTAAAGATAAGATAAATGGACCTATGCTTTTGAGTCCAATGCTATGAGTGGCTTTCTCAATTTATAAGAATTGAAGTTATGGTTTAAAAAGGAATATAGAAATGACAGAGAGAGTAATAATTTGAAATCGACTATCCAAAATTAACTTGAACTTGAAGTGCAAGCTAAAATTTCGGCTACTATTTTCATTTCTATTTTTAGTAAGCTTACTAGAAATAATCAAAAAAGGAAATAGGGCTGTTTTAGTAAATTCAACTTGATCAACTTGATCCTTTTCTATTACACTCACATGAATCATCGTACCCACTCCGCCCTACTCTACGCCACCCTCTCTCCTCCTTTGCAGATCCTACAACCCCGTCTTTCCCTCTCTCTATATCTATATATTGTATCTATCTCTCTCACGCACACTCTAACCCAATCTCTCTCTATCTTGATATATACATACATAATTTATATATATACTCTAACCCAATCTCTCTACCTAGAGATCAATTGGATCAAGAAAAGCAACTCAAAAGCCGTTCAAGAAAATGCCTTCAAATCTTGTACTCCAAAGAATCAAGGATACCACTACAACCGCCGCCGCCGCCGCTTCTTATAAACAAGCCCAACAACTCCAAAGATGGACGCCGTGCACCACGGAAGTCCCCGACTACATAGCCCGTTATCACACTCACACCGTCAGTCCTAACCAGTGCTGCTCCGCCGCGATTCAAGAAATCTCCGCCCCCGTCTCCACCGTCTGGTCCGTCGTCCGCCGCTTCGACAACCCGCAGGCCTACAAGCACTTTCTCAAGAGCTGTCACGTCATCGTCGGGAACGGCAACGTAGGCACTCTCCGGGAGGTCCACGTCATATCGGGCCTCCCGGCCGTAAACAGCACCGAGCGCCTCGAGATCCTTGATGACGAACGCCATGTTATGAGCTTTAGCGTGGTTGGTGGCGATCACCGCCTTGAGAATTACCGCTCCGTCACCACTCTCCACCCGGCGACCAACGGCAGCGGCGGCACAGTGGTCATTGAATCGTATGTTGTCGATATACCACAAGGTAACACTAGGGAAGATACTTGTGTTTTCGTTGACACCATTGTCAAATGTAACCTCCAATCCCTAGCTCAGATCGCAGAGAATTTAGCCAGACGTTCGTAAAGAAATTTATACTTATATATAAACAATGATGTTTGATGTATCATTTCGATACAATGATTAAATCGGATTTCTCTATAAATCATTCATTTTTAGGGTTAAAAGAAAAATTAACAACTCTTGTTGATCTTCAACTATATATATATATATATATATATATATATGTACGTGACATGTCCGTTCTTTTCGAGGTTTGCGAATTTTTGTCTTTCGACAATTTCTTGTAATCATGGATTATTGGTTTATGGTTTCTATGACATGAACCACTATATGAAAATTCAGCAATTTTCATATCAATAATTTTCCAAGGGGTACATTATTTTGGTAATAATGCATTCTTGAATAGTGTATTGATAGAAAATATGTGGTTAAAAAGTAAGAATTTTTTTTTATTTACATGTAATATTATTTTATTGAAGAATGTGTAGTTGAAATGATGTCAAACCACTTTGTAAGAATGCATTTTTTTGAAACAATGTGGCTCAAACAGGCTCCAAGAATCGAAACCAAATTTTCATTTTTGTTTTTTGTTGTATTTTTTGTTAATTCATGAATTTGTTTGATCATTAATTGTTTAGACGATATAGTTATGTACAATGTATTAGTTTATATTGGGATTATTGGAAGATACAATGAACCAACACTTAATGTGAATTGTGAAACAAGGCTTGAGGGTGCATTGTGCATTGACTTTCAAGCATCTTCGACCTTTAGAGAAGCGAGTGACTAAGGTGGTTAAGATATTCCTAAGTGCTCGTTAATTAAGCTTGAATATACAAAGAGAATAATTAAATAATCAATCACAAAATTTTATAGTAATTCATATATAGATAATTATGTTCGCACAGTGCATTACAGAAATAAAATGCCTAGTAGAAATTCGAAAAACTTCGTACTTGTACATATTATTATTGATTTAGATTATAAGAACACAATTGTCCAACGGTTCCTTTGTTATTATTCGATAAAATTGAAACGGTAAAGAGAAGATTAATATGGCTCTCGACAAAGATAATACACACAGATCAAGAAATGGTCCAATTTTCCAACCTAGAAATTTCCAATCTGAGGTAATTTCATAGGGGTTGGGTGGCGTAGGAGGGGGTACCAATACCATACAATGTGATGGGAATCAAACAGCTAGTCCTGCAAGTTGGCCTTATGGTGATGAAGACAATGTAGCTGTTCAAACAAATGTGCAAGTTGCAACTTGTTTTTTGCTTTTTCCTTGTGTTTATGGTTATTAAAAAAGGCATATTATATGCATGCAAGTTGCCCATCTCTTTCTTTTGTTGTTTTGTGCTTTGAAAATTATAAGTAAATAAGTACTTTTTCTTAGATTGTGAGGTGGGACGGATGTAGTCCATGCAAGTGGTCGCCAAACACGGAGAGTGAGGACGCAAGACTTGATGGGCATCCCAACTGCCAAATTGCGATAAAATTTCTCATTTCGTGTTTGTCAAAATTTGGATATATATACATCGCAGTATATTAGACTTTATAATTTTTTAAGAGATTTGGGAAGACGTTATAAATACCAACCACACATGTTTATTGGACATTCGAGTTTGATACGTATTTGATAATCAAGAAATTCGACTTAGACAAAATATATACGTATTATACATTAAAAAGATTCACATAACTTTAAAAAAAAATTTAAAATGTAGTAGGGTTGATCGACTCTTAACCACCCGACGTGGCGGTGCAGGTCATACGGCGTGGGGTGGAGTGCAAGTGGATACATTTTGTTCTATTTTGACGACAATTAAACCGCACCCACGGCTAAAATGCCGGCTGATGAAATTCTTTCCTCTTTTTCTTAAACTTTAAAACTCCAAGTTGGATTAGGATTTGTCGAATTTTACGATGATCGCATTTGAATATTTGTTAATACTATGTAATAACAATATTATATGGTTTTTGACTTATGACGGTTGTTAAGTTCTTGTTTTTTTAAAATAAATGTTAGTCACTTTGATTACTAAATTATTCCATCTAAAAATTTTAAAATATTATTGAATCAACCTATAAAATGATTTTATAGCCGACGTTGGCTCTTTAAGAATCTTTAATAAGTAATTGTTCAACTATGTGAATGGACATTAAGCAGGAAATACTGGCAAAATTACTTAAAATAAGAAATTATCAGTTAGGAGATATTCCTTCTTAATTTTTTAAATTACGTTACTAGTTTCCTTCGTTAACTAGATGAAGAATTTGTTCAATAATGTGAAGGATCAAATTAGGGATGGCAATAAACCCGTTCAACCCGATATCCAAATGAGGCGGCTAATACCCGTCTAATCGGGTACATAGACGGGTATGGGGCGAGGATAATTGCTCCGAAGCGGGTATGAGATGGGTACGGGAAATATAGTTCTCGCCCCGATTGATATTAATTTCAAATTTAAGTTTTTATCAAACAAAATAATAAATTTATCACATCATTTTTAAAGAGAACATAAGTTGTTTTTAACAAATTGGTAAAAAAGTAATATTATTTACTAAGGACATAAAAAATAAAAGCAAAAAAAAAAAACTAAAAAGAAAAAATAAATATGGCAGAAGGCTTGGCTCGCCCCGTCTCGCTTTAACCGGGTATGAGTATGGGGTAAGATAACAAAAATACCCGATGGGACGGGGGATGAGAATGACCAACCCGCTGCCATCCCTAGATCGAATGTGTATAATTTGAGAGCATGTTTGAGCCCCCACCCCCACCCCAAATGTTAAAAATGTATTTTGGAATAATATTCTGATGAAAAATGTGTGGTTAAAAATATGAAAAAGGTTTGGATTTTACGTCTAAAATTATTTTATTGAAGAATGTGGTTAAAAATAAAAGAAAAAACCCTGAAGGGTAGTTTAGTGATCAGGTCTTAGGTTTGCTTCCCAATGGTCATCAGTTCGAGTCCTTTCAGGATGACTGAGGTGGGTATCCAATTGTATATTTCAGGATTCCGTGAGATTAGTCGAGGTGAGTTGAAACTAACATGAATATCCACAATAATAATAATAATAATAATAATAATAATAATAATAATAATAATAATAAAGAGAAAAGTGTATTTTGAAAATAATAGGGACCAAGCAAGAGCAGAATGTATAGTCAACGAGTCCCACAAATGTAGATAGGTATTTTATTTTATTTTGGTTAAAAAGATAATTGTTCCAATAATATATTAAATCTTCTCATGGTTCTCACATAAGCTAACTCCTTTCCGTGCTCAATTTCTATTTTTTTTTCCCCTCCATTTATTTGGTTCACTTTGTCTCCCAAACTCAGGTTGTTCCTAAAACATGTAAATAAATCAAATTCAATAGATGCTCAAGAAAATCACTAACGATTGTATAATAATTGGACTACACTTATCACGTGTCTTTTGAATAATTTTGTGAAATAGGTGACATTGAAATATAAACTCGATACTTTTATATGATCAAACATTCTTGAATTGATAAGTAGTCATATACAAATTGATGAAAACAAATACAAATTTGCTTTTCCCTTTAACTTTTGATTTGGGATACGCGTTTATTATGCGATTTTCATATGTAACCCTAATTAATGCTAAACCTAACAGTCAACTAGTTCCCTGATTATTGACTTTATGCTATAAATTCTCATTAGAAATCTATTAAGAATAATTTGCAATGGATTTATATTATTAGTTTCTAGTTATCACAAGTAGGGTAAAAATTTTAGAGGTCGATGAACTAACGCTACAATTTCAATTGTGTTCTTAAAATTTAGCCTATATTTGACTTATGTTTATAAACTATTTATAGACACTTAAATCATTTTCTAAGCAAACATTTCGAGAGATGCACGAGTATTTCCCTCATATCAAGCACTTATTAATAAAAAAATATGTTTTATCGTCAACAATATTTGCAAATCTCAGTCTTCCTTGCTAAATAATGATGACGAGCATATTAACAATTAATTTTATTATAAAATCGTCCATTGTTAATGTCCTTCAAGTTCTTTTTATAATCTATTAATTTGAGAAGCATAAGGGTATGACCCAATAAGATTGCGAATGTGACTACTACTAACACTCCTATTAATAGAAGCTACTTGCTGAAAAGAAAAGAGTTTTGGACCAATTACAAGTAAAAAAAAGGTTGTGGGCACTCGAAGGGTATATCATTTTATGTTATTGAGAGGGTATATCATTTTATGTTATTGACAAGTATAAGTAAATGATAGAGTCCCTTCATCGTCTTTTTGTCGCACCTGTTATTTATTCTTTTCTTTTTTCTTAACCTTCTCGGAAAAATCCGTAATTCTTTTTCATATATACAATTATAATAGACAACTATTTTGTATGTATTGTCAATAAGACTTGCTTTATGTCTAAAATTTTGTAAACTTAGACTACAGTTTTTTAAACGTTGTGACTTTTTTTCATCGATTGAAACGTATACCGAAAGTGAACAATTGCACTAGTAACATTTCCACAACGAATTCGATATTTGGGAAAAAAAATTGGCTAGATGAGTAGTTGTGTATATTATTAGTTTAGGTAAATAATAATATAGCTAGAAAATCATGGCCGTAAGTGAAAATATAAAAGACCCGAGACCATAAATGCCTAGGCAGTTAAAAAGGAAAACATTTGGGCCTAAGACGGCCCAGTTAGGACAACATGAGGCTCGAAGGACCAGTCTTTAGAGAAAGCTGAAGATACACATGACCAGCCCGTTCTTTTTCCTATAAAGAATTTAAAAAATTGAATATCGTCTTGGGAAAAAGTTGAAGACTCTAAAGTATATATATAATGCATCAAAATGTCAGAAATATATTATCATTTTTTACTTTTTCAAGAAAAAAGTGATGTATTGATGTATCAAAACTATATCGAGAGAATTTCAAGGGAACAATAGATTTGGATTCCATATCTATAACACATTAATAGTGTGGTCCGTATTGACAAGGGATTGTATTATGCCCCTCAAATTTACATAGGGATGGTGCCTTGTAAGAAAAATGTAAGAGGAATCATGGGCACCTTCCACCAACTTATATTTTGCAAGTATCAATGATAAGTGTATTTTATACACTTATTAGGCGTCTAAAATAGTGATATTTGATGGTTCTTTGGACGAAAGATATCGTAAATTTTTTTATTTTATGTTTTAATAGGCGAAACTTTATGAAAGAAAAAGGAGTTGAAGGAAAGAAGCAAAAATTACAGAAAAATGCCAAAATCAAAGGTACGAGGATTAAATTGGCCATTGGATGGAAGTTGAGGATTTCGAGAAATATAATTTATTAATTGGGCCTCCATTGGACTTGAAATTGGAATCAAATTCTTTGATTAGTTGAACTTTTAACACCAAAAAATATTGTTACTCTCGGCTGGGAAGAAAATTGAAGAGCAATTGAAATTTCGCTTCAAATGGGAGTAAAAATTGGCGGCTACAGCTGATTCTTAATTATATATCCACACAATTGGACTGCCTGTTGGAGGGGGAGAGAGAGAGAGAGAGAGAGAGAGAGAGAGAGAGAGAGAACACGGCTGGAAGAGGAGAAAAAAGACATTGAACTGCTGGAATATATATACCTCAATCGGCGGCTGGAGGTGGTAGAAAATTGAAGGATCTTTTAGAGTCAATAGAAGTGGCTAAATTGATTCCATTTACATAGCCGCTTGGAGGTGTATATATATACTTTAGGGGAAAATTGGGGGAGAAGAATTGGGGGCTGCATAGTATATATGGTATAATCCGCGTTCAGAAGTCCACGAAAATTGTGGAGTTATTCACGTTCCGTCAATTTATTGATGACGTCATTCCTCTTTTACGTGTTTAATTCCAACATTATGCAAGACTAATTTCTGATTTAGCATACGTTTGACCTACATTCTCATTCTTTTTCTCTATCTTATTTTTAACCACACAATCTTCTATAAAATAACATTATGAGCAAATAAAAAACTTTTCATTCTTTTTCAACCACACAATTTTTTAAAAAACACTATTCCAACCATTAAAATTTGAAAAGAAAGTGAGCCAAACGGAGGCTTAGTTAGATTCTTTATTAATCTTGCATGCTAAATTTTATTATTTGATTGTTTGATCACCAATTAAATATATAGTTACTTGTATTGTTGGGAGGCTCACAATAGGTCTAAAACACTGCTCGATTAACACACGTGCAATAAATTTTAAGAATAAGATTTGTTATGCGTGCAATCTTTGAGATAATTAAGAAATTAAATGCGTTCTATTCATTTGAATTCGTACTAGAAATGATTAATTACAATAAAATTTGTCTTGAAAAATAAAATTAATTACAATAAAATTATCGATTGTCAAGAATGCAAAAACGAAACTAATTACGTAGTCAAGAATTGAAATAGATTATAGGTGGCTTTGTAATCCAATACACTCTTCCCATACATGTACGAAACTCGCATTTTACAAGTTTTAGTAGATTATTTTAGAATAATCATCAAACTATAAATCAATTTTGTTTATTTACTTTGAATCTAATTAAACACTAGTGCACTCTATTAAATTTTATTTCTCGTGAGAACGATACTCTCAACTCATCAAATCTATTACTTGTCAACGATCTCGTACGCTTGCAGGTTTCGCAAGAACAAATTTTTGATACGTTGTCGGGGAATAATTTATTTAATTTGAATTTATTAGTTATTTTTAGATTTGAAGTTTTTTTCTTTATTTCATTTGTTTTAGGTTATTCATTGAACAATCTAAGTCTCTCATTTTACTCTTTTCAGGAAATCACAGTTTATGTAAAATTCTGACGAGATCGAAGTTTTTTCAATAGATCTCGAAATTGAAAGAACTTTTAGACAGCAAAGAAGAGAACATAGACAAGTGAGAGAAATGACAAAAAATTAACATTCGAATCAAGTTCAAAATCCTTTACCACTACCTCAGCCAAGGGCAGTAGCAAATCATGGAGAAACTTTAGTGAGGGATTATGTAAATCCCTTGCCACCTCCTGTGCAACTAGCTATTATCTATCCACTTTCTGACGCCATCAACTTATACCAGAATCATCAAGATATCAGGTTCTCTAGGAGATTAACAGAAAATCCTCATGAATACATTCAGGCCTTCTTGATGCTCTACGATATGATTAGCCACGAAGGAATGTCTGCGGATGCCTTTCGACTTTGTCTATTTCCTCACACGTGAAAAGAGGGTGCCTGGGAATGGTTAAAATCTCTAATTCCTGGGAGCATTGTTTCATGGAAGGACATGGCTCAGAAGTTCACATTGAAATTTTTTCCGCCATCTCGAGTCCAACATATCAGAAATAAAGTACATACTTTTAAGCAAAAGAATCTTGAGAGCTATCCAAAAGCATGAGAAATATTCAAAGAGTATTTCAGAAAGTGCCATACTCCGAATATTCCTAAAGAATAAAAAATTTACCTATTCTATTCAGGCTTGAGACTTGAATTTCGCAACATCGCAGATGCTTTTGTAGGAGGGTCAATATTAGATATTCCATTGGATAATGACTTGGACCTTTTTGAGCGAATTGTAAAAAAAAGAATCCATGTGGCCAATAGACAGTGAAGTGGCAATAAGGACTACATGATTACACAACATTGACATAACTACATCATTAGTGGCCCAAATAGAAGCACCGACGAAGAAGTTAGATAGCCTTCCTCAAAACGTGAACATGGTACACCAACCAAAATCGGTTTGCAAAGGGTGCGGAGCAGATCATATTACAGAAAGATGTCATTTAGCCTTCACACATATATTTAGGCCTGAAGAGGTTAATTATGAGCAGAACTTTCTGAGGCAACAAAACAACCCCTATTCCAAAACATATAATTTGGGCTAGAGGAATTAGCCAAATTTCTCGTGGGCTAATAATTAATTTCAAGGAAAAAATATTCCAAATAAACTGTCGGGGCTCCAACAACAACTGAGAAAGCCATCAGTTGAGGATTTATTGGGGCAGTTCATGGCCAAGACTGAAACTATTCTCCAGAACCAAGGTGCTGCAATTAAAAGTTTGGAAACGCAGATGGGTCAAATGGCAGCTGTGTTAGCAAACAAAGCATATGGTACTCCGCCAAGCGATACAGAAAAGGACCCCAGGGAGCAGGTATTAGCAGTTGAAGCTGTAAATTATGCAATTATCGAGACACCATCGATCAAACTTGCTATATTTGTTCGAGCTTATGTGCCGCCTATTCTATTCTCTCAAAGGCTTCAAAGACAACCTAAAAAGGAACAAGTCCGGGCTATTACAACGAGAAGTGGAGTTCAGCTACCATAAATCACAGTGAAAAGAAGAGGACTGAGGAGAATCAAGTATATACCACAGGGGAAAAACAAGTGGGTCAATTTGAAAACTCATCAAATGTTAATCAAGAAGAATAGTCAAACAATCCTCAAGTCAAGGCATCCGTTCTTGGCAATAAACACACACCTTTAGTTCCATTCTCTCAAAAGTTGCTGAACATTAAACTGGACAAACAATTCAATAATTTATTGGATGCCCTTGGATAACTTCACATCAAACTACCTTTCATTGACGTCATTTTAAAAATTCCAAATTATGCTAAGTTTTTAAAGGAGATGTTGACTAAAAAGAGAAAGTTGCCAGAAGATGAAGTAGTAGCATTAACTGAGGAGTGCAGTGAGATAATTCAGTGCATGATTCCTCCCAAACTTAAAGATCCAGGGAGTTTCACTCAACCTTGCTTTATAAGAAATTTACAAGATATAAATTGTTTAATTGATTCAAGAGCAAGTATTAACTTAATTCCATTGCCTCTTTATAGAAAACTAGGATCGGGAGATCCCAAGGTTGCTTCTATCATTCTTCAATAAGCGGACAGATAACTGAAACACCCATAAAGAATAGTAGAAAACATGCTTGTTAAGGCGAGTGAGTTTATTTTTCCAGTCGACTTCATCATCTTCGACATAGACGAGGCATATTAGATGCCAATAATCATGGGACGACCATTCTTGTCTACAAGCTGAGCTTTGTTGGATGAAAGTGGAAGATAAGCAAGAGAGCTACACCATGGAGAATTCAATCAAGCAACCATCATACTTTGAGAATTGCCAACGAGTTGATCACTGGGAGAGTTACAAAGGCAAACCAAATGAAGGTAGAATTGTTGGTAGGGATAGCGATGGAAACTTAATTTTGTGGAGGATGAAAGATGAAAGAAGAAAGTGCAATCAGTGCATAAAATGCAGAGTTGAAAATTTCCTCTTCAAGACACCATGAATAGCCAAGACAACAAAGTCTAGTTAAAGACTATAAATTAAGCGTTGATTGGGAGGCAACCCAATTTTCTAACCCTTTATTTATTTTTCTTTAAGTATCGCATTGCATATAGAGTTGTTTTGATTATTAGTTTATATTAGATTTAGACACGTTTAAATTTATAAAGTATCATCATCCTACCATGTTTCCGCTTAAGTCGTTAAATTTAATGTTGGTTATTTCAATTGTTTGTGTTAAGTAACACATGTTTTAGGTTATATGATCTTTAATGTTTGATTTAATTACCATATGCAGGACTATGACGTCGTGGAACACTCAAATCAATATAGACTAAGGGAAAAGCATGATGAGAAAGATTGTCTAGTCGTCACCCATAGTCATTTCCACGCTCAACAGAAAAATCCGAGGAGTACCTTCGTCCTTTCCTTCCCCATCCCTTACATTCTTAATCATGTTTTAAGACATTGAGAACCATGTCGGATTTAACTTTGTGGGTAGGAAAAACTTTAAGTTTTTTATTTTCGTATGTTTTTGTGTGTTTATTTAAAAAAAAAACGTTAATTTTTTTTATTGTGTGCTTATGTGGGTTAGAAAGTTTGGTTGACAATGATGATTAAATTTGAGGTTGGGTATTGATTTGTAAACTATGAATAAAAAACATGTTAGATTAATTGAAGTTTAAACTTGCAAAACTTGATATTATACATGCACAAGAATTGAGTTTGATATTGTAATGAAATGAGTTGATTCATGCATTTGATATATTGACTTCATTGAATATAGATGCTTTATCTAAATCATACTAATTACACCTGGTGTTCTAAAGTCACTTGACTTTGAAGTTATCGGCCTAAAACTTACTACTAGTGTCATTTAGAAAGCAATCAAAGATGAAGTTGTCCTCAAAAAAATTTGTTCTCTTCAAACCCTTTTGACTTGGGTTGTTAAGCCTATAAATGTATCTGAAAATATGGTGCCATAAAACCACCTGACTTGGAAGTTATTGGCCTAATACCTGTTATATGGGTTATCTTGAAAACTTAAGGGAGGGTGAAAAAAAATCTTTTAAAAATCAGAAAAAACACGTGTACGAAAAAAGCAAAATCACTAAATGCCTTGTTAAGTCCCAACACTTATTCGAGAAAATTTAAATTTCGATAAAGGATAATTAGCCTAGTTAAGTCTTGACGGTGGAAGTAATCAAATAGTTGGAGAATCATTGTTCATTGATGTGTTGCCTTGCAACTAGTGACGTCCATCAGAATTAAGTTTGGGGGTGTGTGAATCATATAAGAGACGAAATGAAATATTTGATCATAGAGGGTTGGGAATTGGAACAACTTTTGAAGTCATTAATGTCTACTTACTTCTTCACACACACATCGATTTTATATTGGAAGAGTGGATATTTGTTTGGTGTTGTGACTTTGGAGCGGTTTGTAGATTTAATACCATGATCTCAAATCTTGAGGTAAAAAGTTAGATTGTCCAACCGAATATTTTTGCATACTTGTGTGTTTCTTGTTATTTAAGTCATAGTTTTGTTTAAGGACAAACGAATATTTAAGTTTGGACGTGTTTGATAAGTGTATTTTATACACTTATTCGGTGTCTAAAATAGTGATATTTGATAGTTTTTTTGACAAAAGATATCCTACATTTTTGTATCTTATGTTTAATAGGCATAACTTTATGAATGAAAAAGGAGTCGAAGGAAAGAACCATTCACGAAAAATGGCAAAATCAAAGGTACGGAGATTAAATTGGCCATTGGATGGAAGTTGAGGACTTCGAGAAAAATAATTTATTAATTGGACCTCCATTGGACTTGGAATCAAATTCTTCAATTAGTAGAACTTTTAACACCAAAAAAGATTGTTACTGCGGGCTGGAAAGAAAATTGAAGAGCAATTGAAATTTCACTTCAAATGGGAGTCAAAAACGACAACTACAGCTGATCCTTAATTATATATACACACAAGTGGGCTCACTGCTGGAGGGGCAGAGAAAAAAAAGGGGGGGATAGAGAACACAACTGGAAGAGGAGAAAGAAAACATCGAACTGCTGGAATATATATACCTCAATAGGTAGCTGGAGGTGGGAGAGGAGAAAATTGAAGGATCTTTTGGAGTCAACAAAAGTGGCTGAATTGATTCCATTTACATAGCTGCTTCGGGACTGATATATATAACACAACAACGACGACAATTTTGGGGGAAAATTAGGAGACATGTATTGGGGGCTGCCAAAGTATATATGTTATATTCCGTGCGCAGAAGTCATGGAAAATTGTGGAGTTAATCACGTTCCATCAATTTATTGGTGATGTCATTCCTCTTTTACGTGTTTAATTCCAACATTATGCAAGTCTAATTTCCTCTCATGAATTGGATGAAGGTGAAACCATTTATTATTTATTTTTAATTCAAGACACGTGGTTTAGTTAAATTCTTGTAATTTTTTATTAATTTTGCATGCTAAATTTTATTTTTTTATTTGCTTGATCACCAATTAAAAATATAGTTATTTGTTGTAGTATTGGGAGGCTAACAATAGGTCTAGAACATTGCTAGATTAACATGCGTGCAATAAATTTTAGAAATAAGATTTATCACATGTGCAATTTTTGAGATAATTGAGAAATTGAATGCGTCCTATTCATTCGAATTCACACTAGGAATAGATTCAGGTCATGATTAGAATATATCTAATTTGTCTTAAAAAAATAATTACAATAGAATTATCAATTGTCAAGAATGTAAGAACAAAACTAATTACGTAGTCAAGAATTGGAATATGTAATAATAGGTGAATTCGTAAGCCAATACATTCTTCCCATACATATACGAAACTCGTATTTTACAAGTTTTAGTACATTAATTTAGAATAATCATCAAACTACAAATCAATTTTATTTGTTTACTTTGAATCTAATAAAGCACTAGTGCACTCTACTAAATTTTATTAATCGTGGGAACGATACTCTCAACTCATCAAATCTATCACTTGTCAATGATCCCGTACGCTTGCGAGTTTCCCACGAACAATCTACAAATGGAAGAGGTAGTCAAATTTCCATCTCCAACAAAAGACGAGATTCTAATGCGGTGAAATAATTAACGTTTTACAAAAAAATGTCACGTTAAAAAAAGAGAGAGATTCAAAAATATATATTAAAATGATCAAAATCAAAAACTAAGCAGGACTGCATTAGAGAATTCACAATGAGAGATAGTAGGTACAATATCAACTTGACACATCGATAGGTAATCGTTGTCACTGAACCAATAGGAGTAGGGGTAGCAATTGAGCCGAGTAGTTCACTGGCTCAACTGCTCAACTTGTCAAAATCGGGATGCTTGGGCTTGTTATTTTACAAGCCCGAGCTCGAGTTGAGCTTGACTATCGGTTTAGTGAGCCGAACCAGCTCAGCTTGCCAAACGGACGAGCACTCTTCAAAATCGAGCTCGTGGGCTTTCAAGAAACAAGGCTTGTGGGGTAGCAAGTTTTTCCCAAGATTTTTTCTATAAGTACCTATACACCCTTATTTTCATCTTCACAACGAATAATCTCTCCCAACTCTCAGTTACATTTACATAATCTTTTTCTCAACTCTCAAGTCTCAATTCTACATTTATACAATAATTCTCTCTCAAGTCTACATTTATTTTTGCTACATTATACTTTTACAGTTTTACATTCATACTTACTAGTTACTCCATTTTGATTTCATCACAAACAAATGGATCCACACTTATTTGTTAAGGGCCTGTTCGGTATGGCAGGAGGCAAATTGCTTAAGACGTCACAATGTCAATTTTGGAATGAATTTTTCGATCTAAATGATGTACCTATACCTGAAGATATTCCAGATTACCAGTGGCAGCTTCGAATAAGTCGTATATCAAAATTTTTAGGTGTTCATTGTAGCAATAATCCAATTGATTTAGATGATATTGACGTTCCTGAAGCGAAAGATGAAGAGGAAGAAGAAGCTGAATTAAATATTCCCGATGCAAGGAGAAAGCGAAAGAGGAAAAAACAAGCAAAATATTGGAATCACTTCAAGTTGACTTCAACAGGGAGAGTCGTCGAATTTAATGCAGTATGTAAATACTTCAACAAAGATTGACATGACAAAAAGGAATTGATACCTACCAACTCAATCGGCACTACAAAGCATGTGCGGCGAAACATCGACTTCTTCCTCTGGTCAATCACAATTGCAATTTGATAGTCCATACGTCGGTTCTACGACTTCGCCCAAGTCCAGGTAGGTGTATTTGAAGGAGAAATCTCGAACCAGAATTGTGAAACTTGATGATGGTACTAAGTTGCTTCTGGCAATAGTGGACAACCAACACTTCGTCTCGTACGTTAAAGATTATCTGTAATCAAGGTACGTTTGGAGTAAGTCGAAACACTCTATGTTCAGATATATTACAATATTTCGTTGATTCAAAACAATAATTAACTATGGGTTTGCAAAAATATCGGGGTGTTATATCTTTAACTTTGGATATATGAGAATGGATTAATAAAAGAACGTATATTGTTGCAGATGCACACTATATTGACCCACTTTGGTATATGCATAAGAAAATTATTGATTTTAAAATTATTGAATTACCTCACAACGCTAATAATATATACAAAGCTATTCTGAGTGTTATTAGAGAATATTGTTGCGAGCGTAAATTTCGTTCTTTTACTTTTAATAATGCTAGTGTTAATATAAGTTATTGTAGATAAATTGTGTAAGGTATTGCAACCTAATTTCAATGGGTATTTGTTTCATATTCATTATGTATGCTATATTTTGAATTTAATTATGCAAAATAATTTAAACCAATATTCTTAAAACCGGACCGGCCCGGCCCGGCCAATCGGATCGAGAAAATCGGGTACCGATCTTAGAACCTGGCCGTTCGTAGATTAATAACCCTATATTTAGAAACCCGTTTGAAAACCACTAAATCGGTGGGTTAACCGCTGAATGGAAAATCGGTTCCGATTTTTGCGAGTTTTAATATTCCTTTTAAGTACAAACTTTTACTCCACTATTGGGCCAACCATGCAAATGAAAGGCCCATATTGAGATGTTAGTATCATGCACCTGCTACTTTAATAGAGTCAGTGCCTTTAACATGTTGCACTGATTTCCAATGTAGGATTCCACTCAATTCCCACAACACTATTTTCCAAAGTTTGCATGTTAAAACTTAAATTTTCAAATTTTAAATAGAATTTTTCATCTTTTAATATTTTCATTTATTCATTTTTTAATCGAAAATCCACTTTATTATTAGCATAATAATGTTAGACGTTATTTTCAAATAAGCTCGTACGATTACAATTTTAACAAAGTAAAAATTATTTCAATATATAGATTATTAGCCTTAAAGTATTGAGAATAATTGTATAATAATAAATTTAATTAGTAAAAAAATAGACTTGTATTTACTTCGAATTATTAGTACGAAAATTAAAAAAATAATTAATGTTATGGTATTTTTGTGTCTGGTTCGACCTTGGTCGAACCTTTGACCCTTTAACTTTTTCCGGTCGATGTTAAGGTTGATTTTCAAAACATTGGTTTAAATCATATATATGATGAACTTTAAAGGATTAGGAATACACTAATATATATCACGATCTCCTCTAATTGAAAACAAGCATTTGAGGATTATTGCGACGAAGTTGGTGTGACGAATGTTAAAACATTTTTTAGCGATGTAGGCTATAGATGGAACTCCATTTACTTATTATTAAAGTCATGTGAAGGTTTTGAACATTTAATAACTCACTTTTATAGCAATATGCACATTAGAAACGATGACGACTTTATGTTGAATGAAACCGATTGGCTTTTAGTTTTGAAAGTTAAAATTCTTTTACATCTTTTTATGATTCCACAAATATTTTATCTGGTATTTACTATTCCTTTACGGTGCTTGAACGCCTTTATATAATTGAAAGAACATTTCATAAATATAAAAATAACTCTGATTTTAGTACAATTATATGTTATTAATGGAATTCCTTGTCGGCTCTCACTCCAGATTCTTTCATTTCCATATAAAGGTCATTTCCTTTATAGTCCGATTTTTCCCCCACGGCGATAAGGGGCTAAAAGATCTTGCCTCAGGCGAAATCTCCCCAAATGGCATTTTCTGTAGAAATAACCGTTTTACCAACTCCAAATTCGGGGGTCAAAGAGTTTTCGAAAACGTTCTTGGACAAAAGAAAGATCTTGTTGTTTCTTCAACAATTTCATTGGAAATTGGAAACGATCGTGATCCAGGCCCCAATATCGACTTTTTGTCTATTATTTTGGAGATTTATAATTCTTCCGTTTTATTGTGCTATGGAATTAAAGTTTAGAAAATACTGGGAAAACTTGCTTATGTTATTTCCTTTAGCATGCATAATGTACCCCAATATGATTTATCGAGAACTAAAAATGTAATTGATCAAATTTCAAAAGACTCAACTTTTAATACATCTATCACCTATAGGAATTTAGAGTAAATATTATGTGAAATGTATGAGTTATATGTGGAACGAATGGGTACAAATGTTAGTCGGGCACCCTTTGCACCTACGTCTTTCGCTGATATTGAAGAAGATGACATCGAAATATTAAATTTATTTGAAGGCATTAATACATACAGACATGATGCAATTGCAATAAGTTTATCTAGTGCTATGTCATCTACATCTGCATCTCATCAGATATCGAACGCAAGTCCAAATGCATTGCCTGCTAAATTAATTGATTACTTCAATCATAATATACCAACAAACAAAACAATTAAAAAAGTTCAGAAGAAGTAATTGAATTCGGGCAAAGATATAAACGATGATGGCCACTTGTTTCTGCAAATTGTAAAATATTTACTAACACTTTTGGTTAGCACTGTTGCTTTAGATTTTTCTTTTAGTGCAAGTAATGGAGTTTTGTCCAAAGTTAGGAGCCGGTTGAAAGAAGATACTTTGGAAGCATTAATGTGCATGAAGGATTAGAAGGACTAGGGGTGAACGCGATTTGGTTTGGACGGTTTGTGCTATATTTTCAACTCAAACTATTTTATGTGGTTTGAAATTTTTTTAAACCAAACCAAACCATTTTATTTTTTGAACCAAACCAAACAAAACCATAATTAACGATTTGGTTCGATTTTAATCCGCAGTTTATCATTCAACATTGTAGTAATGTATTTAACATAAGTTAAATATAAATTTGAACGAGAACTAATAATGTTAAATTACATTCATATTTACTATAAAACCCACGATTAAATTGTTTTTAAAGTTTGTTGCAAAAAGATGTTAATAGAACAAATACATTTTTCTTCATTTTTATTTACCATTTCTTATTTGACATTCATATTATCATATAAGGGTGGGTAAATATAGAGTTACATTTTATTATTATAATTTGATTAAAACTCATTTCATCTTGCTAGTGAGATGTTAAATAAGGATTGAACTGGATATACTTAGATGTACAAGGATTGATAGAAAAATGGTTTGAATAAAAATCTAAGGCTTACAGAAAAAGAAGAGAGAAAGATGCAATTCAAGTAGAGATTAGTAGACTAACAGGCAAAGACGAATGGCAATTTGTGTTTTTCTAAAGTGCAAACTGTAAAATTTTTAAGTTAATGAAATTAATGTTTTAATAAAAAAATTAAAAAACCATTCGGCTTGGTTTTGTATGGTTTTTTAAAATCAAAACTTAAGTCAAATTATTTTGAAATGGTTTGGTTCGGTTTGAGGAAAAAGAAACCACGGGTCCACGTGGACCCGAACCAATAGTTTCAACTCAACGGTTTCGATTCTGTATGTGGTTTTGCGATTTTTTTGTGCAGCCCTAAGTAGGACGCTCATTTTCGACTACAAGATAAATATGTCGAAATTGCATGTCGTTAGGTAAATGATATTTAATTACACCAGTTTAGTCGAAATATGTTATTTTATAATACTATTTTGAATTTTCTTTAAAAAATTGTAAACGTGACAAGTTATTCGTGTACAATTTTTAACTTCGCTTACTCAAAATTTAAGTAGCTTGTCCTAAATCCAGACAAGGGAATATGGTTTATATTTTATCTATTTTAAAATAAAAAAGAAAAAAATAATAATGAGCCGCGAATCAAGGCCCAAGCTCGGCTCGCAGCTCGTTGGCTTGTGGGTAATACATTTTTCCTCTTCACCCTTTTTTTTTCATACAATTGACAATTCATTGAATTCAACAACTTTTCTCAGTCTCTCTAGTCTCTAGACGTGCTCTTCAGAATTATCAAGTCTATGTGGCATACGATAAATTGAAAGGTTAAAAATGTTTTACATACCATATCTAAAATATTTTTAAGTTTCCAATTTATCATATTTCACAGCCCTGAGCCCACTGCCCACATGACATAGATTGTGGTTAGTGATATTTAACTAAAACATATTAATCATAACTTGTTTTTTATAATAATTTTTTTAATTTTCTTAAAAAAATTGTATACGTTAAAAAATATACAAATTTATATTTTATCTATTTTTTTGTAAAAAGAAATGCGAGCTCGCGAACTTGGGCTCGGCTCTGCTCACAAGCCATGAGCCACGAGCTCGGCTTTTGACGAACACGAGCAGAGCCAGTGTGTAAAAGGGCCGAGCGGATCCAGCCAGCTCGGCCCATTGCCATTCCTAAATGGGAGTCACTAACTTGGTTTTGAGTTGATTATGGGTTTCAAGATTGATCGGTCAATTAGATATTGACCTGCAAAATAATTGGGTGCATTAATTCCAACCTACATATCTAGTTTTTCATTCGGGTCATAAAAATTAGCGTAAATTGAGCAATCTCAGCTCAAAGTATGTAGCACTGGCTAGGCTTGGTTTCATGGATCGCATGTTTGGCTTTCAAGGTTCTATATTTCAAGATAGTCTTTTCCTCATTTTTAGGTTAGTAAGCTCAAAATAACTAACACAGTAGTAGGATGTTAGACAAGTACCTGCATATGATCACATCATTAGTGCACTATTCGATAACAGAGGTCACACGCCTAGCTATTAGTGACCTTATTGTGTTGTGTGGGAGAGGATTACTCAAGCACATGATATTGTCCCCCATTTGAATCCGTTTATGCTTTCGTAGTGAAAAATGAGTTTCGCATCAACACACTTTCCTTTCATTGCAAGACTAATAGTGGCACCATCCTTTCATGGATGAAATCCTAAGAGGGTTGCCTCGCACAATTTTGTGTAGTAACTCCTTACATACCGCCTTCGACATTAGCATTCACCATATGCCCTCATAAGCATTAGTTCTTCGAATGGATGGCTTCTACTGCAACGTCGCTACACATGTTGAAGTAACAACACAATCTCCATCATCGTACTTTGCAATGTTCGCTCCGCGAAATAAACTTGACAAAACACATAGGCAAATTAGCACAATGCCTGCCATTCACATCCATCATCCCCAAAACTTTCTTCATTCGTTCCGCTCACTTGTCAATACGATCTGCTGGCCAAAATCATTTTCCAAGAGGATGTATGCCATTGATCTCCCTCAACCAACAATCTACGTTCGAGTAGTCTTCACTCTAATATCAACTTTCACCAATTGTAAGTTTGGTTCCAAAGGTTGCACGCCTCAAGGTAGTCTCCTCATTCTTAGATCGACAAGCAGAAAACAACTAGCGCGCACATATACAATGGGCAGGATGTTAGACATATACTTAGCGCACTTTTTAGTAAGAAAAACTACACGCCTAATTATTGGCGACCTTGTCGTACCGTATGAAAAGAAGAGCACTTTCAGTGCTTAACACTTTGCCTGTCCAAATCCACAAATTCACAATCGTTTTGGCCATCTACATATAGAAGCTATGGTTATGCACTGATGCAATTTGAATGCATTAAGTTGTGCTGAATTTTAATTTAGCATAAGAAATGTTAAATATTTAAATATTAATTAATTAACAAATTTTTTTTTTTAAAAATAAAAATTGAATGGGTAATGAATCTTTTTCATAGTCTAAGCCTGATTAAATAAATACTATTAACTATTATGATTACTAAGTAATCAAGTATAAGATTACATCATTAGAGGGTGGAATATTAGTGTCCATTGAATGACATTTTACAATCTTTCCAGTTTTGATTATATGTGAAGATTGACAAAGTTAGCAACTAGGATTGTAAAGAGTATGGAGCTATTTAAGTCTATAGGGATTACTCTTCCCCTACAGAGTCCCACCACGTAGTCACGAGGCAAAATTCAATTAGTTCACGACTTGATAATGTTTATTTTCTTCAAGATTTTTGCTTTAATTATGCAAAAAGTCTTATTCGATGAAATTCCGATCTACGTCTAGGAGTGAGATCATCCGAGATGCACCCTACCATATGGAGTAAAAAACCAACATCATCTATCCAGTATCCACGTCAGTACCTATTCTCGAAGGATAAAATTATGAATAGATACATCAATGAGAGGCTAGAAAATAGATCAAGATGAGAAAATAGGGGAGAGAGAGAGAGGGGCTACTCTACTATTATAGCTATTCTTTCTTCCTCAAAACGTATTCTCAATTACTATTATTGGCTATGATCGAAAGAAAAGATATCCATGAATATTCGAAGCTAACAATTGGTACGTCCCCATCCCAATTTGGATTCAATTATTGTGAACTTACTTTGATTTTGAACGAAAGAGAAAATATCTATAACAGCTGGTATTAGAGCATCATAACAAACCTAACCCATCGCTCGACAACCACAAACTTGGGTCGAAAACACGATTATGATTGTGATTAATAGAGGCAGAACTTGATTAAGAAAGGTGGAATGACAATAAGTATTTTTCTTTCTTTGCATCAAACTAGCAAAGGAGAGGGGCCATGCTTTAAATAACAGCACGTAGGCGTCTGCCACAGAAGGAGCCTGATCCGGTCGGGTGTTCGGTGCAATGACTTGATACCATAAATTTTAGACCCTACTACTGGCTAAAACTCATCATAACCACATTCGTACTTTTTTCTTCAATCATTTCGTAGAGTTATTATTATTATTTTTTATGTTGTTTGGTGGTAAATATAATTTGACGTCGGACTCTATTGTTAGTTTGAGTTTAACAAATTCTGGTCATGTAGTAAAATTTAAAATTTCATATTAAAATCTCAACCTTGTTAAGAATAATTTAATTCCTTATATTTTGTAATTTGTATATTTATTTTGTCTTTAATCTATTTGCCTTTAACAAATTAGGTAAAAAATAAAAAGGTTTTGGGTAACATTTTAGATGGCCGTAGGGAATTTGTACATTCATTGTGTTCGATTATTTTCTTGATATCAAGTACAATGTCGACATTCAGCCATTGAGTGAATTATTTACTAGGTTGTCGTACAATGAAATTTACCCTGCCTCCGCGAAAGGACTGATTTGCAACCACCGTGGGGTCGACAGCCCGATGGTGACAGCTACATCTTGAATTGGTTTTTAAGTGGTTAGAAAAAATTCAATCATGTTATAGTATCAGAATAATAGATATAATGGTTGGCATAATACCACATGACGTTCTATCATTGAACTGTTTAAAATACGATCGTTTTTCACTACAGAAGAATCTGTCACCGCTTCAGTTACCGTTCATTTGGCAAAGTGCCATAATCCAAAATATTATGGATGTCTTTATAATTTTGGAGTTTTTTACATTTTTTTTACATTTTGTTGTATCATTTATAGACATTTTATTTTAACTGGAGTAATAATAATTTATTATTATTATCAGTACTTATTTCTCTTTTATTTATTACATTTTATTTCTTTTTATGTTTCATTTAGAAAAACTATACTTTTGTATAAAATATTAACGACTTTCTACCACAAAAAAAGAGAGAGACATTATTATATTTTTTCGTGAAAAAAGATAAATTTTGTTAAAAAAAAAAAAAAAAAAAAAAGGAAGTGAAGTTTGTTCACTTTGTCTTACAAATTCATTTTCAAAATTCAACTTTATTCCAATAAGTCCGTATTTTACAAAGCCTAATTTACTTTTTCACAAAGGCTTATTGTCAAGGTTCCAAAAATTGGATGATACTAGTTCGATCAATTTAATATATATCTTAATCTTTATTCGGTATAAGATTTATCTCTCAACATGTCTTCGTAAGATGCCAACTCATTTGAAAATAATAATATTGGTCTCCATGTGCTTGTTTTTAGTCTTAACTAGATTGAATTATTCGATTGAGATTTAGACGCCTGATATTGAATTAAGATTTGTGTGCGATCTTAAAAGATCAACTTTAGTAAGTGGAAATCTCAAATCATCTTTAATCGAGTGTAATTTATCCCTTAGCAGGCATACGATAGAAAATTACATTATTAATACTCATAATAAAAGTTTAACAGATAACCAATTAAACTAAGAATGCACAAGTGGTTATCTTCACGAGTAGTGTAATGACTTTGTTGTTATCTTCGTCACGAATTTGGCGAAATTGAATTCTCCGTCTAGACATGGAATACCAATGACAAGATGGTAAGATTAAAGACACTATATCTACTTTGATAAGGGTGATGATACATGTACACTTTCCGTGTATATAATGATTTACAACCGCTTACATGGAGGGGGCCCACATATAATTTATGAATTATGCTACTTATATATAAAAATAATACGTAACGGATTACATAAAATGATGTGGAGGGAAAAGATTGAATGAAAAAGTTGATGTTGCTTTAAAATGACAAATGATAGAATGACATTTGACATTACGTAACCTATTATGTAAAACTTGATATACATATAGCAAGGTCAATAATTTATTATGCGTGGCCCCCTCCATGCGAGGATGATGTAACCTATTATGTACAAAAAAAATTGTACCAGTAGACTAATCCCTTTGATAATAGTGACACATACCATTGCATTAGAGGTTGTTAAACCAAATATTCGGTATTGGTTACTTCTAAGGACCCTAATTAAAGGTTGCTACCTTGGTATGTGAACTCAGATTAAAGCTATTTCTACATTCAAATATGTACATCTTGTTTGACGAACTTATGTGTCAAAAAATTAGCCATTTTTTTTTTGCTAAAAGTGTTATTAAAATCAATGTCTAAAGACTTGCCAACTTATTGAAATGTCAAATTAGGCGTAAACAATAACGTTCATATAGCATGATTGATGTGAACCCTCAAGCCCATCTTTGTCATTTATCGATGTTCATAATAGGACATTGTTAAGTGTACACTGATGTATCAACCCCTATTTACAGACCCCCTCATAAGAGGGGGGGAGGACACACTCTGGTGTACAAATAGAAAAACCCATCATAAAATCGAAGCCAAATTGCTTTTCTAAGTTGGATAAGGATTTCAATCTACACCATAAACAACGTCCAAGATTTGAGTAAAGATAAGTAATTGACTTAAATGTTTGGCAGTATGACCTCGAATTTGATTTAAATCCAATCAACATGGCCTGTCCTTGCTTTCTAAATAGGAAAAAGCCAAACAACCCGCATCGTTAACACTTCGGGTGATAGCACCCTCATATGGTCAACGTGGGCCCCCTATGAATAAAATAATCTTGACCCCCCATATGTGTTTATTATGTCAACCATGCGGTCACCCGCTCGGGCTATGTAGCTCGGTCGTTCTAAATATGATATTTGTTCATTTCATTTAATATTGCATACTGAAAAACCTTAATTGTTATGAATAAATCAATTAATCTTGTGCTAGTGAGAGCATCTATAACATGAAAGTAAAGAAGAAAAAAAAAGGTTATTTATGATGATTCACACTTAACACAAGAATTACATCTACTTACCTCTCTCTATTGTTTCATTTGTGAAGACGAAGAAAGAGACTACAATCCGTATCAACATTGAAACCTCTGCTTTTTCTTTCTACACAAAAAATGACTTGCCTAATATTTTTACTCGTTGAAGAAATACTGGTATAATTTATTATATGTGCGAAATACTCTATGCCCCTAATGTTAATTTTTTTTCTCAGGGGCTACCGCCCTCAACTCTCCATCTACCGTAAGCAAAGGTGGATTTGATATCGAAGGAAAATTCGTTCTACATGTACAAATTACTCACCAAACCCCACTCCTCAAATTTTGTTAGAATATGATCCAAATTCCTATTTGGATTAGGTTTGGGTTGTTTGATTGATAAAAGAGACGTAAACAATTTTGATTTGAAAGTCCGATTTGAAAATGGATCAAATTTCATCAAAGATTGAGAGTTTGATTGGAAGAAGAACTTTGAAATGATGAAAAACATCTTTGGAAGGTTTGGAGCCGAGACCGGGCGCCTATGCACCATGTCGCGGCCAAGGGCGCCCAAGGAAGCAAAAATCAGCATGGAGCAGGGCTCGAGGTGCAGCAGCGGCTCCTTGCTACTACCCTTATCTCCCTTTCTACCCTAATGCAGAGGTCGATCAACAGTCACGGAAGAATTCTAATATGTGTACGAATAAGTCACTGTACTCCTACAACACATTTTTCCCCCCTCATGGGCTACCGATCTCAACTCCCCATCTACCTTAATCTTGAGGTCGATCTGCAATCAAGGGAAAATGTGAATAATATAATTAGAGACAACTCCAAGAATCTGACGACCTCCAAGCTACACATATATTTTGTACATATAAAATAATTCTTGGAGGGAAAGTGGCATTTCTATTCAACATTACTGTTCCATAGGTTGTTAAAGTGCTGTATTTTCAACAAAGAATTTTGGGATGTGAAAGGGATACGATTTTATGCTCATAATTAAGCCGAAGATTGGTGCATGAGTAATGATTAAGCAAAAGAATTAGAAAAACTTAAACCAATAAATATGTCAGTTTCGAAGGGAGGAAGAAAGGGCACGTAGTCGGCAGAGGGCATTATGAGTTAATTAATACGTATTTTTCAAAAAACATGTTAGAAAAATTTAGTCAAAGTTTTTTTATTTTGTAGGAAAAAAAAAACTTGAAGTCAAATTTGATGACGTCTGGTGTGCTATTCCCCATGTTAGCTTGGTGCTATAAATACCCCACTCCTTCCGTTCATTTCTCATTCTGTATTCTCAAATTCATACATATATCTTATATGTGCGTTTGGGGGGTGTAGGAAGGTTGTGAAAAGTACGGTAGAATCCGTAAAGCTCAGGAGGGATAGCGCCATTGATCATCTTGATTGTAATTCTCCACCACTGTGGTAATTACTGGTTGTGGAGGATCTATGGCGCTATCCATCCTGAGTTTCATGGTTTCTATAGTATTGTCAGAGGCGGAGCTATAAGGGGTGGGTGGCCATCGCAACTGTAACATTTTATAGAAATTTTGAATTTTTTATATGCAATAATATATGTATGTTTTACTCTCTCATTATTTTTGACTTCCCTACTTGAAAATCTTGGGTATGCCGGTACTCTATCTATGCACATATATATTTGCTTTAATTATGGGTCTCATTGAAAGAGGTAAAATGATTAATGACAGAGGTGGGTATATAGATGTCTGCATAATGTATATTTACGTTTTTGAAGTTTCAAATGAACAGGGAGAACCTGCTAAATTTTATTCAACGAGCATTGGGTAATCATTAATATTGTATGTTAAATAAATTTTGGTGTACAAGAGGGTCGAGAGATAATGGATCATAAAGGATGAGTTGGTGGAGCGTCACCATTCCTCCCTCTTGTCCCCCAACCCCACCACCTCAATTAAATGGCTAGTATTTCTTGAAAGACCAATAATTAATTAGGTTGGTCAAGAGGAAACAACGAACATGAAATGCTCAAAACAATACGATACTACAATATAGTTTTGTCCAATTTAATAAATAAGATTTTAACTTCTGCATAATAATATTCGCACTTCATTAAAGCTTAGTCGATATGTCAACAGTAGATTATAAAGGTGTTTGGTGGAGGTTTCAGCCCTCCTCATCTTAACCCCCCATGCCATCCCATCCCACCCCAATTCAATGGCTATTTTCCCTTGATAGAACAAGAACTTACTCGGTTCAGTTAACGAAGACCAAGAAATGCTATAAACAAATATAACATCGTAACGACATGCTTCATGCAATCTTCAACTCGATTATCTCCGATGAATACTAGATTTAAAATACATACACATGCAGAGAGCCTTCAGGATGCAGTACTGAACAAAAAATGAACAGTATACACAACAAAATTTGAATGTTCAATCCTAGATACCCAATAGCTAAAATTTGGTCTTTGGCAGCTTTTGGAAATCTGCATTATTTGAAAAGAAGAGTGCCTCAGAAATTAAAAGGCTGATTTATATCCAATTTCATGCAAGTGATGGCTTGATGAGTCTTTTCTAGTATTCTTTCAAATCCATAAGCTAAAACTAGGTTTTTGCAGTATCTGTGTAGTCTTGGTTGTTTCATATCAACTTTCTGATATTTATGACTTTTCCATTTTCAGGTAAATGACTGAAACTTTCACCAAACCCTAATCATTTCTTGGATTTTGATTTTTATGTGGATTTGAATTCCATGAATTTTTTGAGTGGATAGGAATTATTGATGTGATGTACATATTAGTAGAATGAGGTTTTTTCCTCTAGGGTTGGAGATCTGAAATTGAGTACTGGTGGAACAATTAAAGTTTGTAAAGGACTTACTGGGGCGGTGCACTATCAATTTGAAAATCCGAACTTTTAAAGAAAAAGCTAAGTGTACAACGTTGATTGACAACTATGTGTTGTCAAAATTCAAATGTTACATCAAAAATGTTTTTTTTTTTAAATTGATGAATATGATGATGACAAATAGGATGGTGTCAACTAATGTTGTGCATATAGCTTGATTATTTAAAAAATAATATTGTAATCTTATCGATGAAATGTCTCTCTCCAATGTTAATCAAATCATAGTTAACCTACAACTCACATAGTTATCCTTTTTTTTTTTTTTTTTTTTTATCGAGGAGATGGAAAATGAAAAAGGCAACTTGCAACACCAGTAACTCTCCTGGTACAAGGGGAATAACTCAAATTTGATATCCATGTTCTCTAATTAATAATCATATCAAATACTATTGACATCGAATTTTGTACCTCCAATGGCCAACGGATCCTAAAGCCCCTCATGTCCACACAAGTCTAATTCCTACACGTTTGAACAAATCATTAGCTGTTGGCTTCCACTGATCGGAAAGTTGGCCCTCCGCACTCCAACAATCAAGTTAGTTGGAGAAGTAAATATATAAGTATAGAAGATCTTTAGATTGAGCCTCTAATATAAAAAAGAGGTCGATTTTGGGGAGTAATAGATAAAACAGTGATATAGTGAAGTTATAGCTTGAGGATCTAAACTTGCATTACCTAAAAATGCACTAAGCCTGAGCTTTTATAATGTAAAAAGATGAATAAAAGCCGTTGGATGAAGAGACATGTGGCCTCATCCGTGAGGCTAGTGCTTGTCAAAAGACATCAATCAATTACAAACATAAATGCTAATACCATTTTAGCTCCCGTTTGGCCCCCATTAAATTTCATTATATTACATTTCATTTTTTCCTTTCCTATTTTTAATCATAAAATCTTACATAAAATAATATTACATGTAAACTGAAAAAAAAAATTTTCTTTTTCAAACACTCATTTAAAAAAAAAAAAACACTATTCCTCCCATTTTCATTTCAAAAAAAGGGGGACCAAACTGAGGCTTATTGTCTACAATGCCTAGTTTGAAGCTTTAGATTTGACCTGATTGGCTAGAGTGGCGGCAATAGCAGTGAATTGTCATATCAATCACATACTAATGATTGCTTGAAAGATTTCGCACCGAGCTCTTCTAACAGCCTCTAGCGTGATTTTGATTCAGTTCTTCCCAATGAGGTCAATATAATTGAATGGGGTCAGTAAACACATTGGTTTAGCCTCTTCAAGGGGTTCAGTCAGGTTTGCTTACCATGTAGGATATTTAGAATCTTGTAATGTGAGACATAACAATAGTCAAAATTCATTTATGGTTATTTATATAAGCTCCTCTCATAGCCTTTCTTGTGATTTGGGTTTGGTTATTTCCAAAGAGGTCCATATAATCTAATGGGGTCAGTAAACATATTGGTTCGACCTCTTAGGAGTTCGATCAAACTATCTCGTGGCAAATTGACAGGGAGTGTGGGGCCCCAGGTTTGCATGCTATGTAAGATATTTGGAGCCTAATAATAATGAGGGGTAACAAATACTAAGTGGTGGCTATTGGTCGAGTCAAGCTAGCTCGGTCCATCTACCCACAAGCTTGGGTTGTCAAAGTGACAAGTCGAGCTCAAGCTCGTTCAAGCACGAAACGAGCTCTCGTGCTCAAGGTTTGAGCTCATGATTTTTATCATTTTTTAAAATTTTGGGACTTTTTTGTTTACATTTTTTACGAGCCCATGAGCCGTGGGCTTGTGAACTTTAGGCCCACGAGCCAAGCAAGTGGCTCAGGCTCGGGTTCGTCCCGAAATGAGCCTTGAGCCGTCCATGGGCCGAGATTTGACGAACCTAGCCGAGAGTTGACGTACTACTTGACTCTTTTGCCACCTCTACAAATACTAAAAATATTATGCTCATATACAACTTTAAGGAAGGGGATAATGTACACATTTGTTTTTAATTGCCAAAATATTTTGCACTCATGATTTTTTTATGCGAACGTGGCATTCAAAAAACATGTAAATTTGTGTATGTCTATGTCACTGTTTCAATTAGACAGAGAGAATTGTTAATATTGTAATCCAAAACTAATTCAACCAAGAAAATATAAAATTCGAGAGAGAAATTAATGATAGAAAATAAAATAATAGAGCAAGATTATATGGTTATCACTGATGTATTATTCTTATATTAAAGATCACTGAAGTTTCTAATTGTTACAAATGATTGCTCAATTAATAAAAAAAATCCTAAAAGGCACTATTCAATAATACGTGAATAGAAATAGCTTTGAAGCTTGGGAATTAATAAATTAAAGAGTTAGGAATATAATTCAAAAGGGTTTAATAACGTTCAGATGAAAAAAAAAAGTTCAATGTGAAAATTGGTTACTCAAATGTGGCTTTAAATTTAAAGATGTTTTTCGATTAATTTCTATAAAAATTACGGTTATATTTAGCATGACGTACAACTTATTGTCATTTGTGTCCTCATCGTTACTTGGTGGCACCTCATCGGATTTTTTGTTAAACCTTTAGTATAGTAGAAACTATATTAACCACTACGATAATTGATTCAATTTTGCCCTTTTCTATTATTTGGGAAAAATAATATTTTGAATAGTGATTTGTAGGAGAATATGTAGTTAAAAAGTGAAAAAAAAAAATTAAATTTACGTGTAAAATATTTTATTTTGTAAATACGTAGTTAAAAA
>NC_036245.1:108431-164996 GCF_002742605.1 Olea europaea var. sylvestris | reverse complement strand
ATCGATTTGATGCCATGCAGACATATCAAGGAAATGATTTAGAAAGATTTGACTTAGATTTCAATGATTGAATGGTAGTTTTTTAAACAAAATTCTAAGTCTCTGTCAAAAATGATATCTAATCACAACAATAAATTACTATTTTAAACTCCAAAATAAGATAAAACTATTAAATTTTTTAGTAAAAAATGATATCTAATCACACTAATAAATTACAATTTTAAACTGCAAAATATGATAAAACTATTAAATTTTTAAAACTAAATATAGTAATAGTTTGGTAAATTGTTTTACCTACATTTACCCTAATTTCAAAAACCAATTCATGTTCACAGTTCATGTGCCAAATCCTTTTCACACTACAAACGTTAAAAACCAAAAGCTCAACCGAACCATCAATTGACAGATCTAAAGCACAGCGGCAACTATGACAACGCCGGTGAAAGCTCCAAATCAGTTTTTAATTTTTCGAAATTTGATGAAATCATCATTATTATTATTTTTTTTGTGCTACGATCGTTAAGATCTTGTTGGGGAGCATAAAGTTGTTCTTTATAACTTTATATTTTGTTCTATACTTTATTACGATGAGTTGTTCACGCCTTTATATGTTGACTATTATTTAACCAATTTAAAATTTACCCTCAACGGTCTTATAGGTACTTATGTAATCTTTTAGCCGGATAATATTTGAGTGTTCGTGTTGAACAATGCAGGATCAAAAAGCCAAGATAAGATCCATTACATGCATTTGCTGTTATATTCTTGATTATCATAGTTTTCATGATGATATTCTCAATTTTTTATATTAATATATTTCACAATATTACATATGAAATGGTATGAACAAAGAAGATACCAAAATTGTTCTGATACTACTTGCTGCGAATTTGACCGAAGGATTATAACAATAATGAGATAAATAAGAACAAAATGAAGAACACCAAGACTTAAGTTGAAACTCAAGACAGAAAAAAGCAATGGATAGAGGAGGAGAAATCCACTGTAATCAATAGTTATTGTGTTTAAATAAGATTTCAATATTCTTAACTAAGATCTAAAGCTCTTAAAACGCTGCATGAATATTATGGGAATAATATAATATATATATATATATAAGAACCAAGTTGAAGATAATAGGAGTCCGAAATGCATTAAAATGCTAAAAAGGAGTTAGGCTAGATAACCCTATCACTCGAGTGATAGGAGAGTGACAAGCGGGCGACAACCCTGCCGTTCAAGCGCCAGGCGAGTGAAAAGTCTTTATTCAAAATATGTTGGTGTCGCTTGAGTGGACGGCTAGCATTAAACTAGTGAAAATGCGACGACTTTTCTTTCCAGTCCATAAGTTTGATTTCTTCAAGATCATTTCAACTAGAACTCCAACACTCACTAGAATTTGGGCCACATTACAACAAATCTATACTTTGAACCAAATTTCAATACAACACATTTCAAAAACACATTTCCAAAGTAAACACCATTTCTGCTCATCCAAACAAGCCCAATGGACTAATATAATAACAAATACTAATTAAATTCAAGCAATACTCAAACTTAGCAATGAGAAGTAGTTTTGTCATCACATCAGCAGGATTAACCTTGGTGTTAACCTTGCTCACTACAATATCACCATGAGTAATCACTTTAGCAAAAAAATGATATCTAGTCAAAACAATAAATTACTAATTTAAACTCCAAAATAAAATAAAACCATTAAATTTTTAGTCAAAAACGATATCCAGTCACACTAATAGATTACAATTCGAAACTGCAAAATAAGATAAAACTATTAAATTTTTAAATCTAAGTATAGTAATAGTTTGGTAAAGTGTTTTACCGACATTTACCCTAATTTCATAAACCAAATCCTTTTTCACACCACACATGTTAAAAACCAAAGGCTCCATTGAACCATCAATTGAGAGATCTAAAGCAAAGCAGCAACTATGAAAACACTGGTGAAAGCTCCAAATCAATTTTTAATTTTTCGAAATTTGATGAAATCTTCCTTCTCTCTCTCTCTCTCTCTCTCTCTCTCTCTCTCTCTCTCTTTTGTTTGCTATGAGGATCGTGAATATCTTATTGGGGAGCATAAAGTCATTCTTTAACTTTATATTTTGTTCTGTACTTTGTTAAGAATTTTTCGAAATTTTATGAAATCTTCCTTCTCTCTCTCTCTCCTTTTTTTTTTGTGGGCTATGAGGATCATGAATATCTTGTTGGGGAGCATAAAGTCGTTCTTTATCTTTATATTTTGTTCTATACTTTGTTAAGAGGAGTTGTTCACGCTTTTATATGTTGGTTATTATTTAATATTTAACAAATTTAAAATTTACCCTCAAGGTTCTCAGCTACTTACGTAATCTTTTGGCCAGATAATATTTGGGTGTTCGTGTTGAGCAATGTAGGATAAAAAAGCCAAGCTAAGATCCATTACATGCATTTGCCGTTATATTCTTGATTATCGTAGTTTCCATGATGATATTCTCAATTTTTTATATCAATATATTTCACAATATTACATATGAAATGGTATGAACAAAGAAGATACCAGAATTGCTCTAATACTATTCGTTGCGAATTCAACCGAAAGATTATAACAATAATGAAATAAATAAGAACACAAAAATTTAAATTGAAACTCAAGACAAAAAAAAGCAACGGACAGAGGAGGAGAAATCCATTGTAATCAATAGCTATTGTGTTTAAACAAGATCTCAATACTCTTAACTAAAGTCTAAAACTCTCAAGATGTTGTATGAATACTATGGGAACAATACAAGCAGTGGCTTATATATATAAAACCTTAGAAACCAAGTTGAAGATAATAGGAGTTCGAACGCCAAGCGGGTGAAAAGTCTTTATTCTAAATATGTTGGTGCCGCTTGAGTGGACAGCTAGCGAAAAATGCGGCTAGTTTTCTTTTTGGTCCATAATTTTGACCTCTTTAAGACAACTAAAACTCTAATACCCACTAGAATTGGACCAGATTACAACAAATCTCTACTTTGAACCAAATTTCGATACAAGGAGTTCCAAAAAAATCTCCAAAGTAAACACCACTTCTCCTCATCCAAACAAGCACAATGGACTAAATCAATGATGAATAGCAATTAAATTCAAGCAATGCTCAAACTTAGTAAGGGAAGTAGTTTTGTCATCATATCAGTAGGATTATCCTTGGTGTCACTTTGCTCACTACAATATCACCACGAGTAATCACTTCACATACATAATGATATCTCACATCAATGTGCTTAGTCTTCTTATGGAACATTTGATCTTTAGTAAAAAAAATTGTACTTTTACTATCACAATATACTATAGAAATCTGTAAGTCTTTACTAATTTTACCTATCAAACACTTTAACCACATAGCCTCCTTACATGCCTCTGTAATATCCATGTATTCTGCCTCTATTGTAGATAAAGTCACTGTATTTTGCAAAGTAGCTTTCCAACTGATAGCACAGCCTCCAAGTAAAACACATACCTGGTAAATGATCTTCTTTTATTAAGATCCCCTACATAATCTGAATCCACATACCTAATAATTCTACTTATATTTCTACCAAAATACAATCAAGTATTAGTTGAGCCCTTCAAGTATCTGAATATCCATTGCAATGCTTTCTAATGTTCGTTGCTAGGATTTGCCATGTACCTTCTAACTGGACGACTGCATTTGCCAAATTTGGTTTTGTAAAAACCATAGTTTACATTAGCCAACCAACTCCATTGGAATAACAATCTCAAGTTATATAATCAGCATCTTCATCTGATAGAGGACACAATCCAAATGATAATTTGAACTGGGCAGCTAAGGGAGACTAACATTCTTAGCATTTAGCATATTGAACCTTTGAAACATTTTCTCAATGTATCCCTTCTGACTCAAATACAATCTGCCAGCCTTTCTATCCCTCAAGATTTCCATTCCAAGAATTCTCTTTGCTGCACCCAAATCCTTTATCTCAAACTTCTTACAAAGTTGAGATTTCACATTTCTGACTTTTGCTTTACCCTTGGCTGCAATGAGCATATCATCAACATATAACACTAAATATGTGATCGATTCACCATCTTCCTTTCTGAAGTACATACAATTGTCGTTATTATTTCTGCTCAAACTATGAGTAGTTATGAATTAATCGAACCTTTTGTACTATTATCTCAGAAACCGATTTAGTCCATATAAGGACTGTTTCAACAAACATACATAGTTTTCCTTCCTAAAAACTATGAAATCCTTTTGGTGTTGCATGTAAACGTTCTCTTCAAGTTTTCTATACAAAAAATGCTGTCTTGACATCTATCTGTTCAAGTTTCAAGTCATTTTTTGCCACTATCCCAAGTAAAGCTCAAATTGAACTATGCTTTACAACTTGCGAGAACACATCTATGAAGTTAAATCTTGAATCTGACTATAAACTTTTGTTACTAATCTGGCCTCATACCTAATATCTTCAATCCTTGATGTCATTTCTTTCTTTTTGTATTCCCACTTGCAGCGAACAACCCTTTTATCCTTAGGTAATTTCACCAAATTTCGAGTACAATTTTTATTTAATAACTCCATCTCCTCATGCATAGCAATCAATTGTCTACTAGAATCACTACAACTGACTGTCTCTGTATATGTAGGAGGTTCCTTAGTGGAATTAATTTCTTCAGTCACATTGAAAGCATACGCTACAAAGTCTGCTTTTCTATAGTTCTGTGAAGGTCTAATCTGTCCAAGAGATCTATCTTTAGCAATTAAATACTATGGTATTGCTGGTGGTGTAGGCAAAGTATTATTGTCTGTTAATTCTGAGCTAGACTGTTCCACAGTAAACTATTCTAAAACCTTTGATTGTTTCCTTGGACCAATTTTCAACTCCACCTGAGTTGAATGACTCCATTCCTCATTTTTGTCAAAATCCCCACTAGATAAATCATGAATCATAGGAAATTCATTAAATACTACATCTCTACTAATAATCACCTTTCTTGTCCCAGGACACCACAACTTATATCCCTTATACTTGATTTATACTCAAGAAAGACATGATTTTTAGACCTATGCTCCAACTTTCCATTATCCACATGAGTATAAGTGAGACACCCAAAAATCTTCAAATCGGTATAACAAGAAGGTTTTTTAGACCATACCTCTTTTGGTGTCATTTTCTCAATGGCAATCGAGAATGAGCAATTAATTAGAAAACAAGCTATGGCAGCAACTTCTGCTTAAAAAATCTTAGGCAACCCAGAATTTGAAAGCATACAACGAATCTTTTCCATCAAAGTTCTATTCATCTGTTTTGCTAAGCCATTCCGTTGAGAAGTTTTGGGCATTGTTAAGTGTCTCAAAATCCCTTCAACCCTGCAGAAAGTATTGAATTCATCTGAACAAAATTTTAACCCTATTTATGCGTAGACGATTAATCTGCTTTTCTATCATTATTTTTCATTCATTAAAAGTCTCAAACACCCCACTCTTCTATTTTAAAAAGAATACCCAAACTTTCATGAAGAAAATCATCAATCACTGTTAACAAATAATAAGCTTATCCTCTTAAAAGTACCTAACCAGTCTCCAAAGATCTGAATGGATATATTCAAATGTTCATTTCGTATTATGTCTTCTAGTAAATCTAACCCTTTTTATGTTTCTGAATGGCACAATGCGCACGAAACTTCATCTTACCGGTCTTCTACCCATCAAGAAGACCCGTCCAACTCATCTTTGCTATACAAATCTCACTCATATGCCCAAGTCCCATATGCCAAAGTTTTGTAACTTCCTTATCAGTCAAAAAAGAAGTAAAGACTATTGTATCTCTTGTAACTGTGAAACCCTGCAAAACGTACAACTCTATAGAGTTTTTCTGTCCCTTCACGACAACAAGAGCATCCCAATTCACCGTCAAAACTCCACCTTCACTAGTGTATTTATGATCCTTCGAGTCAAGTATATTCAAAGATATGAGATTTCACTTCAATTCTGGAACATGCCTGATGTCTGTAAGTATTTTGATAACACCATCAAACATTTAAATTTTGACTTTACCAACTTCGACAATTTTACGAGGTGCATTTTGTTAATAGGTTGCTTTCTCCTTTCAATAGCTCTAGTAGCCTTATTCCTATTTTTCAAAGAATAACAATTAGCTTTGATAAGTCCATTCTTCTTCTAGTAATAACACACATTTTCTGCATGTGTGGATTTCGATCTGTCTCTCATATTTCTACAAAGATTTCTATTTTAATTTCTCACATGGACGACTAGGCCTTCAATTTGACTCCCAGATCCTCCAGCAAGATGCCTCATCTTCTCATTAGATAGCAAAACATCATAGACATCTTCCTAGGTAAGAGTATCCCGACTTTAGAGGATAGTATCTCTAAAAGTCACATATGACGGTGGTAGTGAACATAACAATATCAAGGCCAAGTCCTCTTCATCATACTTAATCTTCAATGTCTCCAAATTGATTACGATTTCTTTAAACATAATTAAGTGATCATCCAACAAAGCACCTTCATCCGATGAGAATACAAGCACTGTTTCATGTGTAGCTTGCTAATCAAGCTCTTTGTTATACAAAGTTGCTCCAACTTCAACTATAATGCAGTGGCACTCTTCTCCTTGATAATATCCTGAAGAATTTGATTTGATAGATGTAGATGAATTTGGGATTGGGCTTTCCAATCTCTAAACTATTTTTCTTCGTGTCCAAGTTGAAAGCATCTTATCAAAGCCAAGCACGGCCTCCTCCAAGTCTATCTATGCGAGAACGACTTGCATTTTCATTTGCTATAAAGTAAATTTAGTGTTTCAATGCAATAACATACTCTATCATTGCCACGTAGAATAGTCAACCTTCACTATGATAGCACTTGATATGAATAAACAAGATACCGAAATTGCTCTGATACTACTTGATATGAACAAGTAAGGTACCATAGTTGCTTTGATACTGCTTGTTGTGGTTTGATAGAAAGATTATGACAATAATGGAATAAACAAGAATAAAATACAGAACATCAAGATTTACGTAGAAACCCAAGACGAAAAAAAATCAAGGGTAGAAGAGGAGAAATCCTCTATAATCAATAGCAGTCGTGTTTACAACAAGATCTTAATATTCTCAACTAAGATATAAAGCTCTGAAGATGTTTTATGAATGTTATGAAGATAATACAAGTTATGACTTATATATATCAAATCCTAGAAACTAAAGTTGAAGATAAATAGGAGTCCAAAATGCGAAAAACAACCTAGAGAGTGATAAGAGGGTGAAAAATCTCTATTCAAAATATGTTGGTGCCACTCGAGCGGCCAGCTCGCATCAGGCAAGCAAAAAATGTGGTGACTTCTCTTCTTGGTCCATAATTTTGATCTCTTCAAGACCATTTTAACTAAGACTCCAATACCCACTAAAGTTTGGGTCATATTACAACATGAAAGGTCTCAACATCAAGTTCTTAGTACGCAGTCGACTAAATTGCCTATTCAATTACAATTTCAATGATTTCCATCTAATCCCAACTGCAAGTTTTTATGGTCTCACTTACGTAGGCACTTAGATACATAATTTGAAGATCATTGTCCCTCAAATCTTTATTCTCCGATTTCAAAGTTACTTCTAAATAGGAATGGCAATAAAGCGGAGGGGGATGAAGTTCAAGATGTGCTCTCAATTTCATACTTTCCTCAACACCAAAGGGAAAAGACTCTACAAAATCGTAAGGATTATACAAAAAAAACCAAAAGAAAACTAAGAAAGGGAGAAAAGGCCAATACCAAGAAACAAGTGCATCAAAAAATAATACTTGTAAAATGTACATTCCAATAAGAAGGGTGATGCCTCACTCAATTTAACCAAAAGAACCAGTAGAAAGAACATCATTTATATGAATGTTTGGTTTTATTTGCACCATCGCGCTTTCAAGAACTATGCCGAAACTATCAATGAAAAGTGAGAATTGAGAACAACAAATAATATTGCATTTTTCCTTTCACTCTAAAAAAAGAAAAAAAAACTAAAAAAATAAAATAAAATAAGTCCATTAGTGAGTGATGACGTAAATAAACGCATTATATGAAGTAATCAAAGAACCAATTAACCAAAGAACTAAAAGTTTTGGGGTTGACTCTGAAGAGTTTGGCACGAATCATTTAACTCCAAAAATGAACGTTTCTCGTGTTGGTAAGGTTCTATAGCTGGAACATTAAACCCTAACATAATTATAATTTGTTAATGTGTGTGTGCGTAGGTGTTTTTTTTTTTTTAAATCTAGAACCAAATTGTGTAGTTGCATTAATATTTTTTTCATCGAAAAAAAACCCATCTTTGTCACACAATTTTTACTACAACTAGTCAACATTGAACATGCGTTGCACATTATTATGGAATACTTTATAAGTTCTATAAAGGTAATATTTGAAAATGAGTGAATTTCAATTAATTTTGAATTAATATGAGGAAATATATACGTGACAATGAATGTTAAATCATTGCAAATAATAAAAAGCATCATTTAATGTGAAATTCTAATAAAGTTATAATTAAAAATAATAACATTGAAATGCATAAATGAATATTAATATTAATTAAATAATTGAATGTTAATTAATTGAGAATTAATAATAGGAAATTTATATATTAATGAAAGCACACATGTGAAATGAATTCGTTAAAAGTACAAGTACATTAATGGTAAGTACATGGTTAAATAAGTTAAATACATATTGAAAAATGAAAAGTAAAATATTATTGAAAAAATTGAATTATAGAGAGCTAGAATCATCCAAAAATATATTTTTACTTAATTTAATATTTAATATATTATAGATTAATGCTTTCTCTATTTCTCCAACTTATAACAAAAAGATAACTTAGTTACATCGGTTTAACTCAAACTTGAACATGTTTGCACTAGCTGAGCAAAGAATGAAATAGCTTCAATTGCATACAATGTTAGAATAGCATAAAAGTTTAAACTACAGGAAATTTAGATAGTCTTTTTGAGCGAGTCTTTTATTTGATAAGCAATATTGTTAAAATTTAGTGTTCCATCTTAAAATGCCAACATTATTAAGAGAAGTGTCCCAAACCCTTATAAATCAGTCTAGATTTTCATCTTTATTCAGTGTGAAATTTTATCCCTTAATGTACTTCCGTAAGATGGTAGTTCGTTTGAGTATATCAATTTTGAAATTACTATGTCATTTTTTGAGTCTTAATCAGACCAAATCGCTCGTTAGCTCTGATACCAGTGTTAGTTGGTCTTGAGCCTTCCCAATCCCAAAAGTTAGCTTAAGAGGTAAAATTTGTCCTTACAGTTATAAACTGACTATAAGTCACTTTCACAATCGATGTGGGATAACCTCAACAATTGTGTTGGGAGGTCATGGGGTTTCTCAACCCCCAAAAGTTACCTCAAGAGATGAGGCTTTTCCTTACATTTATAAACTGAGCACCAGTTTCTTCCACAATTGATGTGAGATAATCTCAACAATCTCCCCTTCACACATTAGACTCTTGGTGAGAGCAAACTCGTATCTCCTGTGAACTATTGGGCTAAAACTTGTTGATAACCTAGGCTCTAATACCATGTTAAAACTTGAGATTTCATCTTAAAAGGTTAACCTTGTTAAAAGGAATAGCCCAAACTCTTATAAGTTAATTTATGTTTTCATCTTTATTTGATATGAGATTTTATTCCTTAACAATATCGATGAAGCCACCGTGAAGGCTATGAACCTCACAAGGAAAACAAATGCAAAAATTGAGATGGAATATAATCCAAGCAAAGTGGTAGAATCCCAAAATAGGAAACAATAGGTAGAAGCAAATTTTAAAGTTACAATGCAGAAGGAAACTTGATATAACAAAATGTATATGCCTATAGAAGAAGTAAGAACATCTAAGAGACATTCAAATGAAGAAATTCTAGTTAAGCTAATGCTGCGTGTTGTAGCAAAAGGGGCAAATTGATATTATTAATTTGTGGAATTTAATTATTGTCGCTATGCGGAGCCATAATGCAAAAAGATAAAGTGTGCAATTTTCTCTTGTATTTCCATCATAAAAGAGAGACAGAGACTTGAGAAAAGATAGGGTAAGCGATTTTATCTTGTAAACATTTTTTCATCATAGTAAACTAATGCAGCGGTGAAAGAGAATGTAGTTTCATATTGATACAAATCTCTATAAATCTTGCATGTCTTTATTTTTTTTTCTACAAATTAATAGTTCTCGATGAAAGAAGTAAAGTTCTTAATTTTGAGCACTTAGTATTGAAATTTCAGAGCAACATAAAATATGCAAAGTACAATATCAGCATCCGAAAATAAAGGCACGCATGTAAAAATAATGTACACGAAGCTAGTGATGCAATCTTAATGAAAAAAGGAATGCAGCAAAGCAACCTGATTGAAAACCAGAGGTAAGCAAATCTTATGGAATTGAAAGAACCAAACTGGCCAGTTCATAATGGAAAATTTAAATTTTCAGGTTTTTCTAAAGTAAAAACCCACAGGTTCAGTTCCTAATTCAAAAATGCACTATCAACAGGGCGGAGTTGACGGGAGAAATCAGCCTCAAGATAGTTTGAGAAAACTTTGTATTCTTAAACTTTCTTTAATTTCAATTCTATATTTCAAATTTCTATTTCAATATTGTAATACCAATTTTTATATTTCAATAAAATTATTTCTTTATTTCAACATTTGTGTGTGTCTATATATATCCAGTTGGAGAGTCTGAATATATGAAGGCAGCTTAAAAATTTACACTAACGTACACAAAATAATTATGGCATTATAGAGAAAATCCTTCCAAATATTTTATAGGTGCTGTTGATTGGTTGGTTATTATTATTATTATTATTGTTGTTGTTGTTGTTGTTGTTGTTGTTGTTGTTGTTGTTGTTGTTGTTGTTTATTTATTTATTTTTTGCCTTTGTCAAATGAAAAACCACCAACTGTATCTGTAAATTATCTGGTTTATTCTTTACATGTAATACTCTTCATGGCATTATGCATGACAGACGCATTGTAATTCTCAAACATTATGGTCGAAGCAAACTCCTAAACAGTTCTGCTATGGGTACAGGGAACTTGTTACGGAAATGATACAGGAATTTAAAATTGATGATGTGGCATTTATCTTGGGAAAAATGAAAAATATTGAAACCATATTTCAATCTCCACAATTCACTCTTCCATCCTCTTTCCACTCACAAAATTTAGTTTCCCATTTCGCCCAAATCACTCTTCCGTTGTATTGCCCTAACCTTCCTAACTCAAAACCGTTCACTACACTCATCGTCGCTGGCAACCGGCGCCAACGAAGAGCGTACGATGTGAGCATCCTTCCTTCACGGCCGTACTCACCTCTATCCACCACGAATAGTCCATAGGCGACGCACTCACCTCCATCCCTGACGCCACACAGCCACACTCCGCTCCATCTCCAGCGCTAATGTAATTAAATTTTTTCTAGTTTTGTACATGAATTTTGAGAGTTTTTTTTAATGGTGTTGTACATGGATTTTTCAGAGTGAATTTCTTATCTCCTTCGCTAATGTCAGTACATATTGTTATATAGTGAATTTTTATGTGAAATGAATTTAAATTTTGTTTATCCACTTGCTTCTTGTAAATTTCATCTCCCTAGTGTATTTTTTTGTGTTCACCCAGAATAATATGGTTTTTGTTTGGTTTTCATTTAGACAAAGAAAGCTGAATTGTTTAATTTCTTGTTTTATAAGTAGAATGTTAGTTTTATTGAGCTCTTCTTTAATGTCTTCCTTTAAAAATTGGAATTGTTTAATGTCTTCTTTTATTGTCAGTTCTTTGACATGGATTTTGAGGTTGGATAGTGGTTTTTGACATAGATGATTAGGTTTAGGGTTTACTATAATTGGACACTAATAATGGTTGATGTGGGATTTTGTACTTCAAATGCATTCACGTTTGTTTATTTGTTTGTTCACTAGTTATCAACTTGAATGAGAGGAAGGAATTATGGACTTTGTCACGATTGCAGAAGCAGCACTCACTACTTTGGACAATGCCAAACAAAGCGCCGATGCCCTTCGTGTAAATAGGATATCAAAAATGTTTTGAGGTCGAACGAAATACTAGTAATAAAGGGCGATTATTTTTTACTTATAGTAATGATTGTGGATATTTTGACTGCGTGAAAGAAAGATCTAAGCGCAGAGTCGAGTTTCATTAATGAAGTAGTGAATCATGAGCCCAACGAGGAAGATGAAGAGTTGCCAGAAATCTTTGACACGCTAGCTCGAATTAGCAAAAAAATAGACTTTGACATATCGATGCACTTGACTTTCCACAAAGTAAAAGGAATTGCGAAGTATGATGGGAAATGAAAGGGTTCGACTTGAACGAGTGATTTAAGTTATATTTGTGGTGGATAGACTACTATGATGTCAATTTGAATTTTCTATATAGATTATCATAACGTTCAAATGGTTAGGTCATTGTAGGCTATAAGATGTATGGTTAATTTTGTCAAAATTATCATTCGACATATGGTCGTTATTTGGTCCATTGTAATATATTTTATGGTTGCTAGAACTTTATAATATATTCGTTTTCATTTTGGTTTGCAAACAACCTGGCTGAATTCTTAAAAACAAAAAGAGAGAGAGATGGCAGATTGTGAAAGGCAAATGAAGCTAGTTTCAACACAAGGGAAAACTTTGAAAAAATTGATTTTACTTTTGATTTTGTTTCCAACGAATAGCACACTGATACATAATGCAGTTTAGAATAATTAAAACTCCCCCAAAATAAAGAAAATAGTTGAACTAAATACAGCACAAACTTGTAGTGAAGAGTTACAAGCATATAGTGACATCAGCTTCCAAAGTAGACTGCGTTCTTCTTACGATATGAAGCAGGCATATTCTACTCAGCATGTAGACCTCCAATCCATTTCTCTATTTACATGTGCAATAATACAAACATCACCATCATTTTTTACAAATACTAAGATTTCCCACTCTTAACATTATCAACAATAATACCAATATTTACCTTTATGAAGTAAATGTGTCCAAATATACCTTCTGTGTGAGAATCACAAGCCCGTGCCACCTTGATTGGGTAAATTTTGATAGTAGTATGGCATGACTTGACCTATTTTAGAATATGAAAGTTAGAATACGCTTAAATGAAATGATCATACATAAATACTTAACAAACCTAATCAATGTATTTACCTTGAGAGCATTGACTATAATGGCAAGTGCTGTGTGATGGTTTGACTGCATTGTAACCTTGAATGAAATAACGTCATATTTAACACCTTTAACCAAATAAATGAATTAACACAAGGTTTTGAGAATATGATAATGGTGAAGGCATAGAACATTGCGGTAGTTGAGATGCCTAGACATTGGTTGCTCCCTCTTTTGCACTACTAAAGATCATTAAAGATCATACCCACCTCAGGCATAATCACAACATCTCCTCTCACATTTTTATTGTCCACAGTGTTGTCGTTATCACAGTTTAGCAACAAATCATGATTCTCATATTCCATAATTCCTTTTCCTAAATGAGTGATGTATAAGTTATTATTACTCATTAATCCCTCAAAATATGTGAATAAAAGGTTATTTTACTATTTATAGATAATTAATAAACATGAGCCAAACAATGGCAAAAGTGATGAGTAAAATACTTATCTGAAATTTGTCCTCAATAACTTCTTTAATGTGCAAGTGAAATAAAACAAAAAATTACCAAAGGGAAATGCATTTCACTATGTTAAAGCTTTAACATACTGATTCGCAGACCTCACAGTTCTGCTATGGATAATAGATAAAGGATGAGAAAATATGGAATCAAGTGACAACTTATAATAAATTTCAAGTAGGAAACCAATGTATTAGCTAACCAGTTTAGAACCCAAGAAGAAAAATACCTTTGTCCGTCATTTAGGATTTTTGTAGCTTTAGGAATTGTTGATGAAAATGGCTTTGATGTTGGGAACACGATTGGCTTTGATGTTTACAAACTAGTCGGAGTTGTACGCTTGTAGTTTAATCGGATTTTGGCCGGAGATGGATAGGTTTTGTATGGTGTGGACTCGAGGCGAAATTTGGGGATGTGAAAGGCTTTCCCCTCCTGGTCTTTGTGTTTAAGGGTATTTTCATTTTTTTTAACTCTGTCACGTCATTTCATTTTGAAACCCTGTAACAATTCTGTCCATCCTTTCTGTACTCGTAGACTTATTCACTCCTAAAACTTATGGTATCTCTCATCTTCATCCCACTAAAATTTATTATATTATAATATTATTGCAATTAACTTATATGTTATGTCCAACATGGTAGAATGATATATATATACACCCTTGTTTGGGCGCCATTTTTAAAGAGTTATTGGGGAAAAAATATATTTTGAAATAGCATTTTTTTGAGAATGTGCAGTTAAAAGATAAGAAAATTTTTTGGATTTAAGTGTAATATTATTTTATTAAAGAATGTGTGATTGAAAATGAAAAAAGAGAAAAATACATTAAATTAAAATGAGGCCCAAACAGGGGGCATAATTAGACATTTTTTAACATATCATATGTGAAAGAATTTAATGTTGGGAAATTATTTAATTTACCATATAGATTGACATATGTAATTAATTGTGTATAAATCTATCTTAAAGTTAAGTTCAAAATTAAATTGATCTAATAAGAAATTTAAGTTGTTGGGCTTTGAGTATCTAAATAAAGTGTGAGTTGGATTATATGTGTAGAGATCAGATTCTTTTAGAATTATATTTTATGATATGTGAAATGCATATGAAAACTATATAAAGGGCTATGGTCCTCAATTCATATGTAACTTCTCATTCTTTGTGTCATCCTATCAATATAAGAATACAAGATAAAGTATATTGAAAAGGATGATCTAAAATCCACATTCAAGAGTAGACAATCAACAATCAAGAATAAAAAAAGAAGGAATTCAAGAATCAAGATTATGGATCAAGAAGCCAATTTCAAAATTCAGAATCAAGATCTAGTATTAAAGAAACATTTTCAATGAACTAAGATATGTTCCACACTTTATAATTCTCTTGGTAATTTGATATCAAGAATCTTGGCAATAAAGTAATTAAGTTTTCAAGTTTTTGAGATTTAGAATTCCATAAAAAATTCTAACAGATGGTATTAGAGCCAACTCCATGTTAAACCATTGAGATTCAAGCAAGAAATTTTAGGGATGAAACTCTTACTTTGGATTCTTCAATTTTGAGATGCGAATTTTGGCCCTAAATTTCGAATTTTAGATCTTCAATTTTTTTTTTAATTTTAGAATTTTCTTCTTTTTCTGGATTAAGTTAAATTATTTGAATTATATTTTGGATTGGAGTTAATGAATTAAGGATTTGTTTGCACAGAATTCAAGGCCTTAAATATGATATAGCATCTATCATTTAATGATTATGAGGGACAATTCCCAAGTGTAGATTTCATGCAAGCAAAGACTTAGTAATTGGTTGATATATATTATAATTTGTATATTGAATGATTGGATAGAGATATGCCAAAGTGGGTAACTTCAACATTGAGTAATTGGTGACTGAAAGTTGTAGTTTTTTCGGGATAGCAGCTGCTCGGTGCTGCAGAGCCCACTTTCAAGCACTGCTGTGCCAACTTGTTGATTTTTTTTAAACAAAAAAATCGTAATAAAGGATAATCAAATTCAACTTTTAGTACAATCAAATTTCTTCCAGATTACTAATTTTTTGAAATAAATTAATTGAAAAAACATGTTACAAAAGTAGCCTCCCTTGTCTAAATTGATTTATTTGGAATATTAGGAAGGTTGTGTATACGTAATTCATGTGGGCATTGACCAGCCCAAATGAATGTTAATATTTGGCCGAATCATTTACACACCGTTAGTAATAAATATATGACAATTGTAAAAATTTTCATTATGTGAACATTGAGTTGGTCCAAAGATACACTTGATGTTTGATTGAGTTTATTGTTAATATTTGATTATTACACCAAGAATGTCACTTACAAGTTGGTATTTCTGTCCAAAGACTAAATACCAATGTCGTGCTTGATCTCTTACGAAGGGATTTATCATTATTGGAAATTATTGATTGCCCAATACAGATTCTCATAGGAACATGTTATATAAGTTTAAGTTCTCTATTTGACTAATCCACCTACTTATACTACATTTGCTAAACTAATCAATTAAATATCTGTGCTTAAGAAACCAAATTTTAAAGTTTGGAAAGAGAACATTCATATCATTATTGGCTACATGAATCTAGATTTTATGTTAAAAACTGAATAACCCACTACTCTTACGGATAAGAGTTTCACCAATAAAACGGAGTTTGAATTAGTAGGATCATTTAAACCGCATGAATCTTATGATCATGAAGCGTGAAATTCTATTTACATTCAGGGATGCTAAGGTAAGTATTGCCAATGAGTTTCTCGAGAAAATTGAAAAAAAGGCTTTGCAGAAAGCAATAAAACCAAAACTAGCATATCTTTTGGCAAACTTAGTTTCACTAAAGTATAAGGGCAAAGATGACGTAATGGAGTACATTATAAAGATGCATCATCTTGCTTCAAAACTAAAGGTATTAGAGCTTGAGTTGTCTTATGACTTGCTCGTGCATTTGGTTTTGACTTCTCTTCTTGTACAATTATGTCAATTTAAGGTCAGTTGCAATAGTAATTAGGGGAAGTAGACTCTTAATGAGCTTATTTTATCTTGTGTGCAAGAAGAAGAAAGGTTAAAGCAAGATAAAAATGATATTACTCACTTGGCAAGTACTTCTAAGAACAAGTAAAAGAATAAGAAAGCTTCATTTAGTCCGATTCAAAAGAAATAGTAAAAGCCCGCAAAGGATAAATTATCTAACTATTAATTTTGTGAAAATCTAGAACACATGAAAAGAGATTGTACTAAATACCATGCTTGGCATGTAAAGTAAAGCACATGTCTTACTTTGGTTTGTTCTAAAGTTAATTTAGTTTCAGTACCTAGACACAATTAATAAATTTCGATGTCACTATTCAAATAAGCGTATCTATGCGGGGTTGTCTGAGCAGTTAAAGTCAATTGATGCTGAAAGATTTATTTGTGTGGAGGCAATAGCAAATCAATTAAAGTTGAGGCTATAGAGGCTTTTAGGTTATTATGAAAGACTAGTTATTACATGAATATGAAAGAAATATTTGCAAAATTGTCCTTTAGAAAGAATTTGGTTTCCATTTCTATATTGGACAAATTTTGTTACTCTTGTTGAATTAAAAATAGTTAGTTTAATCTTTCTCTTAATTCATATATTGTGAGTACCAGTTCTTTATCTAATCATGATAACTTATATTTGTTTAATACAGTTGTCTCTTATAAAGAAATGTTGCATGTGAATTCACGTGGTATTAAACATAAATTAAGTAATGAGAATTTTGCTTCGTTATGGCACAGGCGATCAAGTCACATCTTTCAAAAGAGAATGAAAAATTTTGGGTCAGAAGAAATTCTTGATCCCCTTAATTTTTCATATTTAAGTATTTGTGTTAATTACATTAAGGGAAAACATGCAAACATAAGGAGATATTATGCCAATAGGACTTTGGACGTCTTAGAATTAATTTATACAGATTTTCTGAATATTATGATAGATATGAAGGATCTAGAGAACAATGTCGAGGACCTTTTGCAAAAAAATTTAGAGGAATGTGGAATCGTCCCACTGTACACCATGCCAGGGTACCTAAGCATGAACGATATTATTCAGAGATGAAACAGAACATTTAAGGACATGGTAAAGAGTATGATAGTCATTTCATCTTACAAGAATCTCTCTAGAAATAAGCACTAAAGACTGCAATTTAAAAATTCTCAATAAAGTTCCAAGTAAAACAACTTTTAAGGGGTTACAAATTTTTAAAGATCCTACTATTAGGTCAATTTTCGAAACGGAAAATTTTCGATTCCTCAAGGATGTAGAGTTTACAGGGGAGATAAAATTTTAATGATAATGATTTCGTCTTTGATGAAGGATATGTATATATCTATTCTTTTGCAATTGACAATAATCAGGATCAAAGACAAATTCTTGCTCTAGATCTTGTTCTAGAAACAATTTCAGATTAAGACAATATTAAAAAAATCTACATACACAATCAAGAGATTGTTTTAGAAAAATAAACTCAACAACCTCAAGACAAATATTATTAAAGAAATCAACTAGAGAAAAGAGAAAAGCAATTAAGGATGATTTTATAGTTTTTTTCTCCAAGAAAATAAGGATGAAATTGGATTGATAGAAGAAGATATGATCAATCAGCCTTCATCAAACCATGCAAACAAATAATTCTTAAGAGCGGATTGATGCAATGAATAAAAAAATAAAGTTCTTGAAGACAATGACGTTTGAAACTTATCCCATTGCCTGAAAGTGTAAAGTTCATTGGTTGTAAAAGGATATTTAAAATAAGAGGATTCAAAGGGTGATGTAGAGAGATATAAGACTCGTTTTGTTACAAATGACTATTCAAAAGGAAGGAATTGACTTTAAGAAGACTTTTTCTCCGATTTCCATAGAAGCCTGTTTTAGGACTAATATGACATGATACATTTTGATCTTAAGCTACTTCAGATGGTTTACAAATAAAAAAATAAATAAAAACCTCATCTATGGGCAAAAGTAGGTTTCCCATCAATGGTATTACAAATTTCATCAAATAATTATCTCGTTTGATTTTAAGATGAATTTAGTTGATGAACGTCTATATCACAAATTCAGTTAGAGTAAGTATATATTCTGATATTACATGTTGATGACATACTACTTGCCAGCAATAATATTGGCTTATTGCACGAAAATCAAGAGATTTCTATCATGAAATTTTGAAATGAAAAATCTTGGCAATGCCTTTTTTGTATTAAGGATATAGATATACTAGGATCATTATCGTGGTCTTTTTAAATTATCACAAAAGAGCTATATTAAGAAAATTTTTAAAGGATTTAGGATGCGAGTGTGTAAACTATGTGATATCCCTATTACTATGTGATACAATTTTAGTCTTAATCAATCCCATAAGGATGAGCTTAAAGAAAAGGGAATACGGAAAATTCCCTTTGTTTTAGCAGTTGGGAATTTAATGTTTGCTTAGGTTTGCACACTCGAGGTATAGCATTCATTATTAGAATGTTAAGTAGATATTTAAATAACTTTAGGATGGATATTTGGAAAGCAACCAATTAAATTATTAGGTATCTATAGATAACTAATGATTACATGATCTCGTACAGAAAATAAAACCAATTGGAGTTCATTGGATATTCTGATTCTGATTATGGAACATGTCTGTGAAATTTCCTCACAGGGTTGTAAATTTTGGATGGCATTGAAAGACCACCATGTTATTCTGTGACAATAGCTATTTTGTATTCCAATAGTGGCTTGACAATACCAAATTTTATAGACATTAAGTTCCTAGTTGCTAAGGAAAGAATTTAGAGTGATTAGGTTCTATAAAGCATATTAAGACAAACTCCACAATTATAGATCCATTTACAAAATGGTTGCCACCTAAGGTCTTTTATGAGCATAATGCTCACACGAATGTTGCATATTTTGATAATATGCCAGTTCAGTAGGAGTTTGTGTTCGGATTTTTTTTTTGGTTAAGACACAATTTTGTTATCCGTGGATATTCGGTTTAATTCAGAAATAAAGTATTTAGTTCAGTTTCACTCTAATTAAAGTTTTCGTTTGATCTTATTAAAGAATAAGGTAGGACCAATTTTGTTTAGATTACATTGCATGTAATTTCCATGCTATACATCCACACTTGATTTATGTCATTTGATCATATTAATATACATAACCATTGAGGTTTTAGTTATGATAATAATGACAAAGAGTGCTTTGATCCTATATTGACATAATTGATGAATGAGATTGTTCGGAAATGCTTTTGGTAATGATAGTAAAAGTTTTGAACTCATAAGATTATACACATTTATAAGATAACATATGCGGACCAAGTGGGAGATTGTTGGGAAATTATTTAATTTTACCATGTAGGCCGACATGGGTAATTAATTGTGATTAAATGCTATCTTAAAGTTATGCCCAAAATTAAAGTGATCTAATAAGAAATTTAAGATATTAGGCTTTGTGTATCTACATAAACCGTGGGCCGAATTACATGTACAGATTAGATTACTTTATAATTGTATTTAGTGATGTGTGAAATATATATATGGAAACTATATATAGGGTTATGGTCCTCAATTCTTATGTAACTCTTCGCTCTTTGTGTCATCCCATCAACACAAGAATACAAGAGAAATTATATTGAAGAGGAAGATCCAATAACCAACAATCAAGAATAGATAATATACAATCAAGAAGAAAGAATTCAAGAATTAAGACTATGAATCAAAGAAGCAAAACAAAAATCAACAACTTAAAAATTGAAAGAGTCAATATTCGAGATTCAAGATCCGAAATCAAGATCCAATATTAAAAAAATTCCCAATGAATTAAGATATGTTCCGCACTTTATAATTCTCTTGATGATTTGACATCGAGAATCTTGACAATCAAGTAATTAGATATGTTCGCAATCAAGAACAAATAATATACAATCAAGAATCAAGAAGAAGGAATTCAAGAATTAAGACTATGAATCAAAGAAGCAAAACCAAAATCAAGAACTTAAGAATCGAAAGAGTCAATATTCAAGATACAAGATCCCAGTATTAAAGAAACATTCCCAATGAATTAAGATATGTTCCGCACTTTATAATTCTCTTGATGATTTGACATCGAGAATCATGGCAATCAAGTAATTAGATATGTTCACAATCAAGAACGGATAATATACAATCAAGAATCAAAAAGAAGGAATTCAAGAATTAAGACTATGAATCAAAGAAGCAAAACCAAAATTAAGAACTTAAGAATCGAAAGAGTCAATATTCAAGATACAAGATCCCAGTATTAAAGAAACATTCCCAATGAATTAAGATATGTTCCACACCTTGTATTTATCTCAACTAATATGTATTATTATCTCTAACATTCCATTGGTGGTCTTTCCTTTGTCCCAAAGATGGGGTTTTATAGAAATATAGCAATTTATACATGAACTTCCCTTGAGGTACATGTAATTTCCCCTATTTTCAAAAATTTTAAAAATCTTTGATATAGTTTACTTCAGGTAACAAATTTTCTAGGTTAATGAAAGATATATGTTTATTTTTTCGTTTTACGCTTCTATACTATTCTCACTTTTTTATTTTATTTAAGTTAAGTTGTTTTCTTTCAGAATTTTGATTTGATTAGATAACTTCAGTTAAAAGATATTACTGTAGTTATTGTTATAAAATTTTAAAAATTATAAACGTGTGAAATTTTAATTTTTTTTTTTTTTTGCAAATAAGATTGACAAATAATTAGCAAATGATCTCTAGATTGATCAGAAGGTTCTTTTAGTTGACTATAATTCGTTACTTGAACAAAACTAGATCAAAGTCAATGTATGTAAATATTTTAAAATATTCGTATGAATGTAATTGTATATTCACTAAGTATTTCATATTGTTAAATTTATATCATTTTCTCTAATTTTTAAACCATTGAAATATATACTTATATTAATAATAGAAAATTAAGTTAATATTATTACAACATTAATATGCTAAAAATTAAAACCAAAAGTTTATAACTTTGATTCCTTTTAGTTCATTTTCTTAGTAAATATTTTAGATCAATTTGATCTATTTATTTTTAATGAGAAATCAAAATTCGCAAAAAATGTGATTAAAAAACTAAGTGGCCACGCGCTCACACACATATATTCTCTTTCCTTTCTTCTCACTTACTTTGTTCTCAAGTCATATAAATTGCTTTTTGTGAATTTGTGTACGAACTTCCTAAGTTTGCCATCCTTAATAAAATTGATTTTAAAATGCAACCCAATCTTCAAATAATCAAAAGGTTATCCATAATTTCTTTTTTTAATCTCCTGTTAGGCAACATTTTTATCTCCGGCTCTAAATTCAACCAGTTTTCCCTAATTTTATCCCAATATGCCAACAATAACAAAACAATAAAACCATGGAAACTCATTCAGATCTGAAGCACAATTTTTATCCCCAGCCAAAAATCGATAATATAACAAACAAAATCCAAGGAATAGAAAAATCTACAAACAAAAGAAAGCAAGAAATGCAACTGAACTAGAGCATGAATAGAAAACTGATATTTTGTCGCTCGTATAGACCACACGAGGACCCAACTTGGCAACAATCATATCTCTCATCATTTACATACACTCACGTGGACACAATTTATTTCTCCTCCCTCCATTGAGGTTGAGTAGGATAGGAATAGAAACGTGAAATTTTGTCACACTCAACTATGGATTAGGATCTAGCTTATTTGGTACAATTTCAACTCAAATTCCGACCAAGACAAATCACATTACATAAGTATGACCAAGCTTTATACTTTCTTATGATTCAATTTTGACTTTGAACGAGTTATAGTTATACACAATATTTCATTTCAATGAATGGTCTTCTTTGGTTCAACTTTGAAAAAATCTCAATTCTGAGAAAACCCCAAATTAGTTCATGGGCCAATCCAACCCAATAAGTTTGTTCAAGTTTTACATGTTCGTCTAAACTTTTGATCCAATACGATCAAATTCGAGCAAATTTGACCATGATTGAGCCGAAAGTCATAAACAATACTCCATCTCAATTGGATGGTCTTGTTTGGTTCAACTTGGAAAAATATCATACAATCGAACAAGTTAAAAATATTCCAAACTCATTTTTAGTCCTTATAATGATTGTACCCTTCATCCCTGTCGTCAGATCACCATGATTGTACCCTTCATCCCTGTCATCAGATCACCAACTTCCTTGACCCTCGACATTGTGCAAACATTAGCCCAGCATTAGTTGTCTGTTCTCAAGTTTGACAATAAGGGTCGGAGAAAGGCAAGTACTCATTCTTAAAACCAGCGTTCTTAAGACCAAATATTCGGGCTTACTGAGCATCTTTTAGATATCAAATGGACCTTCCCAGAACATAATTTTAATGTGGCCAATTTCCCCTCTTTTGCAATCAGTTTCGTTACAGCACCCGGTACTCTAACTATTGTCCACACCGCAAGGAGGAAGATGCCAAAGACAGAGTTAGTGACTGGAGTAAAGTCATAACAAGGTAGTCGTACTGGAAGGTACAGCTGGTTCAACCAAACCTGCTTTCCCAAGCAAAAGTAGGACCCTTGTTTATATTTATTAAATTGCCGAACTTTGTATTTAGCTTAAAAGTATATAAAATGAAAAAGGATGATTGCTTGACTGCGGTGTAGATACTAATATGTCTTGTTATCTTGTACTCTCAAAATTAGCACACATTACTCAACATCGATCAATAGCACTTCTACCTAACTAGTGTTGAGCTACAATGTCCAATTTTTCAAATGTACAACTTTATTCATGTCTAAAACCACTACTCGAGTGGAGGTTAAGTTATATTGTGCACAATTTTCTCCAACTGAACAAATTTGTTTAACCCTCATTTGACCACTTTATGCACTAAAATAAAATGCAGGTTATCTATCAAATTTTAGTATTCAACATGTCCACACCATAGGCTTACAAAATATATATTAAAACAGTACACACTCGAAGGGTAGCGGCTGTTATATATATATATATATATATTAAAACATTGAAAATTTATTTCAAAGCATTAATGTTTATTCATAAATTCAAAACTCAAAGTTTGGAGTTTTGTCTTCCCATCGTCGTATCAAACACCTTGAGGACAAATCTTGTTCTTGGAATATACAATTTGTTTTCTAAAATTGAGCCAAGTGTAGCAATCAACCTTCTTTTCACTTCAGTGTTGATGCCACCCATGGACACAATTTCTGCCAATGCTGCTGGTTCCTTATTCCCTCCAAATGTTAAGGTTACAGATCCTTTCAACAGAATCATCACAAACTGTGAAAACAAAAACACACATTAGTTGAAAAGAAAGGTCGAATCTTATAAAAAAATGCCCTAATTTTCCAGAACACCCTTGGATAGCACATATAAGAGAATAAACTATAAAAGGAAAGCGTAGATGGCTTGTTGGGGATTTGTTTGTGCTCAAGGAAATGTCATCGTCTGCTTGCTTCAAGCACTCGAGTTAGAATCACTATCAGCTCGACCCGGCTTAGGCACTCTGATCTTAGTTGCATAAAATACAGTACAGAATTGAAAATAGACTTTCCTTGTGCACTTTTACTCCACAACGTTGATTCAACTTCGATTCCTAATTCAAGTATCAGAGTGTGTAAGTCACAAACAATCCTGCACGGGTGTTCTATAGCCCTCGGTTTTAGAGACAAGCAGTTGAAGGAGCAAGACTAACTAAGAGCTGGATTAGTGGGAAGTGTCAAATTCCTTTAAACGGTGTGGTAGGCTATTCTTGACTGATTGCAGCCCGCATTTCTTTAGTGTTTATTGAAAATTTAGATTAAAACGTGCTTTAACAATTTGAAGCATTATCTTTTATTTATTTTTAATAAAACTGTCGACTTCGAAAAAGAGCATTGCTTGTATGACGTGGTTCTCCTACCAAACTCCCCTCAAAAATAGAAGAAACTTACCAAATTTCAAGATAGTCCCTCAAAGAGATATCCCTACATGAAACTATAAATGTAATCTTGAGTCTTAACTTATTTAACAACCATTCATCTAAAAGATTAAGTTCTTGTTTGGTTCAACTAAAAAAACTATTAAAATTTAAGGTCGAAGTCAACAATTAATTTTAATTACATATTTCACATACCCACAACTTTCAACCATACATTCCATCAAATTTTATCAAAATCCACTAAAAATGTGATTTTTATCTAAACCACACAAAGGCTAAGTCATTAGAGTAACAAGAAATTAAGTTGATACAAGAATTTTACATAAGAACAATGTTATTTGTACACTCCGGTATACACTCCCCTTATAAGAGAGGGGCCCACGTCTAATAAAAATAGCGTGGCCTCCCTTTGCGAGGGGAGTGTATACCAGCAAAACCCTTCAAATAAACAGGAAGTTGCACGAATTGAACTCACGGCTTTTGTTTTTTCTTAACACCGTTTCACTTAAAGCTAAAACCGTGTAATCATACAATGGTCCAAACTGATTGGACTACTCAATCCTGTTTTTGGTTCCATGCCAATAGACTTGCTGACAAAGTAGGCAATTCATTTGATAAATTTCCTTGCATTAGAACTATTCAACTAAATTTTGCACCAGTTCGTTGTTATCCTATTGTCCTCCCATTTGGCTAATATAGGGTGTCAATGCAATGGCCCCTTCTTATTTAATGGAGCACTCATTTAAGTTAGTTAGGTATATAGAAATAAAATATATCAATATAAAATTCCAAATGCCCGTAAAACTTTTGAATTTAATATATCTAAAAAAATGTTTCCATCATTATCTGAGAAAAGAAACTTGTGGACACTGGAGACTTGCAAATATGCATAGAGTTGTATAGAGGATTAAATACTTTGAACCATCCCGTCGAGAAGCGTGCAGGTGGGATATATTGCCTAATTTATGTTGAAACGTGCATGATTTTTATCAAGGGGTTCGGAAAACTCGAACCTCTAACTTGTGCTAATGGATCGAACGGAGAGGAAAATCATACTCCTTTACCTTGTTTTCAAGGAAGGACTGGTAATGGAGAAAGAACGAACCTTTGATGATTGGGTGATTTAAAATGTTAGTTGAATTAGGATGAATAATGAGTCAATCCCTTTGTTATTATTGGACAGTGATTCCCCAGCTTAAAAGCTCTGAGTTTTGGCAAAACCAGCTCTCGAGGTTCTAGAAGAATACTTAAACCACAGTAATTTAAATTCAGAATATGAGCTTAATCAAGAAAAATTCATTTCCAACTCCCAAAACTAAACCACCAATGCTTAATATCTTAGAAGCTTCGTGCTTTGAACAAACTACTTGAGTTTTAGCAAAAACAGCTCTTCGGGTTTGTGCAATATACTCTAACCACAGTATATAAACTCATATTACAAGTATAATCCAGATAAACTTTCATTACAAGCACCATTACATGGCCTAACCCATATTTATACAACACTAATCCAACAGTAGACACTGAACAAAGAGATTGAATTGAGAGAGAACTTACTTTTTCGGGTTTTCCGATGATTTGAGAAACAGCCTTTGTGAGTTCAGAGAAGATTGAATCTGTGTTGATTCCTTCGAGGTTAACGTTGGTTGAGATATCAAGACAGGGCATTTTTCCCTCTTTTTTCTTGATTCCTCCTGTCTGTAGGGCCTAGTGCCGGAAAAAATTTTGTGAGCAATTCTTTTCTGCCCACTCACCTTCTTATAATTGCTTATTTATAGACAAATTTGCTTATTTATGGACAAATTTTGTGTTACAATCAAGAATGACGGCTGTCTTTCCCTTTTTTTACCTGGTATCTTTTATGAATTTTTTAATATTTTTAGCTTCATTTCCTAAACATCACAACTACAACGCAACAGGAGATGTGTTTATATTACGCACTTTTTGGTCGGTCATGGGCAAGTAGGATTCTAACTCTTGACCAAGATCAAGAATCGAATTACCATACATATTAGGAGGATTCGAATAGATTTAAAAAACTTTTCTGAAGTCACACCGGTGGCATATGTTACATGAGAGAAGGTAGAAGAAAATTAATAAAAAAACATGTTGAAGTTGTTTATAACATTTTATTCCCTGAAATTTCATTATTCAGTAAAAAAAAATAATTTTATCATAATATTTTATCAAGTACTATATAAATTTTAAAGTTGGTAAATCTTACAATATTCTTTTCTCGCTACAAAAGTAAGACAAAAATAAATAAAAAATTGAGTTCAAAATATATGAAATAAAAATAAAAACTAATGACATGGACTGGGAATATAATTTTTTTTATGTAAATAATCATTAAGAATTTAAACTATTTTTATTTTTTTTGTATAAATTTTATTTTTCTAGAATTTTTTTAATTTAACTTTTTTTTAAGAAATTTTAGTTTTTTATTTTATTTTATAAATTTTTTATTTTATTTTTTTAGAATTTACCCTTTTTTAACTTAATTTTTTTTTTTACTTTTATTTGTTAGAATTTTATATTTCATTTTTTAAAATTGTTAAATTTTTTCACATAAATATTTTATTTAGCCCCAGTTTGGGCTTCATTATTTTAAATTATAATGAAAGGAATAATAATTTTTTAAAAAATGTGTGGTTAAAAAGGAATGAAAACTTTTTAGGTTTATGTGTAATATTATTTTATTGAAAAATATTTGGTTAATAAGAAGAGAGAAAAAGTGAATTTTAATTTAATGCAAGATCAAACAAGAGCTTAAAACTTGTTTTTCATGTTTTGAGTATTTTCAAAATTTTTACTGAAATCATTAAAACGTCAAAAAATGCATTTTTAGTTTTATGTTATAAGTTTATCCTTATTTTCAAAAATGCATTTTGAGAAATAGCAAACCAAACATGTTTAAGTATTTTACAAAACTGAAAACGGTTTGAAAACGAAAAACCAAACGCACCCTAAAGGGTCCATTTGGTTTTGTATTTCAGTTTTTAGTTTTGATTTCATTTTTTGATTTCGATTTTGAGGGTTTATTTTAGGATTGCTAAAATTGCATTTGATTTGTCACTTTGAAAATTAATTTCTTAAAGCACATAATTAGAAAAAAAAAATGTTTCGTTTGAAATTTTGAAAATTTATTTATTAAGTTAATTATTCAGTAAAATAGAACAATTTTATACTAATTTAAAAAATTAGTACACACACAATATTGGAAATTAAAAATTAAATTTAATGATGTTGACTAAGATTTTTTTTTTTTTTTATCTGTTTTCAATTAAAAAAATATTTTTAATTTTTTATTTAAATAACATATAAGAGTTTTTATTTTTTTGGATTTTTACTTTTTAAATTTCAATAGATATCTTCTCAGATTTTTTTTTAAATTTTAACTTTTAGTTTTTTAGAATTATTATTTAAATAACTTTTTAAGGCTTATTTCTCACATTTTGGGTATTTTTAATGTTTTCACTGAAAACTCTAAGAACGTAAAAGATGTTTTGAGTTTTATGTTGGAAGTTTAATCATATTTTTGAAAATATATTATAAAAAATACTAGATTAAACAAGTTTCGAGTATTCTAAAAATTTGAAAATAGCTTGAAAACTGCAAACCAACTTCATATTTATTTAGAATACGATTTAATTTGTCATAGTTTGACAGTATCACGTTACTTGTAAAGAAACATATTTTGAATGTACATATTTTTACCATATTCAGTTGTATCGTGTTACTCTTGTTTCAATAACAATTTTGAACTTTTTAAACCTCTATTTGATTTTGATAAAAATCAAATTTATCGTAGATTTTGATAAAAGTTTATAAAATGTGTGATTAAAAAGTTAATAAAAATTTTGAGTCATATGAAATGTATGATTAAAAATGAGTTCAAAAAATGATGTCAAAATAGGACCTACATGTTATATTTTATCGTAAATTTATCGTTGTATATGGGGGATCTTTTTAGGTTTATGCTGTTTGTACAAATTCATTTTGTCAGATTAGTATCAGATTCATACTTAACAATTTTTAATTGGATGGTTGAAAAATATTTTTGACACAATTGTCAATAAAATCCTGCTAAGTATGATTCTGGCACCATTCTGACAAAAAAACTTGTACATATAGCATATTTCATCTTTTTAAATGTACTGTACAATTGCAACTCATTCATTTCAAGGAGTTGAGAACCTTGAATTCAAGAGTCAAATGTTCACAAATATAGGATCAAATTAATGGTGGAGTGCTTACAAAATTTTAAGACATTCACATGAAGAAAACAAAAAAAATGAAACGAGTGGGGGTGGGGGTCCCCTACTAATTGTGTTCTCACAAAAGAACTTGTTAACTTTACATTTATTATCATTATTTTTTTTAACCTACGTAGCTATTGTCAATAACGATGTTGAAAGGTATCAATTTTCTTGGTAGATTTGGATTAAAAAATTAAAGAATATTTTTATATACCCAAGTTGATTGATAACGATCACGATTCAAATTCTTTTGTTATTTTATGCCTTTGAAATAACTTGTTTCAAGGAAACCATTAAAAGATTTTGAAGATAAGAATGCATAAAAAAAAGTTAGGAACATAAATGTTATATTAAGCAAAGATTTTAAGATCTTAAGTGCAATTAAAATATGATGCACTGAAGTGTGAATATAATTACCAATTTTATAATTTTAATTTAGGAAAAAAAAACTTTCTTTAGTTTTAAAGAAAGATAATATTTTTATCTTTATGTACTTATCTAACCAAAATTATAAAAAAATATCTTTAAGTATAATGTAATAAGAACTTCAAAAAACTATAGAACAAAGAGTAAATTGGGTACATTTGCTTTTTCGCAGACATGAAGGAAATATGTCATCAAGGGAGGTTTGTATAACTTTTTTAAAAAGGGGGGAGTTTCTCCATAATAGTTAATCATTTTGGAAGGTATTTTGTAATTTTCTCTATATTTTAACTTGTAGAAAGATTCGAAATTCATGAATTTTATCTTATTTATAAGCTTGTATGTTTTACAATAATAATGTTGAAAATTATTGGCAAATAATAGTGTCACCGTAATGTATATTTGGGCAGAGTAACGATGTATGGATGATTTTGAATGGTCGAGGTAAGAGTTCGACTCTTTCTCCTTAAAACGATAATGCCCCGCACTGATACTTACGGTATTGTAGCACTCGTTTTCCAAGATACAACGACCTCGTCTTGTAATAGTAGTACTCCAAATTACAAGACCCGATGAACCCATAAAGTTTAGATCTCTCCACACACATTGGATGACTAAAATGCATTGAAAATAATTTCGAGGACTGAATTATAAAAACAGAAATGATGCAGGGACAATGAGATAATTTTCGGAATAGTAGAAAATCAATTCTGATTTTGGAATGAATTAAAATCGGGATATGGGGACCTATATATAGATGTTGAAAGATTGTGTCCCAACAGACACAACTGCCAAAAAGTTGTGTCCAAAAGACACAAACAGTTTGGACAGTCAACCGCCACAACCGATTAGACATTCAACCGTCAAATTCTAGAAGCACCACGTGTCACACACAGAAAATTCAGGAAGAAAATAATAATATAAAATATATTATTATTATTATTAAATAATATAATTCAAATGTTATTTTACCAAAAAAAATATATCAGCTTGGCCCAAGCCCATGACCCATAACTCGTGACCGAGCCGAGCCGGCCGGCCTGTCGGACGGCGGCGGCGGCGTGCGCGTGGGCTTTGGCTTAACCTACTAGCATGTAGGTTCTGTCCCCCTCAAAGATTATTGGTACCCCTTGGGGCCCAAACCCAGGTCTCAAACTTGAGCTATATAAGGTGATTTATATTCTTCTAATTTTCTTATGTAGGATTGGTATTTTTCAATTTTCCACCTATTTTATTTCAACATCAAGTGGGCATCTTTTGGCCTTAATTTTTCATTCACCCAAAATTGGTTTTGAGAAAATAAATATACCATATTAATCTACTCATGGAGTAGAACACATTCGGCCAAAGAAATCTTATATGCGATTAACGGGACCCACTAAATTAATTGGTCAAAAGTTGATCAAAACAACTAATTAAAACCCAATTTTTCTAACAGTCCCCCACATGAATGAAAATTAATGCAATAGACTATGCAGACTCTATAGAGAGATCAGGCGGAATGTTATCGCATCTGGATAGGTACCTTATGGGTTTGAACCTTCCGTAGTAGAATACTATCGAATTTACTTGGCTAATCAGTGAACGCGGTGTCTTGAACTGTCAGCCGTTTTTGTAAACCAAGACAATAGTATCAACACAATAATCTTCCTAACATTTCGAGCTTTCACCGTTGTGTTCATTTTGGCCCTAAACAACTCTTGGATTTCATAAGTGTTTTAGAGAATTCAAGCCTTTGAAACATTCTTATAGAAGCGGCCACACTTCACACTTGCATAGGTGATCTCCTATTAAGAGTACCTGTCATACTCCACTTGGGTAGTCCAAGATATAAGAATCATTAAAAGTATAACTTAACCTAAAACTTTCTGCAGATAGCACTTCCTTATAATAGGAATGGGTAGGAGTTAATTCCGAAGTGTTTATTTGAATCTTCATAACTTAGTTGTCCCATTGAACCAAGATTTTGGGATCTCCAGTCAGCAAGTTGGGTTACCATTACAAAGATTCTTATGTAGTAGGCTTTAAGTACATTCCCCTTGATAGGCAGTATACTTGATCTCTTGGTAAGCCTTTGGTAAGCGGATCCGCAAGATTTTCTCTAGACTTTACATAATCTATGGAAATAACACCATTTGAGATCAACTGCTTAACTGTACTATGTCTTCGACGAATATGTCGAGACTTACCATTATACATACTACTTTGTGTTCTACCGATAGTCGACTGACTATCACAATGTATACTAATTGCAGGCACAGGCTTAGGCCAACATGCAATATCCTCTAAAAAATTTCGAAGCCATTATACTTCCTCTCCAGCTTTATCTAAAGTTATGAATTCAGATTTCATTGTGGATCGAGCTATACATGTTTATTTAGAGGATTTTCAAGATACAGCCGCACCACCAATGGTAAAAACATACCCACTAGTGGATTTTGAGTTTTTTGTATCTGATATCCAATTAGCATCACTGTATCCTTCTAATAAAGTTGGATATCTCGTATAATGTAATCCAACGTTTGAGGTGTATCGTAGATATCTAAGAAACCTTACCAATGCTTTCCAATGGTCATTATTTGGGTTACTTGTAATCTACTAAGTTTGTTTTACTGCATATGCAATATCCGGACGAGTGCAGTTTGTAATGTACATTAGACTGCCTATTATCCGAGAAATATTCTAATTGAGCTATTGGTTTGCCTTTATGTTTGGCCAAATGTAGACTTAAGTCTACTGGTGGTTTAACTAGAATTTCATCATACATATTAAACTTTTTAAGTACAGTCTCAATATAGTAAGATTGAGACATTACAAGTCTCTCAGATGTTTTTAGAATTTTAACTCCTAATATTACATCTGCAATACTCATATCTTTCATGTCAAAATGTTTTGTCAACATTTTCCCCACAATTAGCATGTCATCAACGTATAGACATAGAATTACGTATGCATTAGGTGTGATTTTAATAAAAACACATTTATCACATTCGTTAATTTTAAAACCATTTGACAACATAGTTTTGTCAAATTTTGCATGCCATTGTTTTGGCGCTTGTTTTAGTCCATATAATGACTTGACGAGTCTATACACTTTTTCTCCTGTTCAGGAGCGATGAACCCTTCGAGTTGTTCCATGTAAATTTCTTCTCCTAGCTCACCATTTAAGAAAGCTGTTTTGACGTTCATCTGATAGATTTCCAAATTATGCAATGCTGCGATTGCAATTAATACTCTAATTGATGTTATCCTTGTCACAGGTGAGTATGTATCGAAAAAATCAAGGCCTTCCCTTTGTTTGAATCCTTTAGCTACTAATATGGCCTTGTATTTATCAACCGATCCATCAGTCTTTAATTTTCTTTTGAAAATTCATTTACAACCTAATGGTTTATTACCAGATGGGAGATCTACCAATTCTCAGGTATGATTTTGCATAATAGAATCAATTTCAATATTGATAGCCTCTTTCCAGAATGGAGTTTCTGGACTAGACATTGCTTCATTGAATGTCCCAAGTTCATTTTCTAACATATAAGTTCAAAAATCTGGACCAAAAGATGTAGATGTTTTGGTTCTTTTGCTGCATTTTGGTTCTTCATCACTTTGAGGATTACTAATTGCAGAATCATAAGTTCGTTTTTGCGGGCTTATCTCTAATATACTTTTACAAGGAAGCTTGTCCTCAAAAAATACAGCATTCCTAGATTCAATGATAATATTTTCATATATATCCAGAATGTCAGACTTATGTACGAGGAACCGATAAGCACTACTGTTATTAGCATATCCAATGAATATGCAATCGATGGTTTTAGGCCCTATTTTAACTTGTTTAGGCTTTGGTATTTATACCTTAGCCAAACACCTCTACACTTTTAAGTATTTATACGAAGGTTTATGACATTTCCATACCTCATAAGGAGTTTCGTTCCTACCTTTGTATGGTACTTTATTTAGAATGTGGTTAGTTAAGAGAATTGCTTCCCCCCACAAATTTTGTGGTAAACCAGAACTAACCAACATAGCGTTCATCATCTCTTTTAGAGTACGATTTTTGCGTTCCGCACTACCTTTTGATTGAGGTGAATAAGGAGCTGTAGTTTGATGAATAATCCCAGAATTTGAACAAAATTCATCAAACAGTGCTCCATATTCCCCACATCTACCACTATGAACAATTTTTATTCGTTTACTTAGTTAATTCTCAACCTCATTCTTGTACTGTTTAAATGCTTCTAAAGCCTCGTCTTTACTCCTTAGCCAAAAGACATAGTAATACCTTGTGCAATCATCTATAAAAGTAATAAAATACTTTTTACCTTCTCTAGTTTGCACAAACTTTAAATCACAAATATCACTGTGAATTAGTTCTAGAGGATTCGAGTTCCTTTTAACTGAATGAAACGGTGTTTTCGCTAATTTAGCCTCTACACATGTTTCGCATCGATGATTTTGATCAAAGGACATGGAAGGTAATAAATCTAAACTTACTAATCTTCATAAAGTATTAATATTTACATGTCCTAACCTATCATGCCATAAGTTAGAAGACTCAATCAGGTAAACAGAAGATTTATTTTTATTATTATCAAAATCAAGGAGTACATGCATTACATTCAATTTGAATAGCCCATTGGTTAGGTACCCTTTGCTTACAAACATGCCATTTTTGATGAGTACAAACTTGTCAGATTCAAATACCAGACTAAACCCATTCTTGCTTAACAGAGCTCCAAATACCAAGTTTTTACGAATATCGGGAACATGCAGCACATTGATGAGTGTTACTTCTTTCCTTGATGTCATCTTTAGCACTACTTTACCTAGACCAATAACTTTTGATGTTGTTGAGTTGCCCATGAAAAGTTGTCGTCCATTGATAGGAGTGTAAGATGAAAACATCTCCTTATCAGCACAAACGTGATGAGTAGCGCTAATATCAACGAACCATTCTCTCGGATTATCCACCATGTTTGCTTCAAATACAACAGCCGAGAGCATTAGTTCAAACACTCCGTTAGACAGTTGTTCGCAAAATTATTTCTTCTCGATTTTAAAACCCACCGCAAGTGTACGGTTCGTTAACAAGTAGTAAAGTGGACTATGAGTCCAAGTATCGTTCCCACGAGGATTAAATTAGCTCTAATTAAACTAATGTGACCTTAACCGAATCTAATTGAATGAAAATTTGGTTTAAATATGAAAACCCTAATTTCGGGAGAAATCCCCAATTCGAAACCCTAATTGCAAAGAAAACCCTAATTTCAAAATTGGAAACCCTAAATTCAAAATTTCACTAATCTAATGAAATAAATACGCAACTGAAATGTAAATATGCAATTTTAGAATTATTGTATTGAAATGAATTGAAATGAAATCATTAAGAACTTGAATCCCCAATTGATTATTAAAAACCCTATTTCACAAATTCAACGAATAGATGAACAAAATGCCAATTCAATGTTCCTAAATTATCCAATACACTCTCTCGATATATATTGAATCTACTCTTACACATCACCAGCCTATATTTCTATGGATGATGCAATGTATAAGAATGCATGACATTTTATGAACATTTTCATGAATTGCATAAAGCATAGAGGTAAGTTTCCATCCCCTATCGGACCCTATGTCGATTTATATTCTATCGAATTTATTCCCCTTCTTTCGAATGCAAAGAATAAATCATCTACAATCACATAATAATTGGCCAAATAATTATGGAAACATTCAACTCATATAAATCAAACATTTGTCCAATCGAAACTAATGTTGAATTTATGAAATAACGGAAATTTAAATCATCAAAAGGTTCATCAAATTCCTAATGAACAAAAACCCTAGCCTATAATCATCATTGCAAAATCAAGAAATTGAAAAACGAAATTAAAAGAAAATAAGAATACACCCGTATGGAATTTCTTCAATCCGTGTGTATAATCTTCAATCCTGTCTATAGCCCGTGTGAAATTGAATCCAAAATCAAGTTTCTTGCCTCCAATTTTGGTTTCTTCCTTCTCCCTGGTCGTTCTCCTCCTTCATATGATGAATTTTGGTATTTATATCGCGTCCAAATTAGGTAGGAAAAGAGTTTCAACCAAAACGAAAAACTGCGCCCGAGAGTTGAAAATAACTCTATGCGACCGCATAGAAGGAATCTATGCGGTCGCATAGATCAAAAAATTTGGGTTCATTGAATCCCTGGAGCCCTCTATGCGACCGCATAGAAGGTTACACTATGCGGTCACATAGAGGTAACCATCTATGTGGTTTGTTCAATTTGGTCCCTGAACTTCTTTGTTGCTTCTCTTGACTTCTTTCTTCGATTTCTTCATCTTTTCAACAAATTTTATCTTCCAATTGATGATTGATACCATCAATTCTTATGCCCCTCATTCGGCATATCTTTTGAGTATTTGCGCTTTAGTCCTCCAACTTTCAATTGTCTTCATTTCAGTCCCTCTTCAATATTTTCTTCTTCCATTCGTTTTGCTTTGTCATTGAACTCATACTTGGCATGTCTTCCCTCTCGTTTTGCATTTAGCTCAACTTTTCAATATTTGCACCTTTGGTCCTCGAACTATCAAATTATTGCGTTTTGGTCCTTCTTCGGCTCTTTTCTCCTGAATTCCACAATTTCCATTGAATTACCTACAATGCATAAATTTAACTGGATTAAGTCACAATTCAACCATTTTTTCCATGTTTAAGTCATGTTTATGATCCAAATAAGTGTGTAAAAACACACTTATCAACAGTCTGTCTTCTTCAGTCAAGTGCAATTGGTCCTTTTTGTTTTGCTTTTTCTGCCGGCAGTCCTTTGCAACATGACCAGGCTTACCGCAGTTATAGCAATCTCCTTTGAATTTCTTGGCCTTGCTCTTTTGCTTGCCATTATTCGGGTGCTTCCTTTTCTTGCTAGTACTTGACTCCACCAAATTGACTTTAGCCTCCATTTACTGCTTTCTAGACTTCTTTTCAGCATTTCGATTGTCTTCCTCAATTCTTAATCTAACAATCAAATCTTCAAATCCCATTGTTTTAGGTAGTTCTTGAAATCTTTCCACATTGGTGGTAATTTTTCGATAATTGCAGCTACCTGAAATGATTCACAGAGCTTCATGCCTTCTGCATGTATATCGTGCAAGATAAGTTGTATCTCTTGGACTTGAGTCATTTCTGTTTTAGAATCTACCATTTTGAAGTCTAGGAATTTGCCTACAACGAATTTCTTCAATCCGGCATATTCTGTTTTGTACTTCTTTTTCAATGACTTCCATAGTAATTTAGCCATTTTGACGGAACAGCATACGTTGTAAAGTGTGTTGTCAAGGCAATTGAGGATGTAATTTCTGCACAAGAAGTCACTATAACTCCAAGCATCGAATGCTGCTCATTTTTGAGAATATGTTTCCTTCTCCTCAACAGTTGGAGCATCATCTCTCAAGATTTTGACCAGATTCAGAGTCGTGAGATAGAACAACATTTTATGTTGCCATCTCTTAAAATTCACTCCCGTGAATTTTTCTGGTTTCTCCCTGTGAGCATTGTTAGGGGGTACGACAGACGTACTACTACTTGTCATTATTGTTTTAAGATTGTTGAAAATTATTGGTAAATAATAGTGTCATCGTAATGTATATTTGGGCAGAGTAACGACGTATGGATGGTTTTGAATGATCGAGGCAAGAGTTCGACTCTTTCTCCTTAAAACGATAATGCTCCGCACTGGTACTGACAGTATTATAGCACTCGTTTCCCAAGATACAACGACCTCGTCTTGTAATAGTGGTACTCCAAATTACAAAACCCGACGAACCCGTAAAGTTTAGATCTCCTCACACACACTGGATGACTAAAATGCACGAAAAATAATTTCGAGGACTGAATTATAAAAAATGAAATGATACAGGGACAATGGGATAATTTTCGGGAGAGTAAAAAATCAATTCTGATTTTAAAATGAATTAAAATCGGGGTATGGGGCTTATATATAGATGTTGAAAGGTTGTGTCCCAACAGACACAACTGCCGAAAAGTTGTGTCCGAAGGACACAAACAATTTGGACAGCCAACCGCCACAACTAATTAGACATTCAACCGCCAGATTCTAGAAGCACCACATGTCACACACAGAAAATTCGAGAAGAAAATAATAACATAAAATATATTATTAATATAAGTTGTGTCCAAAATATACAAACAGTTTGGACAGCCAACCGCCACAACCGATTAGACATTCAACCACCAAATTCTAGAAGCACCACGTGTCACACACAAAAAATTCGGGAAGAAAATAATAACATAAAATACATTATTAATATAATTCAAATGTTATTTTACCAAAAAATATATATCAGCTTGGCTGACCCATGACCCGTGCCGTGCCAGCCGGTCGGATGGACGGCGCACGTGTGTGGGCTTTGACTTAACCTACTAACATGTATGTTGTCTCCCTCTCAAAGACTATTGGGGGCCCAAACCCAAGTCCCAAACTTGAGTTATATAAGGTGGTTTATATTCTTCTAGTTTTCCTATGTGGGATTGGTATTTTTCACCTATTTTATTTCAACATCAAGTGAGCATCTTTTGGCCTTAATTTCTCATTCACCCTAAACTAATTTTGAGAAAATAAATATACCATATTAATCTACTCATGGAGTAGAACAGATTCGGTCAAAGAAATTTTATATGCGATTAACGGGACCCCACTAAATTAATTGGTCAAAAGTTGGTCAAACCAACTAATTAAAACCCAATTTTTCCAACAATAATAATTCCATCAATATCAAGTGATTAAAAATGAAAATAAAGAAAATCCAATTATTTAATAGCAAACAGGTTAATGCAGCGTATATATGAAATTTTGGCATGCAATAAAGATGTCATTAATTTGAAAGAAGAAATTTCAAATTCTTCGCTTGTGTGCCCCCACCCTCCTTGGGCTTTTGCCACGTCTTTTGATTTAGGAGACCAATTTATATTTTAACACAAATGTCAATTTTCACTTTACTATATTTATTTTAATAGAATGATGTGTTTAAAAGTAAAATTAGAAGGTCGGCAGTTCATTCTAAATTACGGCATAAATATGACTACCGTAGGATTTTCACTCTAATAAAATTACGACAAAAGTTCAACGATCCACTAATATTAGGACTTTTTTTTTCATATTACCATACTAATATTAATTAATAAACTTAATTGGCCCATCAATTTAACCCTATATCCCTTTCATCCAATTAATTCAATTAAAATAATTAAATTGCGTTACACGTTTTCGATAAAAAAAAAAATATTGTTAAATGTGAAAGAAATAATACAGTCAACTAAATTTGGGACCATGCTCCATCTAGTGTGGCATTAATTGTGATTATCTTAATAACTTTTTCACATAACTTATTTACTACAATTAATCACCTAGTCTAGCAACTGTCTTTGTCCCCATAATATTGAATGGCATTAACTCTTGTTAGGAAATAAAGGAACAAAATAATATGGTAATATAAAAATTAAACAACATAAGATTTATGTAGAAAAATTTACAGAAAAGGAGAATTTATGAGTATCGATAATGGAGAATAACAAATTATTATGTAGAATGTAAGAATTAATTTTTCTAGAAGTTTACTCCTCATATATATAGTGCAAAGAAGAGCTTAAGATGTGAAATTCAACTATAAAAAGTCTATATAATAATTGAGTGTTTGGGGGTAAAATATGATTTAAAAATTTGTCAAAAATCGCGAATTCTCCACTCCTGGGTAAGATCAACACTCGAGCGACTATGGAGCGGTAGTCGACTGCTCGAGGGGGTTCCTAGTAGTTAGCAAGCCCTATCATTCTTGTTCAGAGCACTCAAGTAACTAGTGAGCGCGTAGGGAGCGTATGTTCATTATTTCCTTTTTCCTTGCATGATTTCTTCTTGCTATTGCAACTTGGACTTCCTCAAGTCCAAAACAAATTCCAAACTCCCAATTGAACTCTCAAATCGAATTCCAACTAGAATTCACAAATAGTCTTCCAAATAAAATTCGGTTTGCACCTTAATTCTAACAAATTCCACATTGACATGAATTCCATTGCAGTGAACAAAGCTTCAAAATTCTTCACCTGAAGACAAAACCTCATTGTAAGAAATAAAACTTAACTCTTCATCAACAAATTTTTCATCAAAAAATTCTCCACATCTTCCACAAAGCCCAACTAGGGCAAACTTAATAACTGAATATCATTTGAATTCAAGCATTGGTCAGCAAGATTACTTTGGGTATCAAAGTTGCTAGAATTATCATCATGAACAACAAGATCACAAATAACTCAATAATTACCAAACAGGGTAAAAATATACCATGTAATAGAATCAACACAACTAACTGCTTTTGTAGAAGATTCCTTGCTAGACTCGATACCTTTGAATGCATTTAAAGCATAAGCAACTAAATTAGCTTCCTCGTACCTTTGTGGAAGTCTAAGATCTCTCGCAGGTCTATCTCTAGTAATTGAATATTGTCACATTGCTGGTGACAAAGCAGCATTTCTCATAACTTTTGAACTTGATTGAGATGTATTCTTTAATATTGATCCTAAACCAAACTCTAACGATACTATATCAGACTCAAACTCCACCTGAGTGCTTATTTATGTTTATTGTATCCAAAGATTCTGCAGAACCATACAAGACATATAACTGGGACCTACTCTGTCCTTTCATCACAATATGGACACGTTTACTTATCTTTAGGACTCCACCTTCATTAGTATATTTGTACCCTTTTGAATCAATAGTAATCAAGTAGATAATAATTCTTTTCAACTCTATAACATGTCTCACCTCATAAAGTGTTCTGACAGTCCCATCAAATATTTTAATTTTGACCCTTCCAATACCAGCTATATTACAAGCTCTCATTACAACAACATAATTTAAAATTGCTTCATATGTTGAAAATGAATCTCGATTAGGACATATGGAAAGTGCAAGCTATATCAAGAATCCAATTCTCATCAGGTTTGAAGTCGTCATTAAAAATAACCAAATGTTATCCATCATTATGGTAACCTTTTCCAAATTGGCTTCACAGAAATTTCTGGTTGTTGTTGTTGTTTTTTTTTTTTTTTTTTTTTTTTAAATAAAAAAATTTTTTTTTTTTTTTTTGATTCGTAGTAACTAATATTTTCTTGTTTTGCAACTTATAACAATCATTCTTAATGTACCCCATTTTCTTTCAATAATTACAAATTTTATTACTGTAATTAGACATTAATTTACACCTTATATAACCACCATGAACAACAATGCCATCTCCATGAGCCTTAGATCTAACAAGATGCTTACCTTCTTCTTTGAAAACAGAGCTTCATATACTTCTTTAATGGTTCGAGTATACGATTGTATAAAATCGTATCTCTAAATGACATGAATGAAGCAGTGCAGCAAACACTATAATATCAATCCTAAATCTTCTTCATCGTATTTCATCTCCAAGGTCTCCAAATCAACGACGATATCTTTAAAAATAGCTAGGTGATCTTTCAGTGATGTATCTTGTATCATATGATGAGAATATAATCGCTACTTCAAATGCAATTTACTGTTTAAACTTCTCGTCATAGATAATTGCTTCAATTTCAACCATAATGCAGCGAAAGTTTTCTCTTTTCAGAAGTCCTAAAGATTATGATTCGAAAGATGAAGACAAATCTGTGATCAGGCCTTTCGATCCTTACATTGTTTTTCCTCTAACATCCAAGTTGAAGGCATCTTATCAAATCCCAACAAAGTATCATCTAAATCTATCTGAGCAAGCATTGTTCGCTTCTTTATCTGCTATAACGAAAATTTAGTGTTGTGATCTAAAAGCGAAATAGCATATTTCATGGTTGCCATCACAAAAAATCAAATCTCAAACTGAGTTAATCGAACCTCACTCTAACACCACTCTTTAAGAAATAAAGGAACTAGAATAATATGAAACTATGAAAATCAAACAAAAACATAAGATTTATGTGAAAAATCCATGAGTAGAAGAAGAGAATTTATTACTATCAATAATGGAGAATTTCAAATTATTGTGCAAAATGTAAAAATTGATCTTTCTAGAGGTTTGCTACTCATATATGTAGTGCAAAGAAGAGTTTAAGATGTGATGAAGTTCAACTATAATAAGTTTATAAAATAATAAAGTATTTGGGATTAAATAAGATTTAAAGATTGCAAAAAATCATGAATTTTCCACTCCCGAATAAGACCATTGCTCAAGTGGTCACTTTTACAATTAGCAAGTGTTGGCGTTCTTGTTCTGAGTGCTTGAGCTACTGCTGTGCACATAACGAGCACCTATTCGTCGTTTCTTTTTTCCTTGCACGAATTCTTCATCTTCTATTGCAAATTGGACTTCTTCAAGTCCAAAACAAATTTCAGACTCCCAATTGAACTCACAAATTAAATTACATAAATTGTGTTGTACTTATCTATCCTACATTTTGTCTACTTCAGGATACTTTCACGAATAAGATCATTAGGCATGGTACTAGGAAGGGAAACTCATACTATATGGGCGATTTTAGTACGGGACAAGCACATAACATGAACAATCTGATTAGCACCAAAGAGAGACAAATTTGGCTTTGGCATCATCGCTTAGGACACCATTCTTTTGTGTATATAAAGCATTTATTTTCTAAGACCTTTTCAAACTTATATACTAATGATTTTAACTGTGTTACCTGCATTTTAGCTAAAAGTCACACTGAGACGAAATAAATGTTATGTCCTTTTGCTTTAATACATTCCAATGTATAGGCCCTTTTCTAGTTTTTATTGTGTCTGGAATACGGTGGTTTGTGTTGTTTGTTGATGATTGAACACGGATGACTTGATTATATTTTCTGAAAGATAAGGATGAGGTACTGAATGTGTTCCAAGACTTCCATGCTATGGTCAGAACTTAGTTCTCAGGAAAGATTCAAACTCTCTTCTCAAATAATGGTGAAGAGCACATCAATCAATGATTTCAAAATTATTTCTGCCAACAAGGTCTTCGTCGTGAAACCTCATGCCCACAGACTCCTCATCAAAGTAGGGTTTATGAGAGAAAAAATATACATTTTCTTGAAATTGCATGTGCTCTCTTACTTGGAGCTCATATGCCTAATTGACATTGAAGTGATGTCATTGCCACGACTATATATTTACTCAATCACATGCCATCAAAGGTTTTGAATTTTAAGACACCTCTTCCGGCTATGTCAACCTATGTTACCTTGCCCATAATTTTGATGCTTCCACCCAGGATCTTTATATGCTTTGCTTATGTGTATCTTCACAAGAACTAACGTACTAAGCTAAACACATGTGTGGTCTGGTGTCTTTTCTTGGGGTATGCCTCTCATTAGAAAGGCTCTTGGTGCTATGATCCTACCACAAAATGTACCTATGTGACTATGGATGTTACTTTCCTAGAAACAAACATTTTCTACTCATCTTCGACATCCAATTCTTCCCTTTAGAAGGAGACTAGAGATAAAGAGCTAAATAGGTTGAGACTAGATTGGGCGGCTATTCATGATAATGAAGTGGCGATTTGTGAAGAATCATATAGAGGACTTGATGTGCCTTCAAAAGGTAACACGTCGCAATTATGGATCCTTCGACATTGGAAGTTGAAATAGAAGTTCACCACTCTTTAGTACCCGACAATGCATCTCCTGAGGTAAGATCTCCTATCATTATACAATCTAATGAAATAGATACTCTTGTTGGATACAACTTACATTTCAAGCATAATCGAGGTAAGCCACTAAATAGATATTCACCAGATGTTAAGGAACAAAGATTGAAGTTTCCAATTGCCAACTATATGTCTATGAAGAAGCTACCTAAACCTCTTAAGAAAATTGTACGTTAATTGTCCTTATGCCAGGTTTCCACAAATGTATAATAAGCTTTCAACTCAAAGTGGACTCAGACAATAAAAGAAGAAATTGAGGCATTAATGAAAAACAAGACCTGGACTCTAGTACCGTTATCGAAAGGAAAAAAAATCCGTGGGGTATAAAGAGGTATTCTCTAACAAACATAAGGAAGATGGATCTATTGAAAGATACAAAGCAAGACTGATAACAAAGGGTTACACACGGACTTATGGGGTAGATAATTAATAAACCTTTTCCTTAGTAGCCAAACTAAATATTGTTAGAGTTCCGTTATCTCTTACATCCCATCTTGACTGGCAGTTGCATCAATTTGATGTAAAGAATGCATTTCTCCAAGGCGATCTTGAGGAGGAGGTTTACATTGATGTTCTTCCAGGCTATATGGTATCTTCAAAGACTGAGGTGGTTTGTAAACTACAACGAGCATTATACGGATTGAAGTAATCACCTCAAGCTTGGTTTAGATGATTTAGCTTGGCAATGAAAAAAATATGGCTTCCAATAAAGTTACTCAGACCACACATTGTTCCTAAAGCATCGACTGGGTAAGGTTACCCCTTTGATAGTATATATAGATGACATGATTATTATAGTAGATGATGTAGAAGAGATATCTATACTTCAGAAGAAATTGACAACTGAATTTGAGATGAAGAATCTAAAAGGTCGGAAGTATTTCTTAGGAATTGAAGTTTTGAGATCAAAACGAGGGATAATCCTTTCCCAACGAAAATATATGCTAGACTTATTATTGGAAGTTAGATTGCTAGAATGTAAGCCTATAGACACTCTGATTATTCAAAATCACAAGCTTAGTGAGCATTCTAACGGCTCATCAGCTTGATTTATAAAAAATCGCTCATCGAGCACGAGACGAGCTACTACAGTGATGGAAACGGTCACTTTTCATTGATCACTATATATAAGTTCAATGATCGTTCATAAATGGTCACTAAACTTATAAAAGTATCCGTTTTTGCCACTTTATTTTTTTATATTTTTTTTTTTTTATCATTTTTTACTCTATAAATAACCAAACCCATTTCCAATTTTTTTTTTCACACACCAACAACAATTTTCACTCTCCTCACATTCTACAATCTACTACATTCATTTCTACCTTCAATTTCAACTATCCAGTCATTTAATATCAATTATCACACTAGAATTTTTTTACAATTACAATCTTATACATGAACTTTCTTTGAATTCTAGATTTCTTTCCACACTTTTATTTACTTACATTGTAGCTTACTACTTACTATACATTCGACACTATACAAAGTATAATACATATTTTATACATTTCATTGCAATTCACAAATAGATCCACTCATTTGTTGAGAGCTTGTTTGGCCTCGGAGGCGAATCACCTATGATGCCACGAAATCAATTTCAGAATGAATTTCTCGATCTCAATGGAGTACACATTCTCGAAAATATTCCAGATTTGGATGTTCATAGAAGTAGCAATCCAACTAATTTGGATGACGTTGATGTTCTAGAAGCGGTAAAGGAGGAATTAGATAGCCCCGATGCAAGAGGAAAGCGAAATAACAAAAAACAAGTAAAATGTTAGGATTATTTTAAATTGATTCCAACGGGTCATGTGGTCAATGGAATTGTAGGATCTAAAGCAATATATAAATACTATCAATAATTATTGACAAAGGAAAAAGGATTGGTACCATCCATCTCAATTGTCACTATAAAGCATGTGCAGCCAAACATGGGCTTCTTGGTGCCTCTCAAACGCAAGTGCAATTTGACAGACTAGTCACCAATTTAGCTTCTATGACACTTTTCATGTAGATGTAATCGAATGAGAAAGCTCAAACTGGAATTGTAAAATTCGTTGTCGATGCTGAGTTGCCTCTAGCAATATCGGACAATCAACATTTTGTCTCCTACATGAGAGAATATCTTCAATCAAGGTATGTCGGGATAAGTAGAAACACTCTTCATTCTGATACAATAAAATATTTCCTTTATATAAAGAAACAATTGATAATCGATTTGCAAAAATATAGGGATATTATATCTTTAACTTTGAATTTAAGAGAAGGGATTAATAAAAGAGGTTATATAGCTGCAACTACACACTACATGATCCACTTTGATATATGCATAAAAAATATTGCTTTTAAAATTATTGAGTTCCCTCACAATGCTAATAATATATTTAACGCTATTATGAAAATTAATAGAGACTATCATTGCGAGAGTAAAATTCATTTTTTTTTTTTTACATTTGACAACGCTAGTGTTAATAATTTAGTTGTCGATAAATTGTGCAGGGTATTACAACCCGATTTTTGTAGTTATTTATTTCATGTTCGATGTGTGTCATATTTTTAATTTAATTTTGTAAAACGATTTGAAACATATTAATAATGAAATTCAAAGAATTAGGATGCAATAACATATATCATGATTCCACCTAGTAGAAAACAAGCATTTGAAGAATTTTATATCGAATTTGGGGCGACGAGTACGAAAACACCTATTGATAGAACTCAGCTTACTTATTAATAAAATCATTTAAAGAATTTGAACACCCAATAGCTGAATTTTATAATAATAGACATATTGAATCGATGATGACACTATTTTGAATGAATCTGATTGACTTTTAGCTTTCAAAATTTTAAAAATTTTAACAAGTTTTTATGACTTTGCAAATATTTTATCTAGAGTGTATATCTCACCATCTGTATGGCACTTGAACGTCTTCATATACTTGTAAGGACTTCTAATAAATACAAAAATGACCCCGATTTTATTGACAATATATATTCTATGGAATTAAAGTTTAGAAAATATTGAAAAGATTTATCTATGTTATTTCCTTTAGCATTTATCATGGACACCGATACAATTTATCAGGTACTAAAAATGTAATTGATCGGATTTCAAGAGCTTTAACTTTTAATACACCCATCACTTTTAGAAAGTTAGAACAAAATTTATGTGAAATGTATGAATTATATGTAGAACCAATGAGTGAAAATATTAGTTGAATACCTCTCGCTGATATCGAAGAAGATGACGCTGAAATATTAAATTTATTTGAAGGCATTAATATATATAGATATGATACAATGTCTACCACATGTAATCAAATATTGGACGCAAGTTCAAATGCACTGTATACTGAATTACTTAATTACTTTAATCATAATATGCCTAATATTAAATCAATTAAAAAGTTTAGAACAAGTAATTAAACTCTGGCAAAGTACGAATGACGATGGCCAGTGGTTTCTAGACCTATTAACACCTCCGGTTAGCATTATAGCTTCGGAGTATACTTCTAGTGCAGGTAAGAGATTCCTGTCCGAGGTCTAGAGTCGACTGAAAAAATATATTTTGGAAGTATTAATGTGCGTGAAGGATTGACAAGACACTCATTTTCAATTGCAAGATAAATATACCAAAAATGCATGTCGATCTATCATACCCATCCTGATATTGCATATGCTGTGAGTGTAGTAAGTCAATTTATGCACTGTCTAGGTGAGGATCATATAGATGCGGTAATCCAAATACATCATTACTTAAAATCATCAACTGGTAAGGGACTCATGTTTTTGAAGAATAATTAACTAAATGTTGATAGTTATACGGATGCGGATTAGGTAGGTAATATTAAAGATAGAAAATCGACTCCGGGCTATTTCATGTTTGTAGGTGAGAAACTTGTTACGTGGAGAAGTAAGAAACATAAAATAGTAGCTTTATCAAGCGTTGAAGTTGAGTATCGTGTGATGGCTAAGGGACTCTGCGAGCGTCTATGGCTCAAAAGACTACTAACTGAGATTGGTGGACCTTTAATGTGACAATAAAACTGCTATAGCCATCTTTCACAATCCAACTCAACAAGATCGTACCAAACATATAGAGGTGGACCGACACGTCATCAAGAAGAATCTTTAGGATAAGATTTTTCAGTTCCCATTTGTTAAGTCAGAAGACTAGTTGGCAGACATTCTCACAAAGGCTATTTCTAGCAAGGACTTTAACAACTCACTAGACAAGCTAGGTATCAGAGACCTGTATGTATCACCTTGAGAAGAGTGCTGGCATTAGCTGTATAATTAATAGAGATTTTAGCACAGACAGTAGTACAAATCCCTTCACTTAAGGATCTTCCATTATCTTAGCCTAAGAATCTGTATTGTCGCAAAAATAGTTCTATGTTTCCTTTCTATTATTATATATACAATCACCATAGAGAAGAAAAATATGAATGAATATATAGAGAGGAGAATTGCAGCCGAGGTACCAAACCTTTCGTTTATTAGCAGACTTTACCCAAACATTTAGTTTGTGCCACCCACAGTCCCAAACCTTTCAAAAATATGCACCAGGAGTTCAAATGGATGGAAACTGTTCGTTTGACCGTTAGTTGACCAATAAAATTAAATTTTGAGCAATTTTTGACCAACTTAAAATGGTAGAAAGGTAAATTTGCTATTTAATTCTATAATAAAACAAATAAACTAATATACCAAATAAAAATAAAAGAAACTACTATTCATCTTCTTCTTCTTCACCTACCCCACCCCCTGCAATTTTCCCAATAAAAAATGCTGGAAGAACTGGGCTTTTACTCCGTCGATCCGTTTTCTATTCTACCCTTCGATCTCAACGGAGTCATCTTCTCTGAGCCACCGAAAGCCTCCACATGGGTCCCACTTCCACCACAGTTTGCCAACGCATCAAACCTCGTGGCTTTTACTAGCAATACAGGTACTTCCACTAGCCCTCCCTGAATCTTCACCGTCAAAAAATCCAATTCTAAATACCTTAGTAGAGTGTGCTTAACTCTCGGAAATAGACCCAAAAAATGCAATGAAATCCTTGATTCAACTCAGGGACTCGGTCTCCCAACATTGGGATCCCATAGAGTGAGTTGCTTATTATTTCCATCAGGCTCTCTACAGCAGAGTCTCCACTTCAGCAGAGGGAACTCCAAATGTTTACAATGCTTACTTGACTTTTTTTCTTTTATCGTAGCAAGTGTCATTTCCTATATATGGGTTGAATTTGAAGGGAATTACCATTTGAAAAGAAAGCATGGGCTCTTTTTGCTGCTAGCTTGTCAGCTGTGGAGTTGGTTTTGGGTTCAAACCATAGGTCTTGTATGGTTAATCCTATTTGATCTCCTTGTTGCTTCTGGATCTACCAACACGAATGAGTTTGGTGTTAGGGACAAATGAAATGCAGAATCAGTTTCAAGCAGAAGAACTGCAATGTTTTTCGGACATTGAAAAATGGAAGAAGAAGAGATTCATGTCCCTAACACCAAATTCTAGTTCTTCCAATTTTTCGAAGCAAGAAGCCCAATTCTTCCAGCATTTTTTATTGGGAAAATTACAAGGGGGTGGCGTCGGGGTGGGGGAAGAAGAAGATGAATAGTAGTTTCTTTTAGTTTTATTTGGTATATTAGTTTTATTTGTTTTATTATAGAATTAAATAGCAAATTTACCTTTCCACCCTTTTAAATTGGTCAAAATTCAATTTTATTGATCAATTAACGGTCAAATGGATGGTTTCCATCCTTTTGAACCCCCGGTGCATATTTTTAAAAGGTTTGGGACTGTGAGTGGCACAAACTAAAGGTTTGGACAAAGTCTGCTAATAAACGAAAGGTTTGGTACCTCGACTGCAATTTTCCCATATATAGAGATAAATAGTTTCTGACACTCAAGACTAACTGCATGTTTAGTATTGCTTTTTTTTTTTTTTTTTGGTACAAAAAGTGTTGGATTAAAAGTGATAAAAGTTGTAGATCCTATGAGATGTATGTATAAGATCTCGTTTGACCACCTTATAAACTTGAAATAGCTTTACCAACCATATAATAGAAAAGGAATTTAAAACTTCTCATTTTATGACAACCAACAAATTATAGCTTCTCAGGGTTTCCACACTAGCAATTCTAGTCCACAAATGTTCTTTGGGGTCAAATTTTTCAGTAGATCTAAGATAGTAGAGAATCTTGGTAATGCTACTTTTATAATGTTTGTAATCTATTAGCCATAATCCCAATCCCAAAAGCAATAATAAAAGAAACAAACAGAAAGGCTCACATAGAAACAGAGATGTATAGTTGTTCACCTTCAATGTCAGAGCTCTATCCACCTACTGTTACAGATTTTGCTGCGCTCCAATCTATAAGGTTCTACGGTGGAGATTTGTACCTCTAAATGTATGCATCCCTCTATAGGAAAAAGGGCTCCCCTAATACCCTTTTTATAATTTAAAAAAAAAAATTAGAATTGAATCGATCCAAAATATGAATGTTCAATATATCACTAAAATAATAATTAAAAAAATCGCCCCCCATTTAATAATGCATTTATCGAGATCATTTCATCTTTCCAAAGCAATTAAGGTCCATTACATCCCTCATTTTCTGCTGCTTGCAGCGTATAGTAAACACAAGCGAAGATAAATCAAAGTGACTTTAAAACTTCAAATAATATTTTCCATCATATCCACCAATAATATAGATTATACCATTGTACTTTGTTGCATGCAAGAGAAAAACGTTAAAATTTTGCCCCCAGGGCACATCTCCAAGTGGTAAAAAGGGAGGATGGAGAAATTCAGTTTTGCTTGAGGCTGCTGCGTCAAGGGTTCGAATCCTGAAATATGGATTTGGCTCTTGGGTAAGTGCAAGTGTACAAGCAGCCTTCCACCCTGTACCCTTAGAGGCATAACCTGCGATTTACCTCCCTTACGATACTCCAGGACATGGGCGGTGGGGGACCCTTAAGGTTGGGGTTCAACCTTTTTTTTTTTTTGGAAAAACGCTAAAAGGAAAAGAATCATGCGAGGGGACAAGTCAAACAATAGCAAAAGACTTCACAAGCAAGCAAATTAACAACACATCAAATTCATCTAATTTTTTAAAAAAAAAAAATGGAGAAAACATACAGACATGTATACTACATGTTTGCAAAATGTTTCCATCATATTGCTTTTGATGGATATAGGCATTGCTTATAAGATTACTTTCTTTGGATTTAACTACTTTATGATGTTTAAGACACTTATCAAAAGAATTTATTTCTCAATAATACATGTTGATTTTAACGAAATGACAAAGCTAACATAATGTCAAAACTTCAACAGATTTTTCACGTACCACAAATATAATGTGGGGTGGAATAGAAAAAAGATACAAGAAAAAAATATACCAACACATAATGGTTATATGATGAAGCGTGGATTAACTCATTGTTCAGCCACAATTGGTTTTCTTCTAGCCTCAACTTTTGAATTTCTGCAATAATTTTTGCTTATGAAGAAGGCTTCCCCATGCAAGTGGCAAACTTAAATTAAAACTCTCATATCAGCCGCAATATGCATGAGGCAGCCATAAACTATAACTTTTGCTCAATTAAGGAGCAACATTTGTTTAATTTTTTTATTTTTTTTGTTTTTTTTTTGAATGGGCGGCTAAAATTTTCTATAAATAGAGGCTGCGGCAAAGGGAAAAAGACATAAAGAGGAGGTAGAGAAAAGAGAGAAAAATATACCAAATGAATCTAGAGAGATTTCATTTTTGTTTGAGGTGCTCTTGAGAGTTTGCAAAATTCTTTTTGTAATTCTATTCAAGTAAGAACTAGAATTGTTTTTCCTCTTATATCTCCTCTTTCATGATTAGAGAATCACAACATTAACTTTTCTATTTAAACCAAAAAACTAAAATCTATGAAGTCTTGAAGTTTGACAAGAAAAGTACTGAAAATGTTAAATTTTTCTTAGCTCTTCTTTTGTTGGAACAATTCTTTATTATTATGATCAATATTATTATGACCGTTATCAATGGATACTATTCAAATTAGCCCCTGATATAATAAATCATCTTTTGTAGCATAGAGCGCTTGGAAATCTATCGTCCAACAACTGAATCGAACATCATTATTTAAAAGCTTTAAACCCCCATTCCTTCCGCCAACAGCAAAAAATTTTTCCATCTAAAGCAGCGCTAGCTAAGTTTCCCTTTCTTTCATTTAGGGGAGGGTATACGGTCGCATTGATCATTAAAAATATAATATGACTCAACTGCACAAAATAATATGAAACTATCAAGGGAGAGAGAGAGGGGGGGGTGGGGATAAGACTCTTTGAAGAATAAATCACCTCATTGCTTTTAGTGATGGTGAGTGTGTCAATTTATATTGATATACAAGAAGCCTTACAAATCAATCTAGAGTAATTACATACAAATGACAATGGAAATAATGGAAATAATATCACAGAATTAGGCTAGAATGATGGAGTCAATTCTATTACATATGTTATGCCTTAGATTGGGGAAAAGTATCATCAACACCCTTCGGAAGCTGAGCATCAGATTAGAATGGATGCGAAGCTTGGATCGAAAGAATTCAAAAAGAGGTTGAGGGATACTTTTGGTGAAGATGTCAGCAACCTGTAGGTGAGGAGGGACGAACTGAATCTGAAGTTTTCTAGAAACAACAAGTTCACGAAGAAAGTGGTAGTCTAATTCAACATGCTTGGCCCGTTTGTGAGAAACAAGATTGGAGCTTAGAAATATGGCACTTTTGTTGTCACATAGAAGAAGGGGCCGCTGTGGAAGTGACACTAGTAAGTCCTTAAGATGGTGTGTAATCCAAAAAAGCTTAGCGACAGTGTGTGCAAGGGCACGATATTCAGACTCACAGCTAGAACGAGAGATTGTGGATTGCTTCTTAGCACTCCAAGAAACCAAATTTCCACCAAGATAGATGGAATAACTAGAGGTAGACCAACGAGTATCAGGTCATCTTGCCCAATCAGCATCAGAGTAAGCAATGAGGGTACTAGGAGTAGTAGAAGGGCGGAAGATGAGGCCAAAATGAAGGGTGTCTTTGATATAGTGAAGAATACGCTTAACTGCAAGAAAATGGTCTGTTGTTGGAGCATGCAGAAATTGACTGACAGAGTTGACAGCATAAGCAATATCTGGGCGCGTGATAGTCAAGTATTGAAGGGTGCCAACCAGAGATCTGTAAAGAGTGGGATTCGAGAAAAGGGTACCCTTTGCAGACAGGTACTGAGAAACAACCATAGGGGTATGGACTGGTTTTATCAAGTAACTGAGCTTGAGTAAGAATGTCCCGTGCATATTTTAGCTGACTGGTAAATAGACCGTTTGTAGTTGTTGAGACTTCAAGGCCAAGGAAGTAGCTAAGATGACCCAAATCCTTAGTAGCAAACTCGGAATTAAGTTTGCAAGTGAATTTGTGGATGAGAGATGGATTGTTGCCAGTGATAATAATATCATCAACATAGAGGAGCAAATAAATGATATCAAAGTGCTTGTGGAAGACAAATAGCGAAGTGTCAACTCGACTACAAGAAAATCCAAGTTGAGTAAAGAAGGAACTGAAGCGCTGGAACCAAGCACGAGGCGTTTGCTTTAGACCATAGATAACTTTCTTCAACTGACAGACATGATTGGGAAAGCGTGGATCAATATATCCGGGAGGTTGTTCCATGTAAACATGCTCAGTAAGAGTGTCATTGAGAAACGCATTCTTAACATCAAGCTGGCGAAGGGGCCATTTGTTAGACACAACAAAAGAGAGTACAACGCGAACAGTGGAAGCCTTAATAACAGGACTGAAGGTATCATTGTAGTTGAGACCAGGTACCTGTGTATAACCCTTAGCAACAAGACGAGCTTTGAAACGCTCGATGGATCCATTAGACAAAAATTCGGTCCTGAATACCCATTTGGAGCCCACAATGTTGGTGTTAGCAAGTCTAGGGACCAAAATCCAGGTACGATTGTTTTACAAGGCTTGCATTTCTTCATCTATGGCAGCAAGCCACACAGGATTCTTTGCAATAGATTTGAAACCTTTAGGTTCAATAGAGGTAAGAAGAGCACAAAGAAGACCAGAAGAACCCAAGGTACTAATATTAGCCGGATGGCAAGTTTTGAAAATACTAGCCTTGGCTCGTGTAATCATAGGGTGAGAGCCTAATGGAGGTGCCGGAGCTGGAGCTGGAGTGAGATCATGGACTTGAGGAGCGGTGTCTAACTCAACAGGGATTACCTGGGGGCGAGTGGACCAAAAAAGCACCTGCATTAGAGTCAGCAACCTGCATAGACTTATCCACTGGGTCAGTACAAATAACACACGGGTTAGATCAGGATAGAGTAACGGAAGGATGATGCTCAATGGGAGATGGTTTTGTATGGAATGAGATGGGCTCAAGAAAATTGGAAAAATGGAGAGGTGAAAGAGTTTGAGCGTGAGAGGTTTCTGAAGAGGGAAAGTGATGTTCATCAAATTGTGCATGTCGAGTGATGTATATTCTAGAGGTAGTAAGATCTAGGCAACGAAATCCTTTATAGGAGGGACTATATCCCAAAAAAAAAAATGCATGGAATGCTACGAGAAGAAAATTTGTTAGGCATAAAATCACGTAAACAAGGATAAACACGACAGCCAAATGGATGAAAATTTTCATAATTCGGAGAGGGACCATGCAAAAGCTCAAAAGGAGACTTACTTCCAAGAAGTGGTGTGGGCAAGCGATTGATGATGTAGACTGCAGTGCTGAAGGCATCAACCCAGAAACGAAGAGAAAGATGAAAGTGAAAAAGAAGAGCCAGGCCAATCTCAGTCACATGACGATGTTTCCTTTCGGCGCGACCATTTGAGCGGGTGTGTATGGGTAAGATAGTTGGTGATGGATGCCAGAGGTGCGAAGATGTGCTTGGAAACGATTGCTAGTGAATTCTAATTGTTACCATGTGGATCATGGTGTTGAAAGAGAAGAGAGTGGATTTGGCAGTCATGGTGAGATTGAATGGTTTATGGATGTTAATCCAAGGGGGGCTCTGATACCGTAAGACTCTTTGACAAATAAATCACCTCACTGCATGTAGTGATGGCGAGTGTGTCAATTTATATTGATATACAAGAAGCTTTACAAATCAATCTAGAGTAATTACATACAAATTACAATGGAAATAATGGAAATAATATCACAAAATTAGGCTAGAATGATGGAGTCAATTCTATTACATATGTTATGCCTTAGATTGGGGCAAAGTATCCTCAACAGGGGAGGCACAAGTAAGCACCATTTCCACCACCAAGAACGTAATGTTCTCAGTTTAACTTGGCAACTGCAGCATATGATCGAAGAGCAGACATTGGCTTGAGAGACTTGACCACATCGTGTGAAGGTGAATACGAATCCAATGATGATGTCCATAACAAGCCATCGTATTTCTGCCACTAGAAATATTAATTCATCAAGATTGAGGTGAATTTCATCAAATGACACCACAGATTCAAGACTCCAATGCCATACATTTTTTTTCCAGTCGACGAGTTTCTTCTTTTGCTCCAACCTGAAATCCTATTGTAACAGCGATGAAGTACCTATCAACAGTTGTAATACAAGACCGATGCAATGCCGTCCAACAAAACATTTATGTAGCAAAGGTGCAGAGCATATTATTGTGTTGGCAGAAGGTGCAAAAACTTCAGATGTTACATGCTTTAAGTAAAAGCTCAAATATAGATATTTCTTTAGGAATGCAATGAATTAGAAAAGCCACAAAAGAAACACAATGCAGGAGCTAGACTTTATTTTTTCTCCATATCCTTTCTGGACAACTATTGTTAGATTTTGAGTTTTTGCTAATATGTCAAAGTATGACTTATAAGCCAAAATTGATATGGACTTGGTGCAAATCCTTTTACTTCTACCCGCCAACTAAACCAAAAAGTTGGATTTCACCAATTCAGATCCAAATTTTGATTCTTTCAACATTTGACCTATCATTTTCTTCCATTCTCGTATAATTCAAGAATTAGATGGCATTGATAGATTCCATTCTGTTGGGAATTGATTTAAACATGCACAGTGGAATTTAACAAATTTCAATTCCCATTCAGGATTCAGCTTTGTATTTACATAAAAATTGTGATGAGAAATATACCTTTTGTGTGATTTGCAAACTCTTTCGCGTTATTCCTTTCCAGCAACTTGAATCTGCCTCCCACAGCTGTCCAATTGTGCAGCCTCCAATGAAATCCACACAGAGAGAAAACAACAACTGCTAGGGTTTCTTTCTTGTGCTAGCAAGAACAATGAATAACTTAATGGACCTCAAACCCTAGCTGCATATATATATATAAACCCAAACGGACCCGGCCCGGCCCGGTCCAATATTTAATTAATCCAATTAATCAAACCCGGTCCGTGAATTAATTAATCCAATTAATTAATTCGGGATTATAAATAAGAAATTCAATTAATTAATTTATCCAACGATTGTTAAATTAATCAATTAACAATTTGCAGTCTTCCAACTCTCTTTTGTGTGCGACCCATTAGGTTCCCGACCACGATGCCTAACGTCGTGAAATATCATTTTGATCTAATCAAAATCGATAAATTAATATACCCTTTTAATTTATCGTCAATTCACATTCGCCGTCCCTGATTGACATCTAGCAATGTGTCAGGGCAATACATGTGACGGGAAATGTCACGTGGTATGACAAAACCAAAATCGTTCGTTTATCATGGAACTATTATCCCTTCGTCAATACGATCCGATCAATTACGAGATATGGAATTGTGTCAATCTCGATCATCGATCATATCTTTCATTCCACTATTAAGTCAATATAAATCGAAAACTCCTTTTCGACTTATGAGTACACCTTGGCCAAAGATTTCATCATCGACTTAATTGAATGAAACGCAGATCATCTCCTACTATCTAAGAGTGACGAATCCTTTATTGATCAATCACAACCTTCATACGATTCTTGACGTACCCGAACGATGTCGTATTAGCGGCCCTTTTCAGAGCAACATCCAACACCGCCAAAGTATGACTGTCCTCATATAGGGTACTATGACGACCTCAAGTCAAAGGATCAATCCCACTACCGAACGTTAGAGATTAGCCACTGACACTCAGATAGTTATCCATGTGGAATCTCTTAGCGGGTCTCCAATGTTTTGTTCTACAACAAAACATCCACATGTTCATTTAAGTGTCACCACACTTTAGCTTGTGAGATCAGCTACTTACTTCATAAGTAAGAAATGCCACACGTAGTGGTCTAACTGTATTAACGATATCCGTATCTCGTTATTACTTACGACCATGGTTTATTCAAGATCCAATTATATGTAATTTGTATCTCACAATCACAACTCCTTGTGATTAACAAATTACAA
>NC_036245.1:106602-106838 GCF_002742605.1 Olea europaea var. sylvestris | reverse complement strand
CTGGGAGGTCGAATGATCCTTTTTGATTTACGCTGAGTTGGAGTGTCCTCAGGGTTCTCTATATCCTGATCAAGAGTCTGTCCTTCAACAGGTGTAGGGTCAGACTCAAGTTCATCTAATTGGTCAACAGTGTCTGCGGATTCTTGAACTTCCTCAAGTTCTAGTTTGCTCCCACTACCCTCTCCTAGAATAAACTCTTTCTCTAGGAATATGGCATGCCTTGAGATGAACACTTT
>NC_036245.1:101657-103285 GCF_002742605.1 Olea europaea var. sylvestris | reverse complement strand
AATTTAATTAAAATCAAATTTTAATTAAATGTGAAATTAGAATCCAATTCTAATTACAAGAATATATTCGGGTGAATAATTAATTAAAATCAAATTTTAATTAAGTATTAAATTGGAGTCAAGCTCTAATTTAAATTGAATTAATATTTTAATCTAGGATAACACTCCTAAATAAAATAAAAATTCAATTGGGTCAAAGTCTAATGTTTAAGTCAAAATCCAATTTTAAGGAAAATATAAAATGTCGTCAATTTTAAATAAAATTTTAATTTGGGTCAAAATCAAAATTATGGGTCGAACCCAATTAAAATTAATTTTAAAACCATTTCAAAATTCAAATTCAAAACCATTTTGAAAACTTGCAAATTGACCCAAGTTTGAAATTAACATCGGACCCTTCCAAGATTTAAAATTGCAGAACAAGTCCCCTTTTAAAAAATTGCAAACTGACCCCTAGCAAATTATCAACAGGGCCCTTGAGATTACAAAATTGCACAGCAGCCCCTCATTCGATACTTACAAATTGACCCCTTTTACATAATTGCACCCGGGCCCCCACAATTACACTAATTGCAAAGAAACCCCGGTCTCCCCCAACTAACTGAAAACCCTAAAAAACTTCTTTTTTGTTTTGTTTTGTTTTTTTTCTTTCCTTCACCAGTGGCGCCGCCACCGCCATAGAAGGGAAGAGCCGCCCTGGCTCTTCTTGGCGCACTGCCTAGCAGCGCTTTCGCGCCGCTATAGCAGCGTCTGTCGCGCCGGCAGCCACACCATCCCCGGCAGCAACAGTTGCTGCCAGCATCCCTTTTTTTTTTTTCATTTTTTTAATAATTCGAAATCAGATTTCAAAAATTAAGAAAACTAAATTTTCTTCAATTGCTAGAAACATGAAAGATGAATAACAATCAACTTTCGATTGCATACATATATTAAACAATTTCTAACAATTAACATTTAATTGTTCCAACATTCAAAGCAATTTCTAACAAACACAAAGTAAGCTCTGATACCACTGTTGGAAATCTACTTATACATGCACAGCGGAAAATTAAAATTATTTCGATTTCTACTGAGGACCCCTTTGTATTTAGATAGAAATCGTGATAAAGATTGTACCTTTGAAGAATTCTGCGAACCTTTTGCTTTTCTTTTTGTTTCAGCAATCTTGAATCTGCCTCTCACTGCTGTTCAATTATCCAGCCTCCGATGAAATCCACACAGAGAATAAGATTGCAGCTACCAGGGTTTTTTTTCTTTTGTGCCAGCAAGAATAATGAAAACCATATGGACCTTAAACCCTAGCCATGTATTTATATAAACCCAAACGGGCTCGGCCCGATCCGGTCCAATATTTAATTAATCCATTTAATTAAATCCGATCCGTGAATTAATTAATCCAATTAATTAATTCAAGAATATAAATAACAAATCCAATTAATTAATTAATTTATTCAACGATTGTTAAATTAACCAATTAGCAATTTGCTATCTTCCAATTCTCTTTTGTGTGCGACCCATTAGGTCCCCGACCACGATACCTAACGACGTGAAATATTATTTTGATCTAATCAAAATTGATAAATTAATACACCCTTTTAATTTATCGTCAATTCACACTCGCCGTCCCT
>NC_036245.1:85898-100797 GCF_002742605.1 Olea europaea var. sylvestris | reverse complement strand
AAAGGGTTGACATATCCACAACTTTGATAAATGGGTAGAGGCGAAATTTGATTGCATCTTTGCCTACTGTATTGTCACGTTATTCCACTTTATCTAAAAACTTGAGCAGTTAAAGGAAACGCAATTATTTATTTATTCTTTAGTTTTCAACACCAGAGCTGGATATGGTGTTTTCTTTGAACCACCTGATGTCCATGCATAGAGATCGATGTTCAGTTGGCCACAGTTGGCAGCTCCAAAAAGCCATGAATTGTTCTATCGCTGTGTTAAACAAAAATAGTGGGAAACCGGGCTCTATATTTTGTACATACGGGAAGTGCATAGCTGGTAGGCCTATTGAACATTAAAACATACACCAGTCTTGGAAGAACGATTCTAAACCTTACCTAATTACATAATTATCTTTTTTTAACACATTAGCGTTCATGAAATGTTTCTCTTATTTACAATCCAACGATGAGGGTTTTACTTCACTAAGTACTCAAATATAATAACTAACCAAAGAGTTGTCTGGAAAGACATTCTCTGAAAGTTTCTCTATTGCAACCAAATATTACACCTCTAAGCTTACTTTTTCTCAAATTTCTAGCTGATGCAGCATAAGATGCCTTCAATGCAAATAAAGGAGAAGCTTCATTCAGTGCAAATGTGTGTTTTCCTCCCACCTCCCATTTCTACAAAAACAGATATATGTAAAATAAAATTAATGACATTTGTTTTATGTTCACACGACAAAGAGCACTAAAGAAATGAATATTGAGAAATGGAAAAAATGTCTTATGAATCCAACAGCAAAGATCATGAAGTATAACATTAACTACTAAGTAGATTTGGGAAAGAGAAACTTAATCATGTAAAGATTGGTCATCATCATTAGTTGACACAATGAATCTTACCATTGACTAATCAATTCAAAAACAAGGAGAAGATGATGGAAAAAGGAAATAAGAACACATCTAGACACATGTACTTCGTGTGTGTGTGTGTGTGTGCATGTATAATGAAATTCATTTTTGTCATTCACGTGAATTGCAACATATATACGTTGAAAAGATCTTAACGCTTACCAAAGCATCTCATGATTCTCGTACTAAAAACTTCAAAAGGGTTCGATAAACTAACATTTAAAAATGTATTCTAGAAATGTTTATAAACAATTTAAATTATATATAGAGAGAGATGAATGGTGGTAGATAGTACTTGTTGATTCCTCGAAAAGTATAGATAAAAAATACCATGAGTATTTATAAAAGTTTATAAACAAGAGTTAAACATAGGCTAAGAAAGGGTTTGAGCAAAATCAACCTCAACCTTCCCTGTTATCACTTGTCATGAAGAGTTTTACTTCAAAGCTATCAAAGTATGTTAGGATATGAAACAACAAATATACATCCAGGTGTACACTCACCGCCCTCACAATTTGTAACCATTGACAACTTTCCATGATTTCTCATCCTAAAACATCGAAGGCATCTACTGACGAACATTAAGAAAGGGCTTGAACAGAACCAGCCTTCTCTGTTATCTTATCACTAAATGTTTTGCTTTAAAACCATCAACCCATATCAGTATGCCAAAAACCTCGCCTCAAACAACAAATGTGCAATCATTCATGATTATACCCAGCATGGTAACTGTTATGAATCAGACCAAATTAGAAACCACTTTATTGAAAGCGAAACAGTTTCGATACCAATTTGTTATGAAAAGATAAGAGATTAAGACAATTATATGGACTAAAGATCAGAAAAACACAAGAAGAAAATAATTTGTATAGAATGGATATTTTATTATAATATTTAGAAAGAATACAAAGAATTTGTGTTTTTAATTTGTCTAACTTGTAATGAGGTTAAATAACCTAACTAAATTGTAAAGAAGAGTTAAATATGTATAGAAAATGATTCAAGCCCTAAAAATAGAGTTGTAAATAAAATATAATGCCCAAAAGTTTTCTTATATTGATCTATTTAAGTCCAATACAAATTCCAACCTTCAATAGGCTTTCAAATAAAACTTTAATTATAATTTGTCTAATAGACTTCGAATAAAATTCCAAAAGCATTCCAAATAAAATTCCTCTTAATGTTTAGAACTCTCAATTATCTTTAACAAAGAATTTGGATCACACCAAAATTCTAACAATCTCCATATGGACACGAATTCCACTGCAATGAACAAAACTTAAAAAAATTCTTCATCTGGAGACAAGTTCCACTGCAAAAAATAAACTTGAACGCTTCAATAAAAAAACACAAACAAACTTTTCTATCAACAATTCCAATTGGAATATTGTCCACTTCTGCTACCCCAACTTGGGCAAAAGTTATCTTATGACCACCAAACAGGGCTGATATAAGCCGTGTAACAAAATCACAAGTGAATGCATCAAAAGAAGGATCTTGACTAGAATCAACACATTTAACCATATTCAAAACATCAACAAAATCAGTAAAATTGTACCCATATGGAATCTTCTGGTAAAAATGGATATATTTCTAGCAAGTAAATACGATGGCACCGTTGATAATGGTAGTAAAACGAATTTACACATATCTTCAGAATTCAACTGAGATGTATTCTTAAAGGAAGACTCCAAATTAGACTCTAATGGTGCATAAGTTAACTCTAAATCCACCTGAGTTCTTAAAATATGCTAATTATTCGAAGATTCTATATAATACTGCAAGATATATGCACATTTATAAACCTTTAGGACTCCATCTTAAATGTGTCCTTGTACTCTTTTAAATCACGAGTACTTCAGAAATAAGGTTTCTCTTCAGTTCTGGAACGTGTTTCACTACATTAAGTGCTCTAACTATCCCATCAAACATCTTTATTTTGGCCTGATCAATAACGGCTATTTGACAAGGTGTATAATTATTGATCATCACAACACTGTTTGAAACTTCTTCATACGTTAAAAACAAATCTCTATTGGGAGTCATATGAAAAGTGCAAGCTGTATCCAAAATCCAAGCCGTGTCAGGTTTGGAGTTGTAGTCAAATATAAGTAAGAGGTCTCCATCACTGTGAAAAGTTTCAACAATGGCTTCACCTGAAGTATATAATTGCTTTCCCTTTTAAAAAGTTGCAGCCAAATTTTCTCAATAATGTAACTTATAGCAATCCTTAATTAAGTATCCCGAATTCTTATAATGAATTTTGAAGTTAGACCTTAATTTGCCCCTTGCATAACCATCATCAAGAACAAGGCCATCTCCATGAACCTCAACAATATACTTCATCTTCTCCTTTGAAAATAGAGCATCATAGACTTCTTCAATGGTAAGATCATGACTATATAAGATTGCATCTTTAAATAACAAATTTGAAGCAGGCAAAATATATAACAAAATCAATCCCATATAAGTGAGCACTGCTCACCTCCTAATCTAACACAACGAAAATCTTATACTGTGATCCAATAGCGGAACATCAAATTTCATAGTTGCCAATACGAAAAATCAAGTTGAGCTATTAACTTGATCAAAATCTCGATCATCCCAGAATTTCAAAACAAAAAACTCTAATACTACTCGTTATGAATCGAATAAGATTGAAAATCGCTTTATTGAATATGGAACAGTTTCGATATCAATTCGTTATAAAAAGATAAGAGATTAAGACAATTATATGAAGCAAAGATCAAAATAACACAAGAAGAAAATAATTTGCAGAGAATGGAAATTTTATTATAATATAGAGAAAGAAAACAAATATTTTTGTTTATAATTTGTCTAACATGTAATGAGGTTAAACAACATAACTAAATTGTAGAGAATAACCAAATATATATAGGAAACAATTCAAGCCCTAGAAGTAGAGTTGTAGATAAAATAGGATATCTGAAAGTTTCCTTATCTTGATCTCTTTAATCCAACACAAATTTCGACTCTCAATAGGCTTCTGAATAGAACTTCAACTAGAATTAGTTTAATAGATTTCGAATAAGATTACAAAAGCATTTCAAATAGAATTCCTCTTAATGTGCACTTTAATTAGAATTCTCAATTATTTCCAACAGAGAATTCAAGTCACCACTAACAAATTTGTAATTATCAATCATCATAGACCTTCTGAAGCAATAATAATAATAATAATAATAATAATAATAATAATAATAATAATAATAATAATAATAATAATAAAAGAAAGAACTTTCTCATCCTCATTGAACCTCTTGAGCCATAGATGATATTACAATGCGAAGATTCATATAGAGGAAACTGGAACCCCAATAGGTAAATTCTATAATCGGTTCAAAGAAACTGAATAAAGACCAAAATCAAGAAGTTCTACAATCGTACTGAAAATTTTCCCTGATGAAATTCAGAATGCATTTAACAAAAATCAGAAGAAGGATTTTTCTACAACAACGGAAATGGAAGTAAACAACATGATTTGATTACACAATCCACTCCAAAATGGAAAAAAGGTTTTTTTTTTTTTTTTTTTAAAAAAAGGAAAAGGAAAAAGACAAGGGAGAGAACCTAAAACCCGCATAGCACAGTAAGCTAACTCGACAATCAATAAACCCATATTCTTGAAATCAAAATAACTGCAATAATGCAACACATCTTTCCCAGCATGTATATACAACTAAATACAAGATTGTGTATCGAAACATGCAAATTTAATGGGCAAAGAATTTGTGTATAAAGAGTTTGAAGAAGGCTGAAAGAACATAGCTGAAATATAGTGCGAAATAGGCTCTTGCTTTTACTTTGTTTTGGATCCTATGAAATTCATCGTACAAAACATTTAAAAGTTGTATTTTTTATTTTTATTTTTTTGCATTTTCATCCATATTTACACTTTTCATTGTCGAAATCATCATTTTTATTGACCTCGTTTCTTGTAATGGCAACATAGACAACAGATGTCAGGCCCACTTGTACTTTTATGAGCAATATTCGACATGTTTCGATTGGAATAACCGATCAGAGGATCTTCGACGACGGATGTGGGAGATGCTCAATCATACAAGAAGGCTGAAAGAACATAGCTAAAATATAGTGTGAAATAGGCTCTTGCTTTTACTTTGTTTTGGATCCTATGAAATTCATTGTACAAAACATTTTAAAGTTGTATTTTTTTTTTTTTTTTGCATTTTCATCCATATTTACACTTTTCATTGTCGAAATCATCATTTTTATTGACCTCGTTTCTTGTAATGGCAACATAGACAACAGACGTCAGACCCACTTGTACTTTTATGAGCAATATTCGACATGTTTCGATTGGAATAACCGATCAGAGGATCTTCGACGACGGATGTGGGAGATGCTCAATCACACAAGATGAATATATTCGAGCACCAACAATATGATTGAAAATAGTTACCAATTGACAAATAACCTCTAGCAATATCACCAAAGCAGAAATAATTCAAAACTAAACAAATAAAATGTGGAAGATCATAGAGGTTTCAATGAGAATTCTTGCATATATAGTAGTGTATTTTTTTTCAATTCGTTTATATATTACAAGAGCTGTTATTTATAGAGCTAAGGCCGATGTGATCACCATTGGATTAGAAACATGTAACCTCATCTCAGTGACCAGAGCCTTACATTACTCTCTGTCATACATTAATTACATTGACAAGTGGTCAGTCGTCTTACATTCTATGTTGACACTTCTGACATTCAGTAATACAAACATTACATCAATTATTCCTAAAGATACTCTTCAGACTTACTTTAAAGGCAGCGAGGGCTTCAACTTTAACTTCAGATGTGAAGAGGTTCGGCTTTAGGAAGAAGTGATTCGACAAAGGACTTCCAAAAAGGAGAGCGTCTCGACCAAAGAGCAGCTTGTTTTCTTTCTTTGATTTCGTTGACTGCCAGTTGTTTGTGTGTAACGCATCCATGTGGCTTCATCATGGCATCCAACGAACGGAAACTATTATCTGGTAGACTCAGGTTTCACCCATCGACTTGGATACATGGCCCGTATAAGGGTGCTGATATATTGTATCATTTTCAGCAATTTTACGATGAGGAGACAGGACGCAGGCGTAACTTTCGAAATGCACGTGAAAAATTCAATTTCAAGCACTCGTCATACAGAAATGTTATAGAACGTGCTTTCGGAGTTTGGAAAAACTGTTGGAAAATACTTGATCGTATGCCGTGCTATAATTTCAAGGTACAAACAGTTGTTGTAATAGCAACTTTGGGTATTCACAACTTTCTCCGACGGGCGGGCGTAGTTGACGAACCATTCACGAGAGCTGAGACGGACCCCGACATAGCAGAGGTCGAGCTATCAGATGAACGTGAAGAACTTGCTGCTGAAATACATGCGCTGGAAATCCAACGGAACGAGTGGGATCGTTTCAGAGATTATTTGGCACAACAACTGTGACATTCACGGTTCGTTCGGCGTTCTACGCATACTCACTCAATTTTTTTTTAGTAAATCTCTTATCTGGGTGCATGTAATTTTCGAATGTGGTAACCGAATTGGAATGAAGGGATGAATATCTTTTGTAAGTGATTTTTTTTCCAAGAAGAAACGTCTCTTTTCCATTTTTTTCCAAGTGTTCACGTGTGTATTTTGTTTGAAAAATTCGCAACTGTGGGACCCTTTATTGTTGGCACACTCTCTTTTTTGCATTGAATGGTCAACGGATTATTGAATTCTTCTTTGCATTCACGTGATGACTAAACCAATTTGAGGGCAAATATGAGAATATATTTGAGTAATAAATGCACCATACTCAAGGATTTCGGGATGATTTGACAGGAAAATTACTTGTAGATTTTTGACAATTGTTCCCAGACACATGCTAAATTAAAAACTATAAAATGTCGAATATACCCTTCTATTCAAATAAAATAAAAAGAAAACAAAAGAAAAATGAAAAATTAATTGCAACCATACTCTCAGACTTTTTAAAAAATTACAAATAAATCCAAAATGCTTCTCCTCTAAAGGAGTCAGCTATTAAGCAAGGCTCGACCTCTCTAAGGCTCATAGACTTCAACTCATCCACATCATCTAGTCTCCATGTGGTTCTTATGTTGAAGTAACTAGAATTCCACATAAGGTGGAGGCATAACAATACTTCCTTAAGTCCACAAGTTATCATTTACAGTAAATTTTAGCACTGTAAGTTACGCCTTAGTATTTCAATGCATTTTTCAAACTCGTTAAAATATAGCTATTTCCTAGTGGATTGATCACAAAAGGTGGCCCATGGTCCAACCCATCCATTAAATAACTTAGGTGGTCTTCAACCTTAGGCGCATCGTATAGTCAAGAACACACCTCAACCTTTGCCTCGGCAGAAGAACAAGCTTCAACATACCGACGAGCTTAGAGTGAACCGCAAATTTTGACCAAAGCAGACACTAATTTCTCGAAGCGGCATGCTTGGGCCGATGTGCACGCTTAAGTTGAAACACCACGAACCCACAATTTTTTCCTTGCTTTGGGAATGTAAATAGCTTTAGCGCAACATGACAGGTGTGACTTGCTAGGCAAATAGGAAGCACTTGGCTCACTTCGACAAGTCAAAAGGAATTGGTTGGGCAAGTTCAGGAGGAAAGTCTATTTAAGGCACTAGCTCCTAGATGACGTGAAACCTTTAAACAAATTTACGATAATATTACTTGCCAAATATTTAATCGAAAAATAGGTAACCCAAAAAGGTTTTTTTGTCCAATATATTTCTCTAATTGCTTGTCTACGCTATTTTGTCTCTACTTAAATGCAACCCAAATCTAGATATCTAATCGAAAAAATGGCGTAGTACATACCAATCAAGAATTTTCTTAGGCGATAATGTAGGATGACTTTAGGAATGTAGTGAATTTTGAGAACGGATTTATTTATGATATAAATATCACGAGTTTAATTTTTTTAAGAAAAATATTTAAATATGTCTTTGTTTGATCCTCATTATTTCAAAAATATATTTTTCTCTATCCTTTTTAACCACATATTTTTCAGTAAAATAACATTACACGCAAATTTAAAATTTTTTCTTATTTTTTAATCATACATTCTTCATCAATCTACCATTCCAAAACACATTCTTGCAGTAAAATGGGGCTCAAGCATGCTCATATATATTGCACACAAGTAAATGCCACTTATCAAATTTTTATAAGGTAATTAGCACAAAACATTCCGACTTTTCAATGTTATTGTGCAAAACGTCCACATCTTTTTCATTTTTTGACATTTTCATCTCTATTTTTATTTCAATACAGAAAATGTCCTTTTCTCAATTAAAAAAAAATGTAAAATGACAAATATACATTCTTATTTAGATAAAACAAAAAGAAAAGAAAAGAACAAATTACAATTATAATCCTAAACTTTTTAAAAAATTACAAATGAGTCCAAATAAATTATTAAAGGGAATTAGCACAAAACGTCCTTACGTTTCAATATTATTATGCAAAACGTCCTTACCCTTTATTTTTTGGTATTTCTACCTTTACTTTCTCTACATTGCGAAACTCATTATTTTCATCCTTTTTTTTAAATTAAATGTAAAATGATGAATATACCCTAATATTTAAATAAAAATAAAAAAATTGTATCTATACTCCAAAAATTTTCAAAAAATTACGAATAAATTTCAAATAAATAATAAAAAAGAAATAAAAATCATTTTTTAATTATTTATTTGAAATGTATTTGTACTTTTTTTTTTTTTTTGAAAAAGTTGGGAGTATATTTGCAACTTGTTATTAATTTTTTTTATTTAAATAGGAGGGTATATTTATCATTTTACAACTTTTAATTTATATTAAAATGCCAAAAAAGAAAGATAGTAAAATTTTGTACAATAATATGGAAATGTAGAGAACTTTGTACTAATTACGCTTTTAATAATTTATTTGAACTCATTTGTGATTTTTTAAAAAGGTTGGGAGCATAATTCCAATTTTTTTAAAAAATTTCTTTTTTTTTTTTAGTTTTATTTAAATAGGAGGATATATTTGTTATTTTACATTTTTTTTATTGAGAAAATGACATTTTTCGCAATTAAATGTGAAAATATTGGTGAAAATATCAAAAAAATAAAAGGTATGGACGTTTTACACAATAACATTAAAGTGTATAAATGTTTTGTGCTAATTACCCATTTCTATATTTATGATTTTTTGCTATTTTTAATAGGGTGATTTTAGTAAAAAAAATCAAACATATTTGTATTCATTTTGTCTTATTAAATAACAATTTTAAAGACTAATTATTAATAGAGATGGCAAAAAAATCCGCTAAATCTAATATTTCATTCGGGGATTACCCACTCAATCTAATATTCTGATCGAGGACAAGGCGATTTTTTGCCTCAGGGCAAGTATGGGTAAAAAAGCAAAGGCTAACTCGCCCCGTTCCCATCCCTAATTATTAAACAGGCTAATATTTTAGAATGTAGTAATTCTTGCAGTTCATTTATGCGGAACTGGACGGTTAAATGTTTATAACTTCACATTCTTTTATGAAAATAATTAACCTAATAATTACATTCTTGTTCAGAATTTTTAAAAATACCTCCTTTTGTTTAAAATTTACCTCCTTTTACAATCTTTAAAAAATAACTATTGTCATTTAAAACTGAAATATTTCAAGTTCTGATTTGGAAAAATAATATTTTTATATGGGTAACATATTGTGCTACCATACGTTACTTTTTTTAAAACATTATTTTGCATTATAAATTTTTTTATAAAAAATTCTACGTGCATTAGTAAAATATTATGTTATCTTTTGTTACTTTTTATTAAAAAGTCGTCGTTTTGCACCACTAATAACACGTGATGTGACAGTGTGACACTCAAAGTCAATGGATTATAAGAATTTGTTCATCTTTGTTTTTATTACAAAAATAAAATAATCTTCTCGAGCTACTAGTCTATTAAATTGCAACTCTACTCCTTGCTAAATTATTCGTCGAAATAGAACTCTTTGATTGAAATTGTTAGAATAGTTAGAGAAATATTTACTATTGAAATTGAAGTTCTTTAAAAAGCAAAAAATAAATTCAAGATAAATTTGAAGTTGTTAGTCTAACTGGTATCCCTATCGTACTTATATCTTTTGTTGTACTAAGTCTCGATTGACGTATTCATTCACTTTAACTCACGATAAAAGATTTTTAGTTAAGAAGATGAATTTTTGTTATTTTAATTAAGAACAAATATTAGAATAGAATAAACGATTTTCTTTAACCTCGCTCTCAGCCCAACCTTTCACAAAATGCCAACCAGATACGTTGTCTTCATTGGTAACATTTTTGTATGTAAACGGAAAGACGTTAAAAACTTAATATTTTTAAAAGTGTTTTTTTGAAAAAAAGTTAACTAGATGAGATAAAAATCAAGAATAAAAAAAAAAGAGTTATTTTTAAAATTTTGAAAGAGATGTAGGTATATAGTCTAATTCCTTCTAAATTTTAATGCCTTGCAACATGATTGCATTAATACATAAATCCCAATAGTCTATTAGAGTAGAGATTATAATAATTTCTAAATTTTTGTGATTTTAATTTTATTTTAAAAATATCATGTGGTTCAAATGTTCCTTGATGTTAGTAAAAATCAAGAATTATCAACTTTTGGCAGACAAGTAGGAAAATTTTTTAGTATTTACCTAAACTACGAAAGAATTAAAATATGCAAAAAATTTGCTAGACCTGTGAACAACACGTGTCTTATTTCAAGATTTTTTTGCTATTTTTATTACCATGATTTGAGTATTAATGGATTTTCATTATATCGAGCAGAACTTTGCAGCACTACTAGGGCCAAAAGAGTTTAATCCTATCGAGCATGTTTGGATAGAGTAAGAATTAAGTCTTATTTTGTGAACAAAATTGTTCCAAATCAGCATGTTCGAGACCCAAAACTTAAAAAGATAATAAATTACTTAATTACTACATGCTCATTAAAATTCTTTTGAAAAAAGACACTTGAAATAAGATTAGGATTTAAGGAAACATAGTCGATATACTCCTTCCATCCAATAAAAATATGCTTGATTTCCTTTTCTCTCAGTCCCAAATTTAGTTTCTTCCACTACATTTTAATTGCACTCAAGCTTCTTAATATTTGCTTATAATAATACTTGTTTCCCTTACCATTTTTCATGTCACTGTTATCATAAAACTTTTCTTTAGTTAACACATTTTGTATTTGATACAATTTTATGTCTAAAAGTTCATTAAAATGACATAAAACAACTTATTTTCCTATCATATTTTTTAAAAATAAATAAATAAAAAGTGTGAAAAAAATATTTCTCTCTTATTTCCATGCATGAACAAAAGATTTTGAAATAAATTATCATCAAGAATAAGACATATTAATTAATCAAAGGTTAAAGATAAGAATTCAACACAAAAAGTTAAGGATATAATTGTTACAATGAACAAAGATTAGGGAACTTAACTACGATTAAAATGTAGTGTATCAAATAAAAATTGTGGTGACAATATAACCACATTTTTCCTTAATGAAAGCATATATATTTTTTAGTTTTCTAAAATGCCATTATTTAATAAACGTTGTGATCAACAAATATAAATTGATCTTATATAAATCATTATTTAATATAGATATAAATTAGGAAAATGTAAGGAAAGAGCTTCTTCAACTTGTTTCTTGCTTTCTCGCTTTTGAGAGGTGAACGGGACCTGCACGTACGATTTTTAAGGAGATCCAAGATAAAGATCGGTCAACGCCAATCCAACTAGGTGGATTGAGAAAATAATAGATTACACAACTTTATATTTACAATTATATAATTACATTTTCTTAATTTGTGTGAAAATAGAAATAAGTCTATCTTTATGGAACGAATGGATGATAGTGTAGAAAGATTGAATGGATGTAGTGCAGTTTGGTAATTATTCGAGAAACAATTGGGTTCAATTTTTTTATTTTATTTTATTTTTAAGAGAGCATTTGTGATGTTATATTTCACACAAAAATATATGCCATCTACCCAAATTATGTATTAATTTTTTTTTTTAACGGTGATTTGTGTATATTATGTCAACTTTATATATAACACGGTGTATCAAACGTACACTACAAGTATTTGAAATCTTGCTCACATCAAAGCTAAACCATCCTAGGTATTTTCGATGAATAAAGTCAGTGTGTCAGATAATTTTGTCCATCTAGATGGCCGACCCTCACATTGGCATGGGATCCACGCCGATCTCATGTAAATAAAAAATGTAAAAAATGGCACCCCACACATCCCGACTGTGAGTGTAGGTCAGTTGGGGTGTCAAAATAATTCTGTCACCCCAGCGGAATTGATTTTCGATTACTAAAAACCCTTCGATGATGAAGATATTTAGTCCATGTCTTTTATATGCCGTCGTTGCCTCAGCCTACTCTTCAATACAATCCAATTTCCTCGGTCTTCGCTTTCTAGACCTATTTGATATAGAATGTGATCGATCTCCTCGGCTCTCATATCCCTCATTTACTTTCCAATCCAAAACCGTTTCAAGCCCATCATCAGTTTTAGTCCTATCGGGATAACTATATGCTCCAAGCTCCCTAAAATTCAAGCTCTAATCAGTAACATCGGAAATGGATTTCATTGGGGGTTTGCGACGTTTGAAAAACAAACACACGACTGCACAATCGTCAATCTTGGCACACTGGAATTTATATCTCCATGTTCGAACAACGCGTTCTACCAACATTTTAGCTGCCGTTGATCGTGTCTTTGTCGATGCCAAAATCTTAACTACTTCATTGTTCGTTAACACATCCCATATCTGAACTAAAACAAGAGTTTTAAGTGAATTCATTGTAGTTATCACTTATCAGGAAAGAGTGAGGCCATTTTTAAATCAAGTTCTCTCGTGTATGCATATCAAATATGTCTATTTTAGATATACAAAATCTTTTGAACAAAAGTCTTACCCCATCAGTTGCTAGGACCAAGAATTCGTCTCTTTTTGTGAGCTTCCTGTAAGTTACTTCGGGAGTTGAGATTAGACCGAAATCTTTTATTAGACCGAAATCTTTTAAACAAAAACCTCCAAAGGCTCTTGCCATAGCAAGACCAGGGCAATCTTGATCAGGCATCCATATTCTAAACCCATTTGGTTCTTCATCCATTGCCAAAACTCTGCCTTGGCAACTTTTAATCCGTTGTGCTTCACCTAATTTAGATGCAAAGATAAGGCTAAATTTGCCCAATACAAAACTGGATCAAAACTTTTGGCCATTTTGATGCAAAGGAAGATAAAAAACACTACCTTGGAAGATTCGGTTTCAAATCGACCGTTGGCTGTTTGGAAATAAGTTGATTGTTATCATCCCTAGTACACAGAACAGCAGAGAATCCCCTAAATTTGCAACAACCAACTGTTCACACTGAAAGAATTAAATGAAGAAAAATTCAAAATAAGATACCTTATGAAAAAAAATTCATTACAGCACGTTTAGCAGAGGGGATTGAATAGCACTATGTAGTATAAACGTGTTGGGGATCCTAGGAGTTCAAACAACCAAAACAACAATCAACAAACAAGATTCAAGGCAAAAATCAAGAAAAACGGGAATGGAAAAATACAACCCTTTTTGGCCGAAAATCTGTCCAGCTTTTCTGCTTCGTTTCAGCAGCTCCTTCTTCGATTTATGGGTGTTTTTCCAGGCTCAGGAACAGCCCCATGTTATGTCAATTGCCTTCCAAAGAGAGAGGGGAAAAACCAATGAAGAACCACCACCCTTTTCAATGAAAACCGAGAGCTCCTCACTCTGCTGGGAATCCTCAAAAACGTGAGCTACCCATCCCTTTAAAATGGTAGAGAGTACATTTGAAGGGGAAGGTAGGAAGACCATGCCTCTGCCAAAACGTGGAAGACCTTATTGTGTCAACCTCACTACCATCAAGTCACAACATTGGGTGGTGGGGTTAGGTGAACCATATCCTCACATTCTTCACCTTGGTTCTCCTAACACTCTCTCTTGGTTGCGAATTTGCACATGGAAGAACTGTTCATCATCATCGCCCACCACCTGCAAGAAAAATTAACCAGTGTCAATGTGTAATAAAGATAAGCACAACCTAAATTTACTTGCAGGTAGAATTTTTGTTCCCATATCAGAGGGATTCCTATCAGTGTGAATTTTAACAAGATTAACTTCACCTTGAGACAATTTCTCGCGTATAAAATGATACTTTACCTCAATATGTTTAGTTCTTTCATGGTAAACAGGATTTTTACAAAGCAATAAAGCACTTTGACTATCAGTAAACATAACAGGTGTATCATGCATGAAGTTCAATTCCTTTAAAATTCCTTTTAACCAAGTACATTCTTTAGCCGCCTCAGTTATGGCAACATATTCTGCCTCAGTATTTGACAAAGTAACTAAAGGCTGCAGCTGTGACTTCCATGTTATACAATTGTCACCAAGTGTAAAAAAGTACGCTGTGGTAGACTTTCTGCTATCCTTGTCACCAGCAAAATCAGAGTCTACATACCCCTTTAGAGTAAGTTTTTCAGATCTCTTTTCATACACTAAACCCAGATTTAATGTACCAACAATGTACCTTAACAACCATTTCAAACCTGCCCAATGAGGCTTTCCTGGGTTTGACATAAATCTGCTCAAAAAACTTATAGCATAGGCTAAGTCAGGCCTGGTTGTTATCATAGAGAACATGACGGAACCTATAGCATTAGCGTAGGGTATGTTCCTCATTTCTCTAAATTCCTCCTCAGTCTTAGGAGATTGTACACCAGAAAGATTCATATGAGCTGCTAAGGGAACGTTCACAGATTTTGATCCATTCATACCAAATTTGGTTATGACTTTGTTTAGATAGGCTTCTTGGGAAATGAATAGTCTATTTTCAGCCCTATCTCTCTTTATAACCATCCCCAAAATCTTCT
>NC_036245.1:54851-84711 GCF_002742605.1 Olea europaea var. sylvestris | reverse complement strand
TTTCTTTTCAGATCTTCCCCTAACAAATAGACTCTCTTCACGAGAATGAATTCTGTTCTCTCTTTTTAATTCAAGTTCTCTTGATTTTAAAGCATCAGAAACAATAGCTTGAGTGAGAGTGTCCCTACCATACTTTATGGCATTTTTCATTTCTCTGTAAGATTCGGGCAAAGAGTTTAGCAATATGACAGCTAAATCCTCATCATCAAATGTTTTATCATTATGAGCTAGACTCTTAACAATTATGCTAAAGTCACTCAAATTCCCCTCGACATCCTTCCCCGGGTCCATCTTAAAACTAAACAACTTCTCCAACAGGTATATTTTGTTAGGTAAAGTTTTAGTTAAGAACAGGGCATCTAAAGCAATCCACAAAGCTCTAGCAGTTTTAGCACTATCAACTTGTCTCACAATATTGTCAGATAGATGCAAAATTATATAACTGTAAGCAATTTCATTCATATCTTCAATTTCAGTTGTTTTAGCTTTTAACTCATCAGAAAATGTAGCGGGATCATCAAGAGCTTTAGCAACTCTCTGTTGGACCAAAATGGCCCTCATTTTTTGTTTCCATATCGAGTAATCCCCCTTTCCATCGAATTGCGATAATTCGACCCTCGAACCCATTATAGATTCTATAAAAGGGTGGCCTGTACTCGTGGACACAACAAAAAAGGTTTTGAAAAATTCTTTTCCAGATGATGATCAATATAAAACTGAGTACCGAGTTTTAAAAAAACAATTTTTAGAAATGAAGCACAACAATGAAATAATCCGTTCACGAAACACAGGTATATAAAGCAGGTAAATATGCTTCCAGGTTACAAATTAATCACAAGAATTCAATTAACAGAATTCACAAATAAGCAACCAAGCAATAACCATGCATAAACCGGTAAGGATACGAAACCTAACCTAACGGAGAGTTTGGAATAATCTTACCAAACTACTGTTGACAAACAGTAAATATACCACCAAGTTTCTGAACCAAATTGCCGTAGACGTCAAGGTAGGGGCAAAATCGTCCAACTTTTTCTGTAAAATCTGAAACAAAAAACAAACGACATCAGTGCGTTCAGGACGTCAAAATAAGTAAACTGCCCGAAAAAAGCTCGCCGGAGGTCCGGCCACGCGCCGCCGCCGCCGGTCACGCGCCCCACCACAGGATGCGCCTCCTCCTGCTGGTCATGGTTCCATGGTCCATTTCGCCGGAAAGTCAATAGGTTGGCCGGAAATCAAGTTTTTCAGATTCGGTTTAAAAATGGTAATGGCGATTTCTTGCTGGTTTTTGATCGATTTTGGACTAATATCACTCCTCCTAGCTCTGATACCAGTTTGTTGGGGATCCTAGGAGTTCAAACAACCAAAACAACAATCAACAAACAAGATTCAAGGCAAAAATCAAGAAAAACGGGAATGGAAAAATACAACCCTTTTTGGCCGAAAATCTGTCCAGCTTTTCTGCTTCGTTTCAGCAGCTCCTTCTTCGATTTATGGGTGTTTTTCCAGGCTCAGGAACAGCCCCATGTTATGCCAATTGCCTTCCAAAGAGAGAGGGGAAAAACCAATGAAGAACCACCACCCTTTTCAATGAAAATCGAGAGCTCCTCACTCTGCTGGGAATCCTCAAAAACGTGAGCTGCCCATCCCTTTAAAATGGTAGAGAGTACATTTGAAGGGGAAGGTAGGAAGACCATGCCTCTGCCAAAACGTGGAAGACCTTATTGTGTCAACCTCACTACCATCAAGTCACAACATTGGGTGGTGGGGTTAGGTGAACCATATCCTCACAAAACGAAATAAAAGAAGTTAAAATCTTGAAGGGTTGTACATGAACTTGAGTATTTGGTACCATTTTAAGTACAGTTACTGATGTACTTCCACTGCAGTAGCTCTCAATGGTAGCATCAACCTCAAGTTCTTCCATGACTTCATCCATCTCCTCAAAGGACTTGATTAATCTAGTTTTCCATGTTGAGAAAAATGGACTCCGGAATTGGGAAATTTCCTCATCATTTGCATCACTAACGCTTGATTGTTCATGTAATAATGAGATTTTTGCGGGAAAAAGGTCGCAGATATAGTGAGCCACCTTCTGCCCAGATGGACCATGTCCGTTCAAAAGAACATGTCCTTCTCACTGAAGTTCTGAAGAAAGCAATGAATTAACATTAGCAAGATCGTAATCTTAAAAATTCGTTCCAATCAACAGCAAGATGAGTTAATATCCGATTTGGGATACTCATGGTGTCATCATCTGTCATGCAAACTCGTTGCTAACTACATTCCAATATCTTTACACCGATTGACCACTGGGGCGAAAATTTTCAGTTCCCGACCAGACTAAGTAACAAGTAAGAAATGACACTCGAATTCATAAGATGTGTCTGTGCCTCCATTCCAGATCGCATCATAAGATGTGTCTGTGCCTCCATTCCAGATCGCCCAAATACTCATAAATGTAAAATCCAAACTAAAGAATTTCAATCACGACCAATCATTAGTTCCTTAGAGGATATAACTATGTCTTCGCTAACCATAATGAAAATGAGCATTATATGCCAAAAATAATCTTGAAATGGCAATTACAATTTTACCTCCCAAACAGTCGTGGCATCTTGGCTGATCCCCTTTTGCCCTTACCGTGTAAACATTGATACATATTTAGATGATCCTTGCAGCCTAATTCGTGCACCACAGTTACCTCTCAATATAACGTCGTCATCTTCAACTTGTCTTTCCTCCTTGTTTTCTTCGAGAAAAAACCCCTTCAAATTTTCCACCCCTTTGACATGAACATGTGCACATATCTTGCTTCCCACAATATTCTTGTCTTATGGGGCAAGAACAATCCCAGTTGATTTTCTCCAAGAGAATCAATCAAACTGCCAAAAGGCAGAAAATAAGGTGTAATCAAAATACTATACCCAAAAATTATTGGGATGCCCAAGATTTGGAAAATTTTCACGATGTTAAGGAAGACAAAAACAGGAAGGGATAATCATACGATTTAAGATTAGAATCCAATAAGAGGGTATCCAATGTAAGAATTATTGGTGGTTGACAATAAGCTACGTAATAATCATCAATAAGCTAATCTCGACCCATGAAAATTTTGGAAGAAATTTTCTGCTTGACAAAATGGCCATTAAGTCACATTCTTCAAGCCACATTGGCACATCTTCCCCAAATTACCTCTCTTATATTTCTTTCGCCCCACCCCCCGTCGCCTATGTTGGGCAATATCTCTGACCGTTGATCTTAATTTACGTCTTTGTTTATCCAAACTTGTACATTCTAGTAGGAGAAGAGATAAGCACCGACTTCAAATGAGCATCTGATGTGCCAAGCCACCGTAGCACTAATTTTCCTGGTTTTGTACAAACGTCAAAATAAGTGCAATGATTCAATAATTGGAGCTGGTTTATTCAACATTTTGACTGAAAAAGAAAGAAATAATTGACCATAAAATAAACCTCCCTAAGACATTTTGTTTTCTAATTTATTTTTTGTTACACCATGTTTGATATGAGACTATTGTTCTAAGCTTCAACAGCCTCAAAACAAATAAAAAAAATACACTAACTCCTTTCACAAAATCTAACATATACAACACAATTTAACCAGTAAAAGATTTCCCACTTGCAGGATTTTTCTCCTAGGCGATTCTCAGTTTAGAAAAGAATCAAAAAATGAATCATCTTTAGGTTCCTCCTTGGCCATTTGATTCATATAGGGACCGACCGTGTCTCCAAAACCCGAGTATGCAAAACTGCCAGTGTCTTGCAACATCTGAAGGGTATACGGTGCTTGGTTCTGCACTCCCGATACGTTGTTTGTCATTGAATTGGCGAAATTTGTCATCGACCCATTGGAATAATGACTGATCATGGTAGATGGCCTAATAGCTGTAGGTACATTGTTCGAGTTAATAGGTTGTCTGTTCATAGTATAACCGCCACTACCGCGTGCTGCAGGAACATCATGGTTGTGTTTTCCTTCGTATGTGGTGATCACTGCCCTCATATCATGAGATGCTCGCTCTACGTGCTTTCTAACTGGACAACCACTGTAGGTGCATTTGTAGTAGCTCCTGCAGGAAATTAATGAATTGATGTCATTAAGGTTATTAATTTATCGAACATTAGTTTATCAAGGTTTTACTGTACCTTGGATTTGGATTGCCCTTAACGACTTTCTGTCCATATTTCCTCCATCTGTAACCATCATCAAGGATATCAATATCACTTGTGGTTTGAACGACAATTCTAGGTTCTCGAACTGTTCTGCTGCCCGAAGCCGATATGCTTTCATTTTCATTTTCCCCCTTCCTGAAAAACACAAAGAAAATTAATGCTGTCTGATATGTATTCTGATATCATGTAATTATTAAAATTATCCAAGTGCTAGACTCACCATCTCTTGGCTTCAGGTTCATTTTCCTCGCCTCTTGAGTTACTCATTGGAGAGCCTTGTTCAATATCATCATCACCGAAAGAAGCCGATGAATTCTCCGGGGTTGTCACAGATTCCCCGCGAGGATTTTCAAGCAATGAGTTTGATTGATTCAAAATTCCCATATTATATGCGTGATTCTGAATCGAATTCGAAGATGATCTTCGAGTCGATTGAGGCTTCGGGTGATTATGACTCCCCTTGTATACTATTTCAGTAATATGTCCATCCAAATTTTGTTCTACCTTTTTCTTAGTCGGACAATTTGGAAATGTACACTTGTAATAACTACGAGGATTTTCGCTTCCTTTAACCTGTTTTTGGCCGTATTTCCTCCAGTTGTATCCGTCATCTGATTTTTTCTGTTCCCTAATATACTGAGTAGGTTGAGTATTGTGCATTTGTGCCGAATTGCTCCCCATATTTGCTTGAATTGTGGGAACATCTTGAGAGAAATTCTGAAATGGAACCGATTCTGATTTTGATGCTGAAAATTCAATTTGCTTGTTTAAAGCATTGAATCCCCCATTTTCTTGATTCCTTCTTAATAACTCCTCCTGTTGAACTATAATTATCAGCACGGGAACAAGCAATCCGAAAATGGAAATGATAATTCTCAATAAATTTTGGGATCCTGTAAAAAGTCCGGAATAAGGGGGGATATAATGGGCGAAAGTTGTTGGGGGCTGTGTTGCCCTGCCTTAGTCGACTATGTAAATTCTTCTTTGCCATTATGTTTTGTTTAATAATAGAACTACGGATGTGCAGGAAATATAAAGGATAAACAAGCAATAAAAAATTGCACTTCTGGATCATAATAATCCCCTCGAACTGTATAAAATTACAGGGTTCATTCTCTTTAATGATCTTGAAATTCCTAGTTCATGGATCTAATTCTTCGAAAAAATCATATAATTATGCAATAAATGACGAAGATAAATATAAGAGTTGTTCAGTGTCGGGATCATACCGATTGATTTCTTCCTGCAGAAGGCGAAAACATAGACGAAGAATTGGAAGGCCTTGCTTGGGATCGAAAAGTGAAATCTGAATACTTTCTATCCTCATCCTTAGACCGCAAATCAGCAAAACTTCCTGTAGTGGGAGATGGAAGAACCTGAACAAACACATCAAAATCTTCATTAGTCCTATCACATATCGATTGATCGAAATATACACACACACATACAACAGACAACAAATTAAGATCTATTTCCGATAAACTCGATACCAGTTACATGAATCATTTTACTAATCCCCTCTCTATCTATCGAAAATAAAGAAACTTAAATCTTCGTTTAAATAAATTTAAGGTCGACTACATCTGGATGGACTAGCTTCTTTACCCAATAGCTTACTTTTGGACATTTCTGAGTCAGAAGAGACATACACAAATATACAAACTACAGACAGTATTTATTCCTAATAAATAAATTTAGGATTCACTACACGAATTCATTTTTATCACCATGGTCGATTGAACATCCTCAACTAGCTTCTATGCCTAGAACCCTTGCTTACTTTCCATCGTCTCTGAGTCGGAAAACATACATACAAATATAAAAACTACAAACTAAATTTGGGTTCGAGTAAATGAATTCTTTTTTTATCAACTCGTTCTGCTAATTAGCATAAATTAAAAATAAATTTGGGACTTACATTAGATGATGAAAACATGACAGGAGAATCAAGAAACACAGAAGGGCTCAAACTGGGAGGAATTGAAAGATAAGAAGAAGGAGAAACTGGAGAAGGTGATATAGGCAAAGAAGCAGGTGAAAATGACTTATACTTTGGGATTTCAATACTGTTTTGATCAGAAAAATTCCATTTAAATGGAGATTTCTCTTCACTGTTCATTTCTTGTTTATTACTGCTGCTGCTGCGTGCAAGAAGATCAGTGAATGAAGAAATGTATGGTGCATCAACAGAAGTATTGAAGGCGCCACCTGAAGAAGACATTAGAAATTGAATAAAAGGGAAGAATTTGGAAAGTTTTGAAGACGGATTTGAAGGATAATAATTTATTAAATATAGTAAATTGAAGGGCTGGTTCGAAGAAGGTGATAAAAAATTTGACCGTGGAATGGGTTTCTTTGGTCAAAGCTTGTGGGTTTGACTAACTCCTGGCGGCTGAATAGTCTGGAGGAATTGGGATTTTCTGCGGTTTATATCATCTGCAACCGCCACTTCATCATGGGATATCCTACCAAGGTACCTCTTCGGCTCTTCCTTTTTCAATTTTCATTTTGATCAACTTAGCAGTCATTTAGCCCCTCTTCCCTACCATCATTTTAAAGCTCTTTTTTTTTTTTTTTTCTATACATATTTATTTTCAATTATATATTTACAGAATAAAATATTTTATACGTAAATTCAAATTTTTTTCCTACATTCAACAACACATTCTGTAAAAAAATTCTATTGAAAATCTATTATATCCAAACAATGGTTGTCAAACAAGGGCTTACGACTTGTTGGATTTCATGATAAGTTTATTAAATTATAACTGACAAGTGTATTTTATACACTTATCGAGAATTTAAATAATAATATTTTGTAATTCTTTTGATGAAATATACTCTACTTTGTGTTTTATTGTATCTAATAGGTAAAACTCATGATTTGATGAAGAATTGGAGAAAGCAAGCGAATAATACAGAAAAATGACGAAATCAAAAATATAGGGATGAAAATGAAATAAATCAAAAGTGGTGTTGGATTACAAGACGGCGATTCAAGAATGCCAAAAGTCAATTGAGTTGAAGAAAAGTCAATCAAATGAGTAATTGTCGAAAATGATCAAAATACACAAGTGAGAAAGTTTAGAAACCAATTTGCAAAATTCGTCCTAGGAAATTGCATGCGTACGCATGGACTTATAGGCCTTGCATATGCAAGGTTACAAAAAGCATTACCTAGGGCCAAATTTCATACATACCAAATAAACCATGCTTAACCATGGTTCAATTCCAAGAAAAAAATTGTGTTTCCTTATTTTGATTTGGAAAATTTTGATATACAATCTTTTGACACTCTATATATACCATAAGCCATTCAAAACTTAAAAAACCTCAACATAGATTCTAATCAATTTTGGAGGCGAAGAACAAGGTTAACAACATGGAATCAAGTTGAGTTGCAAGAATATTGAAGATTATTTATCGGATTCAAGATTCACATCAAGAACGTGGAAAATTGTTATTTCTTCCTTATTTCTTTTTTCCTAGTGATGATTTTCCAATTGTTCTTTCGTAATTTAATTCTAAACATGTTATACTAGTTTTTCAATTGTATTGGACGAGTGTTTGAACCCTATTTTCATTTATATCAATTCAAGACATTAATTTAGGAAGTTCTTGTATTGTTTGATTGATTTTACATACTTATTGCACCATTTGGTTGATTGGCCATCAATTGTCTAAAACGAGGTAAAATCAACATGTGTAGTTAGAATTAGGAATAATCTCTTTGGCACATACACTCTTATTGATAATCTAAACTAGATGCATGACTTTCAAATGAATTCGGATTAAGAATATGATCGTCTCGTGTTAGTCATAGATTGATATATATTGGGAAAGAGCAATTAAGTAGTTTATATTAGATTCGATTTTTTATTTTATTTTGTTTTTGTTCTTGTTTGTTTTAGAGTATTCATTTTACTACCCAATCTCTTTCTCCCTCACTTTTCTTAGGGTGACATCAATTTATGCAAAATCCTAACGACATCAAGCTAGCTCCACTAGATCCCAAAATCAAAAAGACTCTCAAATAACACAGGAGAGAACAGAGAAGAGCAAAGGTAATGGCTGAAATTCAGAATCAGAATCAAGATGCACTTTAGGATCCAATTCAAGCAGCACGTCCAGTTAGCAAAGACTCATCGCCAATGAGGGCCCAATATTTGTAAGAGATTATGTGAATCTAGCACCAATACTAGTGTAACTGCCTATTGTCTACCCGTCCATTGGACAAGCAAAGTTCTACATTCGATCCGATGTCATCAATATCTTCCAGAATCATTATGACATCAAGTTCTTCAGGAAAACTACATAAAACCCTCGTGAACACATACAAGCTTTTCTAATTTTGTGCAAAGTCATCAACCATGAAATGATGTCTTTAGATGTCTTTCAGATGCTCTTATTCCCTTACACGTTGAAGGAATGCGCAGAAGCATGACTTTACTTACTACATTCTGGAAGTATTGTATCATAGAATGACATAGTGTAGAATTTTACCATGAAATTCTGGCCATCGTCTCGAGTCCACCAAATCCTAAATGAAGTCTATACTTTCAAATAGAAAGATCTTGAGACATCTGAAGGCATGGGAAAGGTTCAAGAGCGCATCCAAATCTTGACATTCTTAAGCAGGCGCAGATGTATCTCTTCTACAATGAACTAAGCCCTAAATTTTGCAACGCAGTAGATGCTTCAGTGGGCAGTTTCAATTATGACATTAGATATCAACGACGCAGTCAACCTGTATAAAAGGATTGCTGAGAGTCAAGCTAATTGGCCGACCGACAAGGAGGTCGTAAGGATGTCAACGAGCCGAGTCGAGTCGTGAGCCAAAATTCGAGGCTCGGGCTTGGCTCGATTAAAATGATCAAGCTTTTTTTGGACCCAAGTCAAGTCGAGCTGAATCAAGCAAAAGCTCGGCAAAAAAAAAGCTCAACCCGAGATTTGGGCTTGGGCCTTTTCGAGCTGAGCCGGGCCGACTTGGTTTTTATTTTGGTTTTTTTTCCTTCTTAAGGCAGCAGGTCTTTTTCCGAGCCAAGCCACGGGAGGTCCGAGCGGACGAGTCCTATTACCATCCTTAGGAGGCCACGAGAAAGGCAGCGAGTATGCATAATGTTGGCTCAATGAAAATGTTAGTAGCACAAGTGGAAACAATAATGAAAAAACTTGATAATCTAACTCAGTATGTGAAAATGGTACATCGACCGACTATAATTTGTATAATTTGTAGGGCAGATCGTATCACTGCCAATTGCCCTTTAGCTTTCACTCATAATGGTCAGCCTGTAAAGATTAGTTGTGCATAGAATTATCAAATGTAGCAAAATGGACCCTACCGCCAACAACTATCATGCAGGTTTGAACAAGCATCCCAACTACACGTGAATATATAATTCGAATCAAATAAATTAGATGAAGGACAATCCACCAGCGATTGAGCAACAATAAGAAAAAAAAGGAATCTTTTAAGGATCTACTTGTTAAGTACATCACCAAGACTGAGACAGCGATGTAGAATCAGCGGGCCTCTATACATAACTTTGAGAATCAGGTGGGATAGATAGCAGCTTCATTAGCCAATAGACCACAGGGAACCTTATCAAGCAAGACAAAGAAGGACCTATAGGAGTAGGTACTAACAGTTGAGGTGGTGAATTATGCAACCATTGAGCTCCCATCATTCATTTCCGTCATCCCTTTCAATGTTTATGTGTCACCTATTCCATTTTTTCAAAGACTGCAAAGGCAAACAACAATAGAGCAGGTTCAAGCCATCACTACTAGGAATAGTATTCAATTGCCAGAATCACCGCAAAGAAAAAAGAGACGGAGAACACTCAAGTATCTACTAAGGACAAGAAGTAGGTAGAACAGTCCAAAGAAGCAACAGAGAAGGATCAACAATTAGTTTCAGACAGCCCACAGCTTAAGGGAACAGTTTCTGGCACTTCACTCACATCTCTAATCCCTTCTCCTTAAAGGTTGCATAACACCAAGCTGGAGAAGCAATTTATAAAATTCCTGGAGGTTCTCAAAAAACTACATGTCAACATTTCATTCATCAACACTATCCTTCAAATCCCAAACTGTACCAAATTTCTAAAGGAGATGTTGACTAAAAAGAGGATGATGCCCAACACGAAACGATAGCACTATATAAAAAATGCAGCTCGATCATCCAGCACATGATCCCTCCGAAACTTAAAGATCTGGGAAGTTTCACTCTACTTTGCTCTTTAGGAAACTTACAATGTATTAATCGTTTAATTGATTCAGAAACAAGTATTAACTTAATTCATTTCCCACTTTACAGGAAATTGAGATTGAAAGATCCTAAGGTGGTTTCTTTAATCCTTCAGCTGACGGATAGATCGTTGAAACACCCCTACAGAATAGTCTTCGGGATTAGAAAATCCTAAGGTAGTGTCTTTAATCCTTCAGCTGACGAATAGATTGCTAAAACACCCCTACAGAATAGTCGAAGACATACTTATCAAGGTAGGGGATTTTTTTGCAGTTGACTTCATCATTCAGAACATAGAAGAGGCATATCAGATGCCAATAATCTAGGGAAGGTCATTCCTATCAACAAGTCAAGCCTTGCTGAATTTTGATACAAACAAGAAGTCCTGAGAGTAAAGGATAAGCATCAGAACTTTACAATGAAAAATCCACCCAAACAACCTTCATAGATTAAGGATTACCAACGAATAGACCATTGGAAGAGCTACAAGAGTAGGCTAAATAAACTGGAATTGTTGGCAGGGACAACAATGGGAACTTGATTATGGGGAGAGTCAAGGATGAACCGAAGAAGTGCAACCAATGTCCGAAATGAAAGACTGAAGATTTCCTTTTTGAGCTACAATGAAGAGCCTAAAAAAAAAAAGAATCGAGCTAAGAACTTTAAACAAGCGCTTGTTGGAAGGCAACCCAACACTTCTATCATTTTATTTATTCTACTTTTTAAATTTAGAATAGCTTAAGATAATTTATATTAGTTTTTATTCAATTTTAGGGACTAATTATTCATACCCCATTTCCCCTTAGGTCTTCGATATTTTGGTTGGTTTATTAGATGTTTGAACTAAGTAATACTTCTTCGATGTATTTGACTTTAATATTTTATCTTACCGCATTGTGCAAGAACATGAGGTTGCGGAACACTTAAACCAATCAAGATCAAGGAGCCAACGAGAGCAATAGGAAAGCTAGCCATTGAATTACATGCCATATCAGGGAAACCTTTTCTTCATTTCCTTCCCTATCCCTTTATATGTGGACTTAGAATTTAGGATGTTGAGAACAATATCTAGTTTAAGTTTGGGGATGGAAAACATGAGTTTTCTTTTATTTTTGTTTGTTTTTATTATTTTAAGATTAAAAAAAGTTAGTTGGCATAGCAGACAATGAGAAATATATTGAATTATGAATTGATCTATGAATAATGAATAGGTTGCATTATAGGTTAATTTTTTGCTTTTCCATAGAGACTTGATATATATTGAGCACATGAATTAAGTTAAGTATTGTGTAAGAATGAGTTGATTTCATAATTTGATAAGTTGAAATATTAGACCATAGATGCTAAATCAAAAATCCTTATATTTTACATCTTTAGACCAAATTTAGAATTGTTTGAGAGAATTTCACTATTGTAAGAAGATATTAAGATAGATGAGGGTTCCATGTGTGAAATTAAAAATTTTGTGTGGATTGTTTAATAAGAGACATTGCACTAATTATGACATAAAAAAGAAAAACATTTAATTTGAAAAATTCTCTTCATAGTCTTAATCCTCTATAGACACATCAATTTTACATTGAAAATGTAGACTTTGATTTCTGTATTGTGATCTTGAAGTTGTGCATAGATTTAATATTATGATTTCAATTCAGAGATAAAATGCCATGTTAACTGTCTAAATATCTGTACATATTTATCTGTTTGTTTTAAGTTAGGGTATGGTTTTATTTGAGGATAAACAAATATTCAAGTTTTGAGGTTTTGTAAGTGTATTTTATATATTTATTCGGGGCTTTTAAATAATAACATATGTGATTCTTTTGATGAAATATAACTAATTTGTGTTATATTGTGTCTAATGGGTTAAACTCATGATTTGATGAAGAATTGGAAAAAACAAGCCAAAAACAGAGAAAAATGACGAAATAAAAAATATGGGAACTAAAATGCAGTTAAAAGTTGTGTCGGATTGCACGATGGCGATTCAAGAATGCCAAGAGTTACTTGGAGTTGAAGAGAAGTCAAAGGAATGAGTTGTCTAAATGATCAAAATACACACGTGAAAAAGTTTAGGGAACAATTTGCAAAATTAGTCCTAAGAAATTGTACTGTGCGTACGGATGGAGTTGTACACAAGGCCACAAAAAGCATTACCTGAGGTCAAATTTCGTGTATTGTGCTTACTCACCAAATAAACCATGCTTAACCATGGTTCAATTCCGAGAAAAAATTTTGTTTTCTTATTTTGTTTTGGAAACTTTTGATATGCAATTTTTTAACACTACATATACCATAAACCGTACAAAACTTTAAAACCTCATTGGACCTAAAAAAATCATAGATTCTAATCAATTTTGAAGGGGAAGAATAAGGCTAACAATGTGGAATCAAGACGAATTGTAAAGATATTGAAGATTCTTCATCCGGATCAAAGATTCACATTAAGAATGTGAAAAATTCCTATTTCTTCATTATTTCTTCTTTCCTAGTAATGATTTCCCAATTGTTTATTCGTAATATAATTTTAAACATGTTAGGATTGTTCTTTATTTGTATTGGATGAATGTTTGAATCCTATTTTCATTTATATCAATTCAAGACGTTAATTTAGAAAGTTCTTGTATTTTTTTTGATTGATTTTACATACTCATTGCACTATTTAGTTGAATGGCTATCAATTAAATATTAGTTGCTTGTTATAGTATAGGAATACTCACAATAAGTTCAAAACAAGATAAAATCAACATGTATAGTTAGAATTATGAATAATCCTATTTCACACATGCAATCTTATTAATAATCTAAACTAGATACATGACTTTCATATGAATTTGGATTAGGAAAATGATCATCTCGCATTGGTCATAGGTTAGTGTATCTTGGAAAACAACATTTAACATAATAGTAATAAGCACGTGCGTTGCACGTTTTATGTATCGGACGAATGATATACCTAATATTTTTAAGTACTAATAATGTTTTTGGATCTAGTTAATATATTACTAAAGGTAAAAATAAAATTGTTAATATATATATATATATATATAGAAAAAATATAATATTTTTATTTGAATAACATTTCTTTGCACACAATATTCTTTGTTAACATCCTATAACTTTTCTTCTTTTTATTTTTTATTTTTAGTCTTTTATCAAGACTTTTATTGTTTGCGTTGAAATTTTACAAAAAAAGTGTGAGATATACTTGTCATTAAGATAATACATGTTCATAAATGTATATTCTAATAGTAAGCATTGTTTATCCTTAAACTTTGTTAATCGACTTAATAAAATATGTCATTTCAAGTAAATTAAAAATATAAACTGTGTTATCATAATTTCTTTTAATTGTATGTAATAATATTTTTTTATTAATTGTGTACTAATAATTAGTAATAATTGTATTTAGTGGAAATTAATTGACTTAATTTTTGAATGCAATAATAATTATTAATTATCTTATTTAGAAGTTATAAAATGAGTATTAAGGGTATTGTTCACTACAAATATAAAAACGTAAAAGTAAAATGTGAAATCGAATGTTTATCATTTATTCACAATTAGGTTATTGAAAAATGACATTTTTTTGTATCATATCATATCTTATCAAATCAATATAAATTAATGGTGATGGTGACTAAAGAGTTGATGGATTATTATAAAGTGACTTTTCATCTAATACTTATTAAGTAAACATTAGTTAAAGGGATTTTTTTTTTTTTTTGTTAACTATTATGTTTTATTTTCAATGAAATCTTTAGGAATGCACTATTCTTTTAATCTGTAATGTTAGGTTTAAAAAAATTTAAGCGTATATATAATTGTATTGTTTTTATAAATCTTATATATTAACATTAATTGATTTAATAGTCTATGCCATTTCATATTAATTATATACGTGGTATTGTTATAATTTTTATTTTGTTTTTATATAAGTTTTCATTAATCATATACTAATAATTAGTAATAATAGTATTTAGTGGAAATTAATTGACTTAATTTAAAAGATATATAATTTTAATTTCGATAATAATTGAATTTAGTAGAAATAAATTTAATTTTAAGGGTATTATTGATCATAAACATAAAAATATAAGGGTAAAATGGAAAATTAAAGATATGAGAATAAATGAGGGTATATTGGACTTAAAGTTAAATATGTAAGGGTACAATTGGTAATCAAAAGTTTCTCCTCAATCCTCGCTTTTAATATATTTTAGATTAGCTTTATCGATTGTCAAAAATGCACAAATTGAATAGATTAATTATTGAGAATTGAAATAGATAGAAATATGGGATACATGAATCCAATACAAGCATCACATAGATAAAACTTTATATGTACTTGCTTTCTTAGAGTAGAAATTAGTACAAATAACAAAACCAAATTTTCTTTTAATGTTACTATACTTCGAATTTAATAAAAACTATTGAATTACGAAGCAAGCCTTACTCTTCGTGGGAACGATATTCTTAATTCACAAATTTTATTACTTGTACAACAATTCTGTACATCTGTAGGATTATCTCAAACAATAACGTGATAACAATTAGTGGCTAAGTAGATAGTAACTGAGTCCTACAAAATATGTGGGTTGGAATTGATTCTGACCATTTAAATTTTAAATAATAAAAAAATTATACGAAATCAAAATAAATACTTAGTCATGCAACTTTACTGGCATTATTAATACCAGTGGTGCTAAGAGTATTTCCATTCCAATGCATTTTATAGATAACAATTTATTTGATATATAAATAGAAAGACTTTTGATCTACGTGATATTAATGAGTAATGAATAAATGATTTAATTTAAATTTTTTATCTCCAATGGGTGCTGTCTAGAATTCAAATTTCTTCTCTAATATATATATTTATAGGAGAGAAAAAAAAAAGTGATAGAAAAATAAAAAGAAGGAAAGAGAAAGAAGACATTAATGTGAGTCATGTGACCACTTTGTCTAGATGTTTTCCTACTTTTTGTTTGCTGCTCAGCTAGACATAGTCCTAGACATTGTATTGAATAAAAAATTTTGTAGACATCATCTGTTTTAATTTATGCCCAATATTTCTTTTATGTTGACTTACAAATTAGTTTCACTATTTAGATAATTTTTAGTATGGTTGAAACTAATGAAATTAAGGCCTTGTTTGACATTCATTATTTGAAAAATAAAAGAGTTTTGAATAGTATTTTTGGAAATATGAGGTTAAAAAGTAAGAAAACTTCATTGGTTTGTATGTAAAATATTTTATTGTGTGAATGTGTCGTGGAAAGTAATACTATAGCAAATAATTTAAATTTTCAATGATTGTCAAAGATGGACTAAAAATCTTTAAATAAGAGAAGTGAGTGAATAGTTTATTTAACTCCATCTAAGTAGAGTACAGCATACGCTCAACTTATTTTAAGATACGCTCAATTGACAAACTTAGGCCAAGAGTGTATTGCACGAGAGATCTTTAGTCAACAAAATTTAGGTTTGATATAAAGTGGAATTTCAAAAGAGTGAAAGAGTGCACGTTTTTCTATTATTACACACGTGAGTTTAAAAATGTAGGTTAAGATTCATTGTCCAGACAACTACAAAATATTTCCTTAGATTTATGTTTTCCGTACAAAAGCAAAATCTTCGAAAAAACGAAAAAGCCGAGAAAATGAAGATGCTGCCAAAACAGAAATTATTCGTAACGTAGAAATTTTTGAACCCCAACCTTAGGGGCCCCCACCGACCCTGCCCTGGGCCATCGTGGAGGAGGTAAATCGCAGGATGTGCCTTCCAGGAGCCAGGGTGGAGAGCACATGGATAGGCCAAGGCTGTTAACCCATATGGTAACTCCCGCTTGCAACAAAGCCAATTCCACCTTGCGGGCAATCGAACTCTGCACACTGTCGCGCTGAGCCCTATCCGCCCTCCCCTTTGCCACTGGGAGATATGCCCTGGGGGCATTCGTAACGTAGAAATTGGTTTTATATATGTGTGTAGACTTAGAGATAACTATGGTCACAGAAGTCTTCAATGTATAATATTCAAGTATTTTCAGCCTTTCTAGGAACAGGGCTTTGTTCTAGGGGGGGGGGGAGCCTTACCGACCCCTCACATGGGTTGGCCCCACGCGTGCCCCAACGCCATAAAAAATGAAAAAAAAAATAAAAACCCTATGCTCACCCTTGTGAGGGGTCGGTAAGACCCTATAAGTGTTGAGTCTGTACGCTCAGCACTCCTCTTCTAGGAAACAACATTAGAGTTATTTGTTTTAAAAATGTTTTTGACATTGTTTTCTTTGACTTTTTCAATATGCTTAGGTCACAATCCATGTGTAGTTGAAAGTTTCCCAATTTTTGTCATTAGTTTCTACCACGTTATCATATTATTGTGAGAATAAATAAATTTGACGTGTAAAATAATAAAGTGACAAGACCCTAATTTTATGTGTGGTAGTTTAACCCCAGTCATGTAGGATAGATGTTGTGCTATCCCAAGTTATTATGGTACGGCTATATAAGAGGACAAAAAGAGGTAATGACAAGCAATATTGAATACGCACACAACAATTTATCCAAGCTATTCGTGCTTTTCACCCTACCACCCATGTCTGACTTGAGCAACGGGTTTTTGGTGTGTGATCTAACGCTTGGTTATGAGCGTAGAAATAGAACCTCAACAACAATACTATCTCGATTCTTGAGGTTGGTGACGATCAGAAAAAGACCTCAACAAAACCGATAGTTGATGGAGAACCATATAAATCTAAGGCAATAGCTCTTATTAGAGCAAAGCCGACAAAAGCTACAATCAATAGGATTACCCAATCCTTAATGCACCTCATACAAGAGCTTATAAAAACATTGAGAAAAACACATCGGTTGAGAATAGGGTCAAGGGTTTTTAGTGCAACTTGAGATTATCCATTACTGTTTTTGCTCAAAAACAGCATAAGAAAAATACAATCTTCATGGAAAAGAAAGACCTATATAATAAAAAGAAGTTCTCAGCAGCAGCATTCGACCATCAAAGATCACTCGGCAAAATCGTATTTATAAGCACGTAAATTCTTCTTTGTACAAAAACTTGAATAACAAACCCAACAAAGGCAATTGTACAGAAAGAAGCATCTCTAACTCTCAACTTACATACCTCTTTTAAGATATAATCGGTTCATCGTAACCCACAAGTCCATGGACAAGCAAATCCTTGGTCATTAAATGATCTTTCAAATTGGTCAAGGCTCTAATTTATGACCACTTCTCTATGGCACCAGTTGTCGTTTTATTGAATTTGCTTCACTCGAAAGATCAAACCATGTCATGAAACTGCTTCATTCCTCCTCCGTTAACTGTAGTTTCCAAGATTTGGGATCTATATCATTCTGTCAATCACAAAAAAATAATACTAAGTTCCATTATTTTGTTTACACTCATATTAGAATGCGCTTCTTGGACGTCCAATTTATGTGATTACCATCGTTCAGATTTTGTAACTATACGATAAACAACCGAAACCTGACTGAGTTGAACCATCAACCGTATTTAAAGATACCTGGAATACTTTATCTCTCCATTGGAAAACACAGCCGCGGGATTCCAAATGTTCAATAATAGGTGGTGGTAAAAACAATCTGAATGATGATTGAAGCTTCACTCTTGTTAGTCCTCCACATGCCAATAGTGCGGCTGCCAGTCCACTGGGAGTCAAACCCTCGAGGTGGAGGACGGTCATACTCTGTAGACAGCTTACACTTGCAAGGGATAATAGGCCTACGTCTGTGACCGAGGTATACGACAGATTAATCTGCACAGTAAGAGGTGAACAATAGTTACAACATAATATTTCGTGGCAGCCAATGATGTTTAATTGACGAGATAATCGACTGAACTAAAAACCTGTCTTAGGTTATGAGAAAAGTGAGCAAGAGGAATCATTCCGGTATCGTCAATATGTTGACAATTTTTTATGTCTAATTTCGTTAGTTTCTTGCATCCCATAGCAACAGCTGTTAAACCTGACGATGTAATAAGCGGGCATCCTCTGCTTTCTAGAGTGTTCAACTTCGAACACTTTGACAATGACACCAAAGAATGATCAGTAATATTTTTACAATAGGCTATGTTGATCGTTTCAATGACAGTGCAACCACGAGCAATTGCCAAGATGCTCGAATCAGTAATTCCAGCGGATCTGAAATGAGCACAAACTTGTAATTAGACAAGAACGAAATTATTAAGATTGGTTAACCACTGCCTTCTCCAAATAAGTACAAACCTATATAAATCTAATTCTTTAAGTTTCGAACAGTAAATGCCAATATGGATCAGCCCCTTGTCAGTTATGTTTGGGCAAATCCCCAACTTTAGGTTTGCAAGTCGGGAGCACCTCGAGATGGATTTTAGGCCTGAAAAGCATACAAATAAAGAAATCTCGTAAATACCAAAATTCATGTCGACTTCTTTACAATATAGTACACTTTATTGGGTAAAGAAGTTACCTTCATCATCAATATTGTTCTCCGTAAGGTCGAGCTCCTCAAGAAACTGGCAACGCTGTCCGATCAAAACAAATGCTTCAGATGAAACCGTAGTACAAGATTCCATCCTGAGGGAAGTGAGGGAGGTACAAGAGTTCGTTATGTGGGCAACTGAAGCATAAGTTATTGTGCGGCAGCAGGTGACATCTAGTTTCCTCAATTCTACACATTTCGTTACAAGAGAGGAGAGTCCTTCGTCTGTCACTCCCGAGCATTTACTTAAGCTCACTTCTGTAAGTGATACACACCAGTTTCCAATTGCTTTGAGTCCTGAAGATGTAACCTGGCAACCATCTAATTTTATGGATTGTAGCATGGAAAGTTTTTGCAAACTATTACCAAGAGCAAGATCCACCTGAAATGCAGTAGACGATGAGCTAAAATAATACATGTTAGGGTAGAAGAAAGGGTCAAACTATCCAAAGTCTCACCCGAGAACCATAAGATAGGCTAAGTTGCCGCAAACATCCAGCAGCACTTGTTAGAGAAGACAAGCCAACGTGACTGATATTCTGACAGCTCGACATATCAAGTGTCTACCAAAAAGACAGTAAGTTCATTAGTTAATAACGTAATCATATAAACAGACGTTGCAAGAATATCGAGAGATTAACACCTCCTGAGTACGAAACTTCTGAATGAACATTATTTTTGTTATCCTTCAGAAGTGAATTAATTCATGGACAGAGACGTGGATAGGACAAAATCTACTGATCTTCAGTATTAGTGTAAGGAAACAAAATATGCCCAGACACAGTTTTTGTAGAAGCTCCCAAAATGAATACCTCCAAAGACGTGCATCCATGTTTGAGTGCAGTAAGGCTGTCATCATCTATACCGAAACACCCTTCTAGAACCAAATCTTTGAGGTGTTGCAACTCTAGGACTTGTAATAAGCATTTAGTTGTTATCTGCACAAGGAAAATTATAGAAAAAAAAATGTTATCAAGCTCATACTCCATGATTTGTAATTTATAACTTCAAATCAGATGTATCATAAATTCAGTAAAAGAAGAGTTTTCTATCAGATGATGCTTTCAACAAATCTCGATCTATCATTATCATTATATCAAAAACACAAATGATGAAGAATCATAATACCATAATAACTTGATGTTGTAACAAGAAAAAATAGAACATCAAATCTGAAAACAAGATTTATAAACTAAAACGTATGTTAACCTAAATGAAGGCATCACATGTTTTTGTTGGGAGTCTATCAATGATAACCATGAAAAGACAGAATAAAACACACAAATCTTTTGCATTCGTGTGATGTAGATCAAAACATCGACGAACCACTTCCAATGCTTACGAAGATGTCCATAACTACTACGAATACTATTTTAATGATATAAACAAGTTATAAAGTGATGGCAACAAGTTGACAACATTGGTCCCACGTCAGATCTATCAGCTATTGATCGCGTGCACAAACACACGAAGTTTCATTTATTTTAAAAATAAAATAAATGCAAGAGAGATTCTATGTATAATGTATGCGCCCAGTAAGAGTAGGCCATGTGTATCTTCATAATACTCAAGACAATATCCTGTAACACATCACTATGAAAGTTTCCACATCGAGCAAGATGAATAATTTGACAAATTGCGTATATTAAAAATAACTTAAACAGGTAATATGTAATCTTAAAACACAATCTCATAGCTAGCAGTTGTAAATCCAAGAAATACCCAAAGCCAGAACCTTAGGACTCAATAAGTACAGCTTCAAAAACTAACATAGTGAAACTAATAATATAGATGATTCTAATGGAAACATGCAGAATTACAAACATTTAGTGCATTTACCTAGAAACAAACAAAGGTAACTAACATAAAAAAGTCATCAGTAATTATAAGACACGTTCGATTATTAGCAATGTTAAGAAGAAACCACACTAGTGAGAAAATATAAAGGATCCTTAAAATCATCATATACTAATCCATATGCTAACAGTAAAAGGCCTATAAATTCTGAATTAAATGAAGAAATATCAAAATCATAATGCCAAAGAACAGCAGTATTACCGGCAAGTAAGATAGATCCAAACTGCGAATTTCCTTGCACTTGACAGAAATTAATCCGACCCCCAAATCACCAACCCCAAAACACCATTTCAAGCTAAGCAATTTCAGCTTCCTACAACCCACAGCAATACACCCAATCCCTATATCAGTAATAGATTTGCACCTAACTAACCACAATTTCTCCAAGTTCTTGGCCTCGGCTATAGAGGCCGCGGCCAAATCCTTCAAATCCGTGGCGTTAGACAAATCAATTTCTACCAAATTCCTACAATTAACCAACAAATTTGATAACCCAACATGGGAAAAAAACTTTGACCTTGAAAGATTAATTGAGCTCAACATTTCCTTACAATAATCCGATATTACACCTAGAGAACTGTCTGAAATTCTTGGGCATAATGAGAGATCAAGATGTGAAATAAAAGGGTATCGAATCAAAATTTTTGTTAAGTGTTCGAAACGAAGGGGTTTCAAGGTCTTCCTATGGCGAGATTCAATAGAATAGAATGATTTGCAAACAAGAGAAAATGATTTTTTATCAAGTGGGTCATCATTGAGAAAATCAATAATCAAGAACACTATCTCAACAGATAGAAGATCAAAGAGATTGAAACTGGCTTCAGGGATTGATTTTTTCTTCTTCATTGATATAAAGATTCAAAGTTTATGGGATTTTGAAGCTATTCGACTGGATCTTTATGGCTTCAATCAATGAAAAAAGACTCAATAGTTTGTAGGTATAACTTATAAGCTTACAGAAGAAAAAGATGAATACAGTATGTATACTTTGAGGATTAACCGTTAACAGAACAGACTGGCATGGATTTGAGCAGCTTAGAAAATGAGTACCGAGAGCGTATTGTCTGAGGAAGAAGAATGTATCTGTGAGATTACAATATTGTCCTTTTTGGCATGATTCAACTACTACTTTTTAATTGCAAAGAATTAAGAATGTTGTTATGTTTCCTCATTTCTCCAATCTTTTTTCTTCACATTTTGAGTTAATAATTTAATATTAACCTTCTATTATTTTGCAAATCTTTTTCTAATAACACTTGCATTCAAAAAAAGAAAAAAAAATTGCTATGAGAGCAAATAACTTGTCTATTAATCTTGTTTATTTAAAAACAAAATGGATAGGTAAATGACTTTCTTCATGCCTTTCTAATAAGTATTTTGAATCACTAACCTTATTAGTTAGTCAAATAATCCAGGCCAGTAGAGTCCTACGAATAGTTATTAGAGACAAGGTGTGTAAACTAATAAAATATGGTAATAAAAATGAGCCAAAATAATTCAAAACATTAAAATGCGGTGAACATAATAAAAAAACGTAATGTGAATATAATTTGCCTTCCACAACCAAGGGGATGATATCAACTACTTATCTAACGTAATTGCCCCTTATCTAGTTACTAATTTCTGATACTTACTTTACTTGAAGTTTTAATCTTGCAATGTCATGATTGAGAATGATGCTACCAAGAATAAAGAAAAAAAAGAATGGATACAGGTCCATCGATTTCAAATAAGTCGGAAGAATGAGAAGCTCATTACGCTAGTTAAATTATATTTGTCTTTCCTTTTACGCTCAAATTTTAAAAAGATAAATTGCATCGAGAGAATAGATAGACCTTATTAACAGCATATCATCAGGAATGAATTCCAGCAAGTGTATATCTCATGAGTTATAAAAACGAGCTTTACATGATAGGGAAGAGGCCTTCCACACCCATGGTGGATGAGAAGTCCTAATTTAATGGAAAATACCTTTCTAGATACACCTTAACTTTAAAACAAATGAGTCATTGAATTATTTATTAAATGGTTGTTTAGTAAATAATAATGGACAAAAAGGGAAAAAAAATATCCCTTCTAATATTTCCTAACAATTAATATGGGTATTTTGGTCATTTAGAGGAGATTGATAGCTGCCGTACGGTAAAGGACATAAAAGGATACATGTAAATAAAATTAGTTGACGAGGGTAATATTGGAAAAAAGAAAGTATAAGTAGACTAGGTTTATTCGGTGGAGAAGTTATTTGAGGAAGGACATATCACACATAATTCTTGTGCGGAAAGTACGAACATTTTGAAAACGAAATTAATTATTAAATAATTTTACGGACCTAAAATTTGTGGGGACAGCTGTTTACGTCCACATATTAATTATTTTAGACAGCGTAGGTCCCACCACCACCCCACAATTGGACTGAAAATGTTGAGGTAAGGCCGTACTTATTCAGTGCCCTTTCAATACTCATATAGTACCAAACCTGACCCTGATAAGAACGGCCCAATTGATACCTTATGACTTAATTTCTCTCATGGTTACTCAACTTCAAGAAAATTTTCAAATTGATCCTACAAATATCTTGAAGATCATTTTGGTAGTTATTAAACCTTCACGGGACTAAACGATTATTCAATCAATTAATCTCCTCCTCTTTTAGCTCTGCTGCAACCTTTTACATAATGGAAAAAAAGTAAAGTTAAACAAAATACCTGAAATTTTTTTGTCGAACATGAAGTCTTTTATCTTAAGAATCATGTTTTAATTTTAAATTTGTAGCCGAACACTGATAAGGATGGTAGAAAGAATACTCAAACCTGGATCATGACCCTTTTCTTGAATCATATACCCATCATGGGAAGGAAAAGATCTCTTCGATCCTATCTTATTCAGTTTCTTTATAATTTCTGGATATGAAAAAAATGATATTTGATCTATGTTAAGGTTTAATATAATAATGTGACTAATGATGTAATATTATTTAATTTGACGATCAAAATTGTCACAAAAATAATTTAATTATGAGCTTAAAGTATGACTTAAGTAACAATTGGAGTTGGGAGCAAGAGAATTTGGTGAGGGAGGTGGAGACTGATGCGGGCTCCAACTAGCAACAGTTTGTCAACAAATGGAATACTTTTTTTGGGTTGTGTTGTGAGTTGTGACCTTTTTATTCGCCAGACGTCACTTCAAAATATTTACTATAATGCCACCGTGGGTATTTTTGTCTATCTATCGAAAGTACAACCGTATGCAACGCGTGGATGCCGTAGGATTGGTCTCTTTGACTGTTTGTGCATTGATTTTATTCTATTTTCGCCAACAAATATTTAATTATAGCCGTCCAATAATATTGGTTTGCATTTATTATAATCAAATATACTTGATTTCTATAGTAAGACCAACCAAAAGAGGAAGACTTGGGTTATACAAAAAGTCTCTCACGATCAAGCAGCTTCATATATAAATAGTTGAACTTTCTTGGCGAAGTCCAATCACCATTGATCACCCTCAATATTAATGCACACTGTTCGACATCGATTACCCTCACAAAGAGGGCATGTCGAGTATTACTTGGCTACAAGATTTGATCTAGATCTTCTACATGTGTCATAAGTAGAAATTATAAAACCAGAAATTAATAAATTCTAAAATTAAGAACCATTGAGAATTATGATTTCATTAGAAGGACAGGAGTTCTCTGCAAGTCTTTTGATCGACAGACCGAACCATGAAATTACTTAAAGTGCGTTTGATTGAAAGTATAGAATTTGTATAGGAAAAAAATAAATTCTAAAATTTATTTGTATGAAAATTGTCAATTAAGTGTATTTGATTGATTTAATTTTTCAATCTAGAAAATATTATATTTATCCATTTTTTATTGATGGGTAGATGAGAGAGAAAAAGAGAGTGAATTTTTTGGAAAATAAAATCCTACTCCACCTAAAGAAATTTTTTTCTTGATTTTGAGAAAAATATGGTCATATGACAAAAGGTAAGAAAATGTTTTCTATGAAAAATGTAAATCAACAGTACAAAAGTAGGAATTTGAGTGAAAAACATATTTTTCATGAAAAATATTGACAATTAAACGCAACATTACAAAATACAAAAGAAAAGTTGTGGGGGCCAAATGTTGCCATCCCAATAATATAAAATTTCCTCTTTTTTAAGAGAATAAAAAAAAAAAAAAAGGAAGGGAAATGTAGGATTTCAAACATCTTATATTCTTCTTTAAATTTCATAATCAATGCTAAAATGTACGATTTTGCACCATATATCAACTACACCATTAATGGGTTGACTAGGGGAAGTGATCAACTGAGAAAGGACCCTACTTTTTGGACACTTACAAAGATGTGAATCATATCGTATTTTGCTAAGATTACGATCGTGTGGCCCAAAGCGGAATATCAATTAAATCACTAAAATTTTGTCAACCTCCACCGAGTCACTGAACTTCAAACATAGTTCCAAATTTTCTCGCTCTATCACTCATCGTCATCTAAATTGATGAAAATTATTTTTTGAACAGTCAAATAATAATAGACCTTCCATGTAATTGCACCATGTGCATCTTAGTCTAATATTAAAAGAGATTTATGGAGCTAGTCTAAAGAACTGCAAAATCTTAATTAATTATTGCATTATCTCTACTAATTGAAGTACAGACTAGTACACAAGAAAATTGGTGAAACATATTCAACAAACCCCGTACATATTCAACTAATTTAAAAATTTTCCATAGAAAATTAGTCTTTATAATTGAAAGTATGCTGAGAAGATAAACATAGACTAATTCAAAGCTCTTTAGGTCTATGTTTTTTAGTCGACAAAAGTTTCATTTATAGACCAATGAACTTAATGAGAAAAAAAATGAGAACACCAAATCATATATACTAAAATGTTTTCTTGCCTATTTCACCTACGACTAATTTAAAAGGCAAAAGTTAATAAAAGAAGGGGCGAAATTTCGCTAGGCTTCTTCAATGTTTTTTTTGTAAGTGCGACAATTATGTTCTCAGTCTTTTAACGTTGTAAGCATGAAATGTCACTTTAGAGGATACATTTATTTAGATTTTAGGGAAATTGTTGTTTGTACAGCCCGAGCTGTACAGTTCGGGCTACAACCCCCTCACAAGTGGGGAGAACCCGCAAATATTTTATTGCGCATAGGCCCCTCGAACTGTGAGAGGGTTGTAAACGGTGTTGTGCGCCCAGATTTTAAATGTCATGCAACATGTACATGATGTATAATTGAAAGGTTAAATTTGTCAAAAAAAGGGCGTGGGTGGGTTGGCCGTGGGGATAAACCATTATCTAAAAATGACTAAATACTTTCTAACATTTTTGTTTTTTTAAATGCACTACATTTTTGTTGCATGATGGTTCATAAAATTTACTCATTGTTACATTTATGATTTGAACTTTTTTCCATTATGGACATGATACCAAACCTTTCATTTAATTGCAAACTTGATCCAAACCTTTTATTTGTGTTATTCACGGTACCAAGCATTTCAAAAATTCTCATTTAAAGTCCAAATGGATGGTTTCTATTAATTTGACCGTTAGTCAGGATAGTAAAATTTAACTTATTTTGACCTTTTTTTTAAAAGGGTATCATTTAAATTTACATTTTTCGCAAAAATATAAAATAAAAATATAATTACAATAATTAAATTTAAAAACAAAACACCCACCCTCATCTCCTTCTTTCCCCAACCCCCTTAATCACTCAAAAACAAAATCCATCTCGCCCAGCTGTCGTTGCCTCAACCTCCAGTCCCAACGCCACCTCAAAACTAAAAGCTCCTCAAGCATTCAAAGAGAAAATGTGGCAAAATCTCAAAAAACAATGGAGAGGAATTGGCAATAATGCTCGCCTTTGAGCCCTCTATGTTAAACTTGAAGGTTGATTATCATCCCAATCGAACCATTAGGCCATCACCACCACGTTACTGCCACCTCCTGTTGAATATTTGTTCAAAATCAATGGAATAAAAATGGACTAATTATTGGACTCAATTGTGGAATTAGTAGAATCAAAAGAAATTGAAAAATGTAAAATTTGATTTTTTGCCTATGCATATGCACAGGCTTAATTTTGTGCATACACGAGATGTGTTTTTGGCAAATTCAGAATTAAATTTGCTTCTACTATGCGTACGCAAGGTTTATACTATGTGTACGCATAATGTTAAAAAATAGTCGTTGGCTGATTTTTTCAATTTGAAACTTGGGAGCCGTTTGGATTAAAAGTTGCCACTTTTCATCTTTTTTTGGCACCATTTTCGTGATGCGTTGATTCAAGCCTATAAATAGGTGATGAATGATCAATACAAATATGATTAGAATCATTGAAAACATCTTGAGATCCATATATCATTTCATATCGAATCAAACTATTGATTTACATTCATATTCAAGATCTTCATTTGTGTTCTTAAAGTTTTGGAGGATTGTACTTGTGCTTTGGTGTTATATCCTTTACAATGCTTGATATAATCCTACAAACCATTTGTCAAAACCCTTAAGCATCTCATTCAATTTCGAGATGGGGCAAATATAGTTTGAGGACAGCGATTACGCGTTTGAGTCTTCATATTCGGTATGTAATTCATCTTCTTGATCACATTTCTGGTTGTTTGTTTCTTCTCCATTTTCCCCAGTTGATATAAATTTTCCAACAATCTTAAACTATATCTTGCGATGGAGAACGATATCACTTTGGCAAGATCAAGTTGATGAAATCCAGTTCTTGGTTGGATATTTGATGGGCGAACTTCATGTGAAGGCTAATACAAATTGAAGTTTTTGTTGATGGAATTGAAGATCTCCTACATTCTAATTCTAGATTTGGTGATGCTACCCTAATCAACATTTCTTTGGCGAAAGAAATTTGAAAAGGTTGAAAAGAAATGATCTCGTTGAAGAATAAAAGAATAGAATCCGACATCATGAATTCGATTCCGGTAATATTCACTTATCTTCTAAAATTCCACTTTGGTAAGTCAATAGAATGATCTTCTCACATGCAATTTAGATATTTTGTTAAAATATATGCACATTATCAATGATGATATCCCCCCGTGAATTTAATTTCAATTGTGCATGTGTTTGTGAAAGTGAAAATATGGAAATTATGATGTTGCGTGAAAGAATTTATGATGTTGCATGAAAATTTTAATGTGTAAGATTTTATAGAAAGAAAGTATGTGAATATGAAATAAATTATGTAAACTCACATAATCATTTCCTCTATAGAAAATGGAAAATTACATGTGGTTATTTTCGTGTCTCTTTCCTTGTATTCGATTATATGAATTTGCGAAAGAAATATGAACTTATCAAAAGAAATATAGATTGATGCATGCTATAAGTGCAATATGGAAACAGTATGGTCCATACGCATGGAATAATAATATTGGAGAATGCCAACTAATTGTTTGATTTCATGTCTCGTTAAGCTCATAGTAATTTGGGTTAATATTGATAGCCTCATTTAATCCTATGGAATCAAGTGAGATGATTTTATGCCAATTATATTTGCATAAATTATGACAGATTGTGATTTGATCTAGTGGAAATTGCTTGCGAAATTATAAAGACATAGAAATACTTTGTAGAGCACAAACTGTGCCTAAAGTTAGGGTGGTGCCGAATATCCTTTTCATTCAAATTTGAAAAAAGTTTGAATGTGGTGAAATAGTTGGTTAAATTTACATATTTGGTTGAAAATTATACTAACTTTTGGTAATAGCCTCAATTAATTATATGAAATTAAATGAGATGAGCTTATGCTAAATTGCGTTTACATATGAGTATGACAAAATGTAATCTTGTCCGAAATTAAATAAGATGAACGTATGACTTATTATTTGATGTGATGATATCTTGTGAAAAGTGATAAGTTGTACGTATTTGAAAGAAGTAGTACTTGGTCTTCGTCATTAATTGAATTGAACTTCAATCAAGGAACTAAATTGAGTTGGTTTATGCTTGAGAATCATTAACGGCATATGAGATGACTTTGATCAAATTGTGTGATACAAGTGATAAGTGAATTGAATTATAAACGAATTGATGAACTATAAGTTCGAGTGTAACCCGAAATGTGGGGGGTTAACATCGACGCTTGTGAACTTTTATGAGAAGTTCAAAGATTTGTGGATGCAACAATATTAGATTACATATATGTTCTTAATTAAGGAACTGTGGGGGTAACTTAGTTTTAAAAAGTTACCATGTCCTTTAACTTTTAATCATAGAAAGATTTTTATGAAAGGAGAAAAGGTAGAAAAGTCCTTATACATATATTTATAAGGATGAAATACACTAAGTGGATGAATAGGGTGAAAGCCAATCATGAAGTTTGCAAAACCAATGTGAATATTTAAGAATATTCATAAGTTGAAGATCATTGAAATATTTCAATGATGAAATCTGAAAACTCAAGTATGAAATCCACAATAAAAGTAATTGACTAGTATAATAATTTGATGGAAATTAAAACTTTAAATAAAGCTAGTAAGAAGCGTGTGGCTTCATAAAAGATTCATTAGTAGTAACAAGATGTATCTATCAAATGAATCGATCGTTGGCTAGCTATATTTGATAAGATACTAAATCACATGGAAATCTAGCTATGTATGTCTTAGACGTGACTTCACAAGGAAATTATCAAAGGTGAAATAATTCCGTAAAGAATTTAGCGGATCTTTTAACCAGACCACTAAAAGGAAATTTAGTGGCGTTTACTTCGAGTAGGATGGAATTGAAACTCTTTAATTAAAAAGGTCCACCAATGACATCAACCCTACCTATCATTACTCAAAAGGTAATCCATGAGTTCAAAGGGTAACAACGAGTTATTCGATATGTGGATAGTTGTAGCATTATTTAAATCTTCAATGACCCTATTCTAATTAAATAATGATGTTTATTACTGAAGTAAGGGTTGAGTTTAAAACTCTTAATAAAGTTCAGTGCTAAAACACAAGTATCTCTAAAAGTAACAAAGATACTGGAAGAACTTCACCTAAATGAACTTCA
>NC_036245.1:30091-54657 GCF_002742605.1 Olea europaea var. sylvestris | reverse complement strand
TTATATGTAATTGAGTGGCCAAAAAAATTGATTATTATGAATAGCGTGGTAAAGCAACTTCTTTAGTTTTGTTTTTTCTAAAAGAGCAACAACTTTAAGATTGGTGTTAGGACCTGAATGCTAGGTTTTGCCATGATTGCAGTTTTTCAGGATAAAGAGCTGACCAAACAAGAACAATATTCAGTTATTTGCTCAAGATGGTAGTATAAATAACGAACTTTAGGTCAGTCTAGTTTTACCTTGGTCCTCATTTGTTTCCAAGAACGAACCTTTTTCATCTATCGATTGCATTTATGGCCTAACTCGTTCTATCACTTTCTTCAACTGCAAAATAATTTGAAGTGTTACAAGCACGCATGCAATACAATGAACTCATTGTGCATTTTGGTAAGGAAAGAGACCACTAAATGCTTACTTTGCTCTTATCATGAGTGAAAACGGCATCAACTAGAGGGTTTCGAGGTCAGGGGTATGTTTGACTCCCATTTTCAATGCCACCGTCCACAGATCGCAATGTGATTTCATCCTCTGAAGGTGGCAAGATAAGCTGAGGCTGCTCATTATCTCTCATTGACAGAAGTTCAACTGTCTCATGCATCATGGTGTTGGATTGCAAGCTAGAAGAGATATAATCAACCTCGTCTTCATTTGATTTGATTTCTGCACTAACTTGATGCGGAGATTGGTTCAGTTCTTCAAGGGAAGAACTAACATCATCAATCGAGGTGAATCTGAAGAAATCCCCTATGAGCTAGATTCCAAAGTAAGCCGCATTATTTTTCCTTTTCCAGTAAGGAAACCGTTTTGATGTAGGATGAATAAGAAAGAAAGAAGAAGGAACGGGTAGGAGAAACAGAGAGAATGGAGAAGAGGAGAAAAAAACCAGGGGAAGAGAGGGGAGGGAGAAAACGGCTGCAAGCCACCAAAAATATTTCAATTCTAATTCATCATCAACTGAAAGTTACAATGCAAAATAGGTTTAAATAGTAAACCAACCCTAATGAGCTTGGGCCTAAGCCCATACAAGTCCAAATTTAAATAATAGTCCAAGAAAATAAATAAAGTTTAAATAAAATAAGTAAACGTCGTCCGATGTCCTCATCAACTCTCCCGGGGTGGGAGAAAACTCGACCCTGTCGGGTGGATAGATAGTATAGGCTGTAGTCAATCTGATACTCCAAATGCTTCAAGTCAAGCCACGGGGGACGATCTTTTTGAAGAACCAAATATCTGAACTCCACGGTTGATAACAATGCAAATGGCAACTTGTCCTCAAGAATATGATCCGACCAAGGCGGACGATCCCTCATTTTAATCAAGTACCGACATTGGACTCCAAATAACAAGTACTCCTGCAACTCATCTCCAAAATCTTCACATGATTGCGCATAATGTGGAGCACAATAAGAACGTTGATCTACCCAACAATTAAAGAAGCACCGATTCTCTCCATCAATGGTTAACACAACCTGTTCATCTAAAATTACATCAATTTTATCTTTGTGTGCTGCGACATGTGGTATTCGAATAGAGATGGCAAAAGATTCGGTGTGGGAGTTCTCGGGTAGAGATAGAAAAGGATCAACAAAAGTGTTAAAATAGCCATTGTAAATATCGAAATCCTTAACAAATAAAATAGGGTGATGGTCATAATGTGATATAAGATCATTGACATAGACATTTTGACCAACATGCTTTGAAATTTTAAAAAGACCAATGATCAATACAAATACATTAGAAACATTGAAACACATCTTGAGATCCACATATCATTCCATATTGAATCAAATTATCGATTTACATTCATATGCAATATCTTCTTAGTGTTCTTAAAGTTTTGGAATATTGCACTTGTACTTTAGTGTTAAATTCTTTACAATGCTTGATATAATTCTACAAATCGTTTATCAAAACCTTTAAGCATCTCATTTAACTTCTAGAGGGGCAAATATAGTTTGAGGACTGCGATTACGCGTTCGAGCCTTCATATTCACTATGTTCTTCATCTTCTTATTCACATTTCTGATTGTTTGTTTCTTCTCCATTTTCCCCAGTTGATATAAATTTGCCAACACCTCCGCCATCACCTTTTCTCATCATCACCGCCTTCATTCACTAGTACTACCACTTACACCACGAAAATGGCAAAACCTCAAAAACAAATTTGATTTCAAAGATCTGAAATACAAACATGACAACTTGAAACTGAAGAAGCAGATCAAATTATAGAAAGAAATTGAAAATAAAGTTCCCTAATCACAATCTAGGGTGTTTGATTTGGAGGAGTTATTAAGAGCTTCAGCCAAGTTTTGGTGAAGGGAATAGCTGAATTATTTGCTATCTTTCTGGCAAATCTTTGCTATCTTTTTCCCCTGTTTATTGTGCAATCAAATCTTTGATTTGCCGTTTTCTTCCTTCGTTTGAATTGTTTAATGGAATTGGTGAATTTGGAGCTAGAAAAAGTGGAAGAAATAGGGTAAATCTAGAATTATTTTCTTCTCTTTCCTTTCTTTGAATTAGGTGAATTAGAGATAGTGGTGGCAGCCCACCTAGGTGGCGATGGTGGTTGGCGGTCAGCTGCAGTGACAACGATTTTGGAACAAAGGAAGGGTGTTATGTTTGGATGGGGGAAGAAGGAGATGTTCGGGTGGGTGGGTTTTTTTTTTTTTTAAATGTTTTTTTTATTATTTAATTATTTTGATTTATATAAAAAATGCAAATTTATCATTTTACCCTTTAATCATTGGTCAACATTTGCTTAGACCATAGATTTTTGTCAACGAATGGTCAAATTTACGGAAACCATCCATTTAGACTTTAGGTAAGAATTTCTAAAAGGTTTGATATTGTGAATGACACAAATGAAAGGTTTTGGCCAAGTCTGTTATTAAATCAAAGGTTTGGTACCATGATTGCAATTTTTCCTATTTAATATAATTAAAATGTGGTGTAAGAATAACCACCCTACCAAACACTAAAGTGGTGAAGGTTGGACTTACTTTCAAAACTCTCCTTGGTCAAAGTACATTAATGTTATGAAACTCTCCCCCTTCTTCACATTCTTGTAACTCTTAACCTATTGAGTACAAAAGAAATTGATAACAAACAACTTACATATATTTCACAATTCACATATCATAAAATCAAGTTTGCTCATGAAATTTAAGAACGGAAGACGTGGTAATTGAAAATCCTCACTTTGAAAAATATGGTTTGGACATAAAAAGTTTTAGAACCATACACGAATCCACCAACTCAACACAAAAATATTTAGTTATTAGACCAACTATCAAATTTGATCTGAACTTCACAAATTCACACTTATTAAAAATCGAGCATATTTAATTAATAAAGCCAATATTAAATAATAAATATGCCTAAAATATATTTTCCCAAGAATTATTAAGTTTGAATTTAGTCTATCTCATCCAAAAATCAGTTAAATCTAGTGAGGACAAGCTAAATCTATTATGACATTCGATGCTTAAGAGCAACCTTATTGCATTCTAACAATCCATCCCTCAACATGACGTTGTAGTAATTCAAACCGAAGACCTTATCTCTAACACCACTTGTCTGTATTTAGTTTTGCCATCTTATCTAGAAATTCATTGCTTTTCAATGGTGGCATGCTAAACCTTTTATTGTATTCGATTACTATCATTTGAGTGGCCCAACTCATATATTTAAGAATAGCCTTGTTGTACCCCTAACAAATAAATTAGCACATAAAAAGATAATGTTTGTCAATTTCCAAAAATCATAAGCAAGAAAGCAAGATTTGCTCAAAATAAGTGCCAAATAAATATTATATGTAATTGAGTGGCCAAAAAAATTGATTATTATGAATAGCGTGGTAAAGCAACTTCTTTAGTTTTGTTTTTTCTAAAAGAGCAACAACTTTAAGATTGGTGTTAGGACCTGAATGCTAGGTTTTGCCATGATTGCAGTTTTTCAGGATAAAGAGCTGACCAAACAAGAACAATATTCAGTTATTTGCTCAAGATGGTAGTATAAATAACGAACTTTAGGTCAGTCTAGTTTTACCTTGGTCCTCATTTGTTTCCAAGAACGAACCTTTTTCATCTATCGATTGCATTTATGGCCTAACTCGTTCTATCACTTTCTTCAACTGCAAAATAATTTGAAGTGTTACAAGCACGCATGCAATACAATGAACTCATTGTGCATTTTGGTAAGGAAAGAGACCACTAAATGCTTACTTTGCTCTTATCATGAGTGAAAACGGCATCAACTAGAGGGTTTCGAGGTCAGGGGTATGTTTGACTCCCATTTTCAATGCCACCGTCCACAGATCGCAATGTGATTTCATCCTCTGAAGGTGGCAAGATAAGCTGAGGCTGCTCATTATCTCTCATTGACAGAAGTTCAACTGTCTCATGCATCATGGTGTTGGATTGCAAGCTAGAAGAGATATAATCAACCTCGTCTTCATTTGATTTGATTTCTGCACTAACTTGATGCGGAGATTGGTTCAGTTCTTCAAGGGAAGAACTAACATCATCAATCGAGGTGAATCTGAAGAAATCCCCTATGAGCTAGATTCCAAAGTAAGCCGCATTATTTTTCCTTTTCCAGTAAGGAAACCGTTTCGTGTCATTTCATTATCAACAGAAGGTGAATCCTTCTCAATTACAGCAGAGAGTGGTAAATTTGGGTTCAATGATTGAGCCTTCTCGGCAACTCCCATTGGCAATAGAGAAGACAAGGAACCAATAGTATGTTGCTCTAACTCTTTCTCTGTAGCACGATAAATATTATTAGGCATCCCAATCCTCCATTGAAGTGGAAGGAGGGTTAGTAAGGGAGGCAATTCTTCTTGATTTATCTGTTAGTCTCTGAATAAGGGTTAATCAGAGGAAATATGGAAATTGATAGATTCTTGGGATGTCCAAAGATATCATTCTCATAGTTGCCTGCGGGGGGAGATCTGAAATCGTGAAAGCAGAATTGTTGCATCCTTGATGATCACCGTGATCAAACTTTTGCATACTTTTCAAAGTAGGTAACAATTCTAAATCTGTTTTCACCTGCCCCGAGGAACTACGGATCTAGTTTGTTAGGTAATGACTCGATCTTTTCTTGTAAAATTGTTTTTTCTATTTATTAATTGATAGGCAAATAGGAAGTATCTTCAATACGACTTGGAAGACTACTTGTCGCCTCAGATTCATGTTCTATGTATAAGCCTCTTTTCTCCAAAGATATCTTAATTACAGTAGTATTAACAAGATGCAAACTGTTTTCAACTTCCAATGCAATATATGAATTAGGAACAAATATCTACTGGATCCAAATGTCATGGAGCAACTTCTATTTCATCATCATCAACAGCAGAGCCAGTAGCAACTTAGCCACATCCATAGCATCCTATTGATCTATTGCAAAATCTATCTCAACGAACCGTACATGAACGTCATCTGGCGATGTAATATCAGTTTCTTTGTTTTCCAGTTGAATCCATGCAATAGGTGATTCCATCCATTTCTACACACCATCGGATATTACTGTGGGCTTTTCAACATTATCCTGAATACAACATGAATTTTTCACATACGTTGAATCAAGAGAGGAATAATCGTTTGATATTCCAGTACCCTAGAACCCCCTAATGTCAGATGATTTGGGGTTTCCAACCATAGAAATTCCATTTGATGCCATCTCTTCAGCAAAAATAACACCTTCATCCGTATTCTGAGAGTCAAGACCTGCCTAGTGATGATCAAGAAAGTGTTTTTTTATATTTGATGAAATCAAATTTGGTGAGTCAAACTAATGGTCAACTGAGCTTTTGGAGTAATAATCTTCTGCACCAACAGCTTGCAACATACTGTCCAATGACGTTTCCTCAATTTCCTCTACAGGAGATAGATCTATGATGCATGAAAAATTATTGAAAGCATTATAAACCATATTTGGATCCCCATTACCCAACTTACAATGTGGCTATTTTTGTTCAGACAAAATAGGTATTGAACTGTCTTTCTTTTGAGGACTATCAAGATGATCAGACATACAGTGCTCAGCCATATTTGGAACCACAAAATCTAGTTCATTTGGAATTGGAATGTCAGCAAACATCATTCGTGGATTATTTACTTTGCTATGATAAATGATATTGCTGATATTAAACATGGAATCTATGTCGGTCGGTAGATTCTCATCCTCCTTATCTGAAACATCCTTGAGCAGGAATTCAGACATTTCAATGGAAATCTCTTGTACGACTTGGAACATCAGAGACTGTAGATATACGTGATACATTCTCACCCATACTTACATTCCTATCATTTGACTCATCCACTAGAGAATTTCCAGCAAATGAACTAGAGAAATCATCTCACATTGACAAAGTAACATCGTAGACACTGGGAGAAAAGGGCAGATTGTTGACCAGCTTTACCAAATTTTCTTCAGTAACTATAGATTTACTAGCGCTTTAATTACTTGTAGAGTGAATCCTATCTGAATAGAAGCCATAAGCCTACATTCTCCTACAGGTGCTTCTGCATCAAAATCTGTAGGAGATGGAATGGTAGGACATGAACAAGAACTTAGCTCCCCAAAATCTGGCCTTTGACCCGTGATTTCAGGTTCATCAGAAACAGCTGGTTTTAAATGTTGGGGCACTGAATCATTTTCTTTGCAAGTTTTTGGTAAGAAGGTGTACTATTCAACACAATTTCAGTGATTCAGCTAGTGAAAAATCTTCAACAGAATCAATATGATCTTCTAACAGTATGCTTTCAGCAAAAGTTCTTGGAAAAGCAGAGGAAAAATTAGATGTTTCTTTTTTGTATGCGTTATTTCCCCCATCTAATATGCTGGAGCGTCCAATTGATTGAGAATCTGAAGAATGGGTTTGAGGATACTCACCGTCCTCATTGGAAATAGACAGCTGTTGCTTCATAATTAAGGAGGTGAAGTCAATCTTACCTCTTTATCTAGAGACTGCATCCATATCTAGCTCGATGGTCGAAGGTGCATCTAGTAACCATTTTAAGTTGCATTCTTCTTTGCTTTCTCCATCAATTGTTATATCCTTTTACTTGTTACGAGGTAAAAAACACATGAGATGTCAACTGCTTCAAAACTATTATTTAATTTGGGCACCTGAATGAGACTATCATCTGTGGAGACTTCAATTGACTCATATACAGATGGTTCCAGCAGATTTTTATTCGGTGTTAGAAGATGACAGACTACTTTTTCTCCTCATATTAGGATTCAAGGGTACAATTTCAAGCACTTCAACCCCAGATTCATTATGATCGTCCGTTGGCAATTTCAAAAGGGATGAGCTCACGGAGACTTCATGAACCACTTTATGCTCCGGGAAAGGATTCTTCAATAATTTCTCCATGTAGCTCTTCCCATTTTTTTGAGTCAAATGGAACTCCATTTGGTCTCCTTTTCTGTTTCACACGGCGCGCAGGATTGTTAATGCTATTTGTAACACTTTTTGAGATACAACTGATGGAATCTGTAAAAGTTAAGATACAGAACAGGACCATCTCATATTGTGCACTATATCAATTGAAAAGAGAAATCTATGGCAAAAGAATAATATTAGATATCTAACTTGGCATGATGGTTGGTTTAACTTTGGGAGTTTCTACATTCCTCCAGTTTAGCACTTCCCTCTGCTAGACATACAATAGAAATTTGTTATAATGCATGAAAGAATAAATGGACAATCTAGACAGTTTTCTAAAGTGTATATCACTGCTGGACAATCCATTTAGAAACTCCCCAAATCAAGAAAAGGAAAGAACTGGAAAGGTGGTAAAAGGTTTCTACTTTTACCACAAATTTGAAAGAATATAGAAATTGTACTTCACTATTTTAGAGAGAGAGAGAGAGAGAGAACAGATTTCTCTACTATTATATTGCATGTGCGCTCGACGGTTCTAAATCTAAATAGATAGGTTCCTTATGAATCAAATTTCTTAAGACTATATTGTGTGATAATGACACAATTCGGGTATCCAAGACGTGATCCATATGAAAATGACTTTATATATATATATATACAACAAAGAATGCATGTTTAGAAAAAATTGAACTTTGAAATCATGTAGCATACTATTTTAGCCAGAAGAAAACAATTACATGTTAAAATAAAAATGGTACTCATGGATTTTACAATTTATTGGGTAATAGCTCAAATGTGAAGGTATAAAATATTATAATGGGAAAAGATACATGCTAAGAGATGTCAAAGACCCAAGTATTGCTAAAAGTTGCAATTATTAGATAATGAATTATGTTAGTTTTGAGTGTCCTCTTTTCCCTCTGAACATATGCCTTTGTCGTTTTAGCTGAAGATGTTTTTACACCAAAGAATAAAGGATCAGTGTAGCATTTTAAACATGCCCCTGCACCCAGTAAAGGTAAGATATTTTCAGCATTTAACAAAATTTTGATTAACTTTTGTTTGTGAGATTTTACTTTTTAGAGTAAACACTGTTAGATACTTCAACATAAAGTAAACAAAAAAGCAAACTTGTCTAGGAGGAGTAAGCAAGGGAGACCCCTGCATCCTTCATAGGAGTCCCTAATGAATCGAGGCAAATTCACCCTCGTGATTAGATTCTAATTCATTTGTAAATTAGGATGGAAATCAGCACGTGCAACACAACGTCTCATTTACTTTATCATGGAATACCGAGACACTTGAGGCATTTTAGATCCAAAACGTGTAGCTTGAAGGAGATTTAGGCAGATTCCTTATAGAATGAAAACCGTTAAAGTTGCAGATGAACAAGTAGGCAGCAATATGTTTATCTAAATAAAAAATGATGTTGGCTCATCAAGTGGATGATAATTACTATTGAGGTTTTTGATAACTAATAGAAAGAATAATTGCCACTAGCTACAAGAACAAAATGAAGTATCACCATGTAAAGTATTGCTCAACAAAACAACGTGAAAGAGATTGACATGTGGACACAGTCAATAGTAAAATGAAGGAAGAGAAATATTCAACCCCCGTCGTAAAAGAGTGAAGAATGATTTGTCTAGGAAAGAAATAACTTTCTATCAAAGGGACCTCAGCCTCAAGCTGCTCAACACGAATCATTAAGCTGTGTCATCTGGAAGCAGGTGCCATTACTTCTTCATGCAAATCATGAAAAATTTCAGCAGCAAACCTTCAAAATTTAAATGAGAAGCAATTTTTACTGATTGTAAAGTTAAATTTAACTCTAGCAAACTGTAAAATTAGCTACCCTCGTTAGTATTTTCTATATCAAAAACAAGAATTATATACAAGATAAGAGGGCTGACTGGTGGAATCATTTAAGCAAGCAATTCATTTTGTGCACTATATCAATTGAAAAGAGAAATCTATGGCAAAAGAATAATATTAGATATCTAACTTGGCATGTGATGGTTGGTTTAACTTTGGGAGTTTCTACATTCCTCCAGTTTAGCACTTCCCTCTGCTAGACATACAATAGAAATTTGTTATAATGCATGAAAGAATAAATGGACAATCTAGACAGTTTTCTAAAGTGTATATCACTGCTGGACAATCCATTTAGAAACTCCCCAAATCAAGAAAAGGAAAGAACTGGAAAGGTGGTAAAAGGTTTCTACTGTTACCACAAATTTGAAAGAATATAGAAATTGTACTTCACTATTTTAGAGAGAGAGAGAGAGAGAGAACAGATTTCTCTACTATTATATTGCATGTGTGCTCGACGGTTCTAAATCTAAATAGATAGGTTCCTTATGAATCAAATTTCTTAAGACTATATTGTGTGATAATGACACAATTCGGGTATCCAAGACGTGATCCTTATGAAAATGACTTTATATATATATATATATATATATATATGAACGACAAAGAATGCATGTTTAGAAAAAATTGAACTTTGAAATCATGTAGCATACTATTTTAGCCAGAAGAAAACAATTACATGTTAAAATAAAAATGGTACTCATGGATTTTACAATTTATTGGGTAATAGCTCAAATGTGAAGGTATAAAATATTATAATGGGAAAAGATACATGCTAAGAGATGTCAAAGACCCAAGTATTGCTAAAAGTTGCAATTATTAGATAATGAATTATGTTAGTTTTGAGTGTCCTCTTTTCCCTCTGAACATATGCCTTTGTCGTTTTAGCTGAAGATGTTTTTACACCAAAGAATAAAGGATCAGTGCAGCATTTTAAACGTGCCCCTGCACCCAGTAAAGGTAAGATATTTTCAGCATTTAACAAAATTTTGATTAACTTTTGTTTGTGAGATTTTACTTTTTAGAGTAAACACTGTTAGATACTTCAACATAAAGTAAACAAAAAAGCAAACTTGTCTAGGAGGAGTAAGCAAGGGAGACCCCTGCATCCTTCATAGGAGTCCCTAATGAATCGAGGCAAATTCACCCTCGTGATTAGATTCTAATTCATTTGTAAATTAGGATGGAAATCAGCACGTGCAACACAACGTCTCATTTACTTTATCATGGAATACCGAGACACTTGAGGCATTTTAGATCCAAAACGTGTAGCTTGAAGGAGATTTAGGCAGATTCCTTATAGAATGAAAACCGTTAAAGTTGCAGATGAACAAGTAGGCAGCAATATGTTTATCTAAATAAAAAATTATGTTGGCTCATCAAGTGGATGATAATTACTATTGAGGTTTTTGATAACTAATAGAAAGAATAATTGCCACTAGCTACAAGAACAAAATGAAGTATCACCATGTAAAGCATTGCTCAACAAAACAACGTGAAAGAGATTGACATGTGGACACAGTCAATAGTAAAATGAAGGAAGAGAAATATTCAACCCCCGTCGTAAAAGAGTGAAGAATGATTTGTCTAGGAAAGAAATAACTTTCTATCAAAGGGACCTCAGCCTCAAGCTGCTCAACACGAATCATTAAGCTGTGTCATCTGGAAGCAGGTGCCATTACTTCTTCATGCAAATCATGAAAAATTTCAGCAGCAAACCTTCAAAATTTAAATGAGAAGCAATTTTTACTGATTGTAAAGTTAAATTTAACTCTAGCAAACTGTAAAATTAGCTACCCTCGTTAGTATTTTCTATATCAAAAACAAGAATTATATACAAGATAAGAGGGCTGACTGGTGGAATCATTTAAGCAAGCAATTCATTTCTTGCATCCATCCTGATGATATAGACGTTAATCACTTGAAAGAGATCAAATTTTGCTTCTTTAAGAACAAAAAGATCTCTGTACAAATCTTACCAGAAGTTCAATGACAAGTATATACAGAGGCCTTTATTAGAAAATGAGAAACATCTTTTCTAATCTATTGCCTACAACACATCTTCAAAACCAAAAATATGTTGGATACTATTATGAAATAATGTGGAAAGAAAGGAAAAATCATGAAGGAATCCAAGCCAATCAACCTGCACTAACAGATGCATCATAATACAGCACTGCAATCACTTAATGTATCAAACAATACCGTGAAATGACGCCAAAAATGTTTTAAATTTGGGTATACCCAACTCTAGATTAAGGTGCCCACATATACAACAACCTACTTTTTGGGTAAAAACTGGTTAATTGAATTCCACAATTTCAATAGACATTTCATTGTCCATTAAATGGACCTTTGTTTTCATTTATTTGTAACTGAAAAAACAATAAGTATTTTGGTTTCCACACTCGTAAAGGTATTTTTTTCTACGAACCTTGGTCTTTATTGGTTTTTGCACTCATGTTTCTTCTGTTTTCTAATTTTAATTTACCCTTTAATTGCATGATCATTTGCTTCGTGGGCTTTAAATTCTTTCAAGTTAGCAAATGTCTATATCTACTTCAAACCTTTGAAGTTATATTTCTTTGTTGTGCTACAGGAAGATTTATAGTTATAATGATGCTATTTGATTTATTACATGATACTTGGGCTAATAATATGATTGTTAGAAATGTATTCCAGTCCTAGAGAAAATAGGTGACCACTTGGTGAACTTGATGCACTATAGTAATTTGAAAAGTATGTTGAAGTTTTCCCCACTAAACATCCAAGAAGTCCACCAAATTAGTATTTCTGCTGCATCTTGATTGGTGCCTGTGTTTTAGAGTGCTTACATGTGTTATAGAGACGCTAAGTGAATAAGAAGATTTCTCCTAATGCATGATGAATCACATGTTTGTTGAAATTTTTATAGACAGCAACAATTATGCTAGGGATGATTAACTGACCTAAGTTGGTTAGTACGATTAAAGTGATAATATGTTTATGCTACACAAGGTTATCCAACTGGATTTGTAAGATTATTACTTGCTAGTTTACTTGAAGTGAAATTACTAATCTATAATCGGCTTGAAAACAAATAATTCTCTCTCTATATGTTCATTTGTGTCCTTTACATGATTGTTCTTGTGTCACGTTAGAGTCATGCAAAGTCCGTAGGATAATAAATGACTAATAAGATCCTCTCCCGTCTCTAAGGAAACTGTTAGCTAAATTAGGATTCTATGGTTGTTAATTAAATTTATATTTCTTCCAAATCTAGGCATCCAAGATTATCTGGAAGGAAAAATGTCACAAAATAATCTAGAGAAATTATGGCTTAATATATGCAGAATATGAAAGTCTTCTCATGTGATAGATTTTAAATAAATGCTTTTTTTTTTTAAAATTCGAAAGGCTTGGCATTTGTGACCATAGACTCTAGCTATGAACTCTGAATGTTTAGTGAAGTCTGCATCTCTGTGAGACTTCCAAACTTCAGGTGTATCTAGGTAAGATATGTTTGATTCTCCTCATTAGAGGTTTATATGCCTTGTGAATCATGAGGAATCATAGTTTATCAATGTTTTAACCTTATACTGTTATACAGATAGAAGATTCTTTATGATGGACGTTCTTTAATATTTTGATACAGGTGGTTACATTGTGGTACCTGAAAAGTTGCCGAACTATGTGGTACCAGATTTGACTGACTTCAAGGTACTTTATCTAAAACATATTTTCTGGTTTCAAATATAAACAATGATAATACTATAATAGCAATAATGTGAGAATGCAAGGAACCTGTAAATTTTTAGACAACAAGAATAAGTCCTTTAGTGTTTGAATGATTGAAAGTTTCTGTTTAAAATGGTCTTTCCAAAAAAGATGAACTTCTTACCTGCTTTCATCAAGTACCATATAGACGAAACCATTATTACAGAGTTCATAGATGCTTTTCTCTCATCGTGTATCTGGATAATTCGAATACGGAGTTCATAGAAGAAACCATTATTACAGAGTTCATAGATGCTTTTCTCTCATCGTGTATCTGGATAATTCAAATACGGCTACATGCTTCCATTCCTCAGGAAAGAAGCACTAAGTGATTTTATCACCCATTGAAGGAAACAACATTTTTTTATCTATGAATTGCTTTATATTCCTTCGAATTTCTTTCACTTGTGCAGCGTACGAACTGTGGTAAGATGGTATTTGAGAGAAGTAGAGGGAGATTAGTTTATCGAGTTAATAATCAAAGTTGAAGAAATGAGAAAAAAGTCAAAGAAAGTGCATAATGGTTCTGATACTCCCATTTCACAAGTAGTCATATATACTTAACTAAAACGTCACCCAAATATTTTCTGTATACTTTTTTCTGTAATGCAGATCTAGGGTAACCTGCATCTATTCCTCTTGGAAACTGAGGTTTTAGCGTTCCAATATGAAAATGGGAGTGCAGACCTGAAGGTCTTGGACCGATCCTTAGAGCATATTTACATTATACGTCTTTTTAAGCCGTGGATCTCTAATTTTTAAAAAGACTTAATTGGGTACTGAGTCATTTTATCTCCATGAGTGACGCGCAAGCCTCAAGATAGAGCAGTAAAAGATTTTAAAAGAATATAAAAATACAAAAATATTCTCATAATATACTATAAATCCTTTAAAAAAATCCATAATAAATCTAATTAAAAAAAATTTAAAAGTCTAACTTGTAAAAACATAAAATAGATCAAGGAAATCAGAGAATCTTTTTTTTTTATAGGTAATCAGAGAATTTTATTCCTTAAAAGAGAGTACACGGGAGGTATACAATCACTTTAAGCATGAAAGGAACAACATGAAATTAGGCAACCCTACAACAGGATTTTTAGCCACTGCATTAAACCAAGTATACAAAGTTAAGTAAAATAATTCTCTTATCTGCTCTGCTATCTTTGTTTGGTCTTTGAAACATCGATCGTTCCGTTCTCTCCATATACACCATACAATGCATCTCAGGATAAGATTCCAGAGAAGTTTGTTATCCTTATTGCGAAGTTTTCTCCTCCATGCCCGCACCACGTCTTCTATACGCCTAGGTAGCACCCAATCCATTGATTGAGAAACCAGAATACTGTTCCAAAGCCAACGTACACCATCACTATGAATGAATAAATGATCAATCGTCTCTTCATCCTTCTTGTACATATAGCACCACTCGGTTACATAAAATCCTTTTCGTCGAAGATTATCCACAGTTTACAACTGCCCCCTCATAACTGTCTACAATAGAAATGCTACCGTGGAGGCAATTTGCTTTGCCACACCATCTTCCAAGGTAATGAACTCTTCACAAATCCCAAAAGGGATTGAAAGTATGAGTGGACTGAAAAAATACCATCACGAGCCAACCTCCACCTGCTACAATCACTCTCTCCTACCCGAATTTGTATCTCATGCAAAGCGGTCAAAAACAACGAATAAACTTTCAATTCCCAATCCTGTAAACCCCTCCCAAAAGTAATATTCCAACTATAGCCTCCATTATGAATGTCTAATCCATCACCCATCATAGCAGCAGGCTAACGCAATGCGGTACAATGAGGAAAATCCTTCCTTTAACGGTTGTTCGACACACCAACTATCATCCCAAAATCTAATGTTAGTGCCATTTCCCACCACAAAATTTAGTTTGTTCCTAAAATCACTTCATCCCCGTCGGACATACCTCCACAAACTCATCCCCATAGGAGCCACGACCCTCAACCGTACACCAACCCCCCTCCATCATACCATATTTTGCCCCAATGATTTCTCTCCAAAAGCTCTCCCTTTCCACTCCAAATCGCCACAACCACTTGCCCAATAAAGCCTTATTAAACAAAACAAGACTCCTCACTCCAAGCCCCCCATCCTCATAGGCAAACAAATAGTATCCCAATTAACCAAATACATTTTCCTCTCCTCCCCTAATCTTGCCCACAAGAATTCTCTTTGAAATCTCTCTAATCTATTTGCCACTGCAACCGAAATAGGAAACAATGACAAAAAGTAAGTAGGGAGGTTTGAGAGAGTGGATTTAATAAGAGTAAGTCGGCCTCCCTTAGAAAGATATATACGCTTCCACCCTGCTAACCTCCTCTTCATTCTTTCCATAATACCATTTCAGATATGTGTACTTTTAAACCGTGCCCCTAGCGGGAGGCCTAAATATAACATGGGCGATTGTGCAATCCTACATCCCAATATGCCAGCCAACTCCTCCACGTTAGTGACCTCCCCAACTGGAATAACCTCAGATTTCCCCAAATTGATTTTTAATCCAGACACCGCTTCAAAACATAGAAGCAAACGACGCAGGTTCCTGAATTGTTCATCATCCGCGTCACATAAGATCAGCGTGTCATCTGCAAATAGCAAATGAGACACTTGCAATTGGCCAACCCTAAAGCCCCTTACCAAACCCTCTCCCACAGCTCTTTCAAACATCCTACTGAAAGCCTCCATCACAATAACAAATAGTAATGGGGATAGTGGATCTCCTTGCCGCAATCCTCTACTACTCCGAAGATAACCCTCCGGCGTTCCGTTGACCATAACTGAGAACGAAACAGTAGAAATACAGAATTGGATCCATTTACACCACTTATCCCCGAAACCGCACCTCCTAAGCATATACAAAAGGAACCCCTAGTTCACATGATCATATGTCTTCTGAATATCGAGCTTACATAGCATCTCGGGAATTCCCAAATGCAATCTTGAATCAATGCATTCATTCGCTATAAGCACAGAGTTCAAAATTTGACGACCTTTTACGAAAGCATTCTGAAACTTGGACACTACTTTCCCGAGCACCTCCTTTAATCTGTTCGCCAAGACTTTCGCAATAATTTTATACACCCCACAGATTAGGCTAATAGGGCGAAAGTCCTTAGTGTCGGTCGTTCTTGGTTTCTTAGGGATCAGCACAACAAATGTAGCATTAGAACTTTTTTGGAACCTGCCACGTTCAAAAAAATATGTAAACACATCCAAAATCTCCGATCGTACCCTCTCCCAACAAGCCTTGTAAAATGAGAACGAGAAACCGTCTGGTCCAGTGGCCTTATCCTCGTTCATGCTAAACACTACCTCCTTAATTTCATCCTCCTCAAAAGGTCGTTCTAACCACCCGGCATCATCCTCCGTGATAGTAGAAAAATCCAATCCTTCCAACTCTGGCCTCCACTCAAACTGCGCTTGATATAGATTCTGATAGAAATTCACCAATTGGCTTCCAATTTCGAGTGGTTCTTCATAAGTTATCCCATCCACTTCCAACACTGTGATAGAGTTTTTGCGCCTATTAGAATTAGCGATCTTGTGAAAAACTTAGTACATTTATCTCCTTCTTTCAACCAATTGACCCTAGATTTCTGACGCCAAGCAATCTCCTCCATCTCCACCAACCTCTCCAATTCTTCCCTTAATGCTCTACGTTTCTCCTTCTCCTCCCCAGCCAACCTTCGACTCTCCTCCCACCTATCCAACTCATCAATCTCTGAAAGACATTGAATTTTACGACAGTTCACATTGCCCACAACCTTCTCATTCCATTTCTTTAAATCTCTTTTCAAAAACTTCAACTTCTGATCCAACACAAAACTAGGAGACCCCCTAACATCGTAAGATGTCCACAAAGTTTGTATTTGCTCTCTAAAACTTTCAACTTTCAACCACATTTCTCGAACCTAAAAGGCCTTCATCCTCCACCCGTCCTGTTTCCAGTTAACATAATCGGGAAATGATCAGAGTACACCCTCCCCAATCTTCTCTGAATGACATCTGAATACTTAGCCTCCCACTCTCCGCATATCAAGAATCTGTCTATACGAGAAAGAACAGGTTGATCCCGATTAGATGACCAGGTAAAATCTCCTCCAATCATGGGCAAATCCACCAACATATTCTCCCTTATAAAGTCTGAAAACTCCTCCATAGCCCCCGTGAGTCTCCCACCGTTCGACCTTTCAATAGGAAATCGAACCACGTTAAAGTCACCTCCTATACACGTTGGTAGATTCCACCAAGCCATCATTCCAGCCAGTTCATCCCACAAGCCTCATCTACTGTCATCAGTATTAGGCCCATAAATACCTATGAACATCCACTGAAATCCATCCCCAATGTTTCTGAACGACATCGAAATTGAGAACAATTCTACACTCACCTCCTCCATCTCAAGCACTCTGGTATCCCACATAACTAATATGCCTCCAGAAACCCCTGATGATCCCATAAACTGATACCATACATGCTGTCCCCCCCATAAGCTACTGACCACCGCCCTCGAGATGACCTCCATCTTGGTTTCTTGTAAGCATACAAGATCCGCTCCCCAGCCCTTTAGCAGATGTCGAACACCCATCATTTTCCCAACTTCATTAAGTCCCCTTACATTCCAGCTAATGATTCGTGGTATCATTTTAACAGTCCAGCATCCCTCCCCAGTACTCCATTCTTGGACTCACCACCCTTGCCATCATAATTAACTGACCATTCGAGCCTCTTAAGTTAACGATTGCCCTTTCTTCTTAATTTACCTGCTTGTTTACTCATCTCCTGTCCCCTATTGGCCTCCAAATCCTCAAACAATTGTAGTAATCTGTTTTCGTATCCATCACAAGACACGTCCATTAACTTACTGAAATCCTGAATTTTCTGTAGAACCCAGTTCGAAGGTGGGTGTCCAGCTTCGAATCCAATCAATTCCCATGTTTCCTCCACCTGTATAACATCACTTTCTATTTCTCTCTTCTTGGCTCCATCTACCCACAAGACCAGTGCTTTTTTCGTCCCCAAGTCACTTACCTTCATTGACTTAGAGTTCCTTCTATTATATGTGCTCGCAACCCTTGTTGTCAAAGGTGTCGCGTCGTGCTCTATCACCCCTGACAGTATATGCCTCGTCCCTTGGTCACCTAGTAAAAGCCCATCATCATGTGGGACTGTGTCCATTGCACTCATCGTTACTGTCTCCAAGTTCACCATACTCGGCTCCCCTTCTTTAGACAAAAGTACAACCTCTCGGTCTACATCGGTCCCCGCGTCGACCTCATCCATATCCACCCCCTCTAAGACATCACCTTTGTCATATTTAGATTGTCCCTCATCCGTTTCGATCTGATCAATAGACTCACAAGTGATTTCGAGTCTTCCCTGCTTTACTTGATTATGTGCCGATTCCGTCTTATTCAATCCCGATGCTTGTTTTCCAATAGCTGGATACTCATCCATACCCATTCCACACTTGTGGCAACATAACAACTTCTTGGGACCCATTTCATACCCACTTCCCACTAGCCTAATCAATTCCTCCAACGCTCCTTTCAATTCCTGGACACGGGCCATAATTCAGCCCTATTCAAACAATAATCCTGACCTTCGTTTACACTAATATTGACAGTCATCTCCTTTTGTTGTTGCATCCGCTGGTCAGCATGCTTCGAGGCATGTAAGTTTGCTGTTACGTCTGCATAGGTCAATCTTTGTCGATTACATTCATTCACCGGTCGACGTTTGGCCTTATCCCCAGCAATAAAAGAATCAACAACAGTTTGAAACACCCGCGAGATTGATGCCCATCGTTCTCCATTCGCGCCTTTCGGCACCATCACAACTCCTTTCCGACGCCTATCCCCATACTGCGCTATCATCAAGTACCTACCACGGCGGTTTGCACAACGCTGTGCCAAGAAGGTTCTTAATTACTCATTGAACCTAGAAACGAAATTCTTATGCTTACTAGTCACCCTCAACTTGTCCACCATATTCACCATCCAAAGTGCACCGAACCTTCCCATGCTAATTGCATTCGATATCTTCGAGCCCCATTCGGTCATTCTAACAGCACCAAGATTGGTAACAAAAATTGCAAACTCTTTCGCCTCAACTCGAAAACGATGATTGAAGGCCACATCGAATTCATCCACAAACTTCCTTCCCTGATTGTGTGTGAACGGCATAATAGGCGGCAGAACAGGCATGGTTACTGGGCTGGGGACATTCTGCCCGTCATTCTGGTTCTCCGGCGCAGGCGCGTGATTGCCACGGGCCGCCGGGCGTGCTGCTCCGACGGCGCGTGCTCCTCCCCAACCTACCTCTGGCTTCGGAATCACTTGCATTGCGCTCCGATCAGGCGCGTCTGCCTGAATGGTGGCTGGATTTGGTGTGATCTGGGTTTGCATCCCAAATTGGTCCATCTGGGTCCGTCTACCAGAAAAGCCGTCGGCCGGTGGCGTTACTCCATCCCAAGTGGTCGCATCCCTGATTCCAGTATGGACTTGAGCGGCGGTGCTAAGGTTTCCACATAGGGCCGCAGCCTGAAGGTATGGCTGTATGTGTGGCGTGGGGCCGTATGGGTTAGGGTTTCAGTCCGACACGGTATTGCAGTCGCCGGTGAGAGGAGTGGTCGGCGGTGGATCGTTGGTCATGGGTTTGGGTTTTGGGTTTGGATATTAGGGAGGTCATGGAAGAGAGATTTCGCTGTCCACATACAGTTTTAAAAAATTATAATTTATAACTAAAAGTGGAGACATCAAAAAATTTCTTAAATCTCACTACTAATATGATCTTTCAGCGATCATTAAGATCCTTTCATTATAAGTTTCTTTTCATTCTTTGTCATTATCCTTCCATTGCAATGCTCTCCTTCCTAGAAAATAAAAAAACCTGTAAAACATTTTAGGTTATAGAGAAATAACTCAAAAAGCTATGTCCAGTAATTTTATTTCTGAAAAATGCAAGGCAGATGAGTGAACACAGTAGTTGGCTTGAGGAGTTAGTGTTGTAGAGTCAAAGCATAAGCCTAATAAGTGGTGGTGTAAGCGTCACAAATGGCATTTAAGGTGCAGGGTTTGAGGTGTTTTATGATAGCCTCACATGAGAAGGGATTCGAGGCATAAGCCTCATATAATTTTATTAAACAATGTGGAGCCCTAACATAAGGCTAGCTAAAGAAGAGTTGAAGACAGTTCCATGTAGATTCTCTGGATTGAAGCTTCATAACGAGAACATTGATGTGGCTAGATGATTTGCTAGTGGTAACAAGAATCATTTTACTGATCAAAGGACTGCAGCATTTGAGTTGCCTGCTCCAGTGCCATAATCAGCGCATTTAACCATGCAGAGTATAACTGATTGCAACCATGATGCTCCTAGAGTTTGGTTTCTGGGCATCATAAAGACAAGTGATAAGCCCCCCCAGGCCTAGTGGTTGCCTAAGAAACATGTGGCTGCAAATAAGGGTAGTACAGCAAGAGTGCAGTCATGTAATAAAGCAGCTCGTATGTGGTGGAAGCTAAATTAGACATTGCGATGGTAATAAATTGGATCGATAATGTGTGAACGATGGGCAAAGCACAGTAATATTGGCACTGGCAGCTTCTTTATTTACAACATATCATTTGTGGTGTGACATCGATATAGTGTGAAATGTTGATAAAATTTTCTGGTGATCATCTAAACCCTGCTACTTTTGGCGATTGTTGTGGAAGCGGACATTGTGATGTACTACCAAAAGGGTACTCGTCGTCCTTATCCTAGAGGTTGAGGGTAGGATCCTGTGCTAGGATATTAGGAAAGCAGGATAAAGTCATGGGATATGAGGGTGTTTAATCTGTTTGAGAATGAGACCCTGCCTCTATATTTGTGTGTGTGGGTTCCCCTTTTTTGGAATATTTGGAAATCTATATTTTGCATCGACTTTATACTTGACCTGTTATCACTTGTAACCGGTGCTAATAGACTTTATACCTCTTGCCTGCAGCTAAAACCTTACGTATCTCAGTGCACTAGTGAAGTTGCATCTACTGAGGCTGTGTGATATTATGAGAAGATTGCTCTTAGGGTATCTTCAACCCTTTGCTCTGTTAGGAAGTCTTATGCTTTATTCTATAAGTGATTTATGGATTTTGTTGAAGATCTTTGTGGATAAAAATGGTGTAAACTCATTTCTAACAGAACTTGCTTTAATCAGTAATTAGGTACAGTCGAAAAGCTCTAATTATTGGTAGTAATGATATTAACGTTGCATTCAGTTTCTTTCTGTATTAAGAAGCTAGAGGACTCTATCTCGTAGTAATCTTCTATTTATTTAGAGTATGTTAGTTACAACTTTCACGCCTTTGGAGATGATAAAATAATGATTTAAACTTGTTTTTCTTTATTAATATTGCCTAGTAACATTTTAAATTTTGATCAATAAATAGTTATTTTACACAGAAGATATGTTGCCCACCTGTATTTTAGACTTTTGCCACATCACCAGTGGGCAGCATATCTCGTGTTTACTATGGGCAAAAGATCAGTTCTGTTATTTTACATTAGAACTCATTTACTTATATTTATACTTTTTAGCTTAGCCAAACATGCTCCAAACATTGACATGGGAGAGGCGTACTTGGGCATTGCAGAAGATAATTTTAAACTAGCCAAAAAAATAAAAAAGACGTGTTCATAGGGAGTCAAGTGGAAGAATGTAAAGTTTATCTAATATTTTTATTAATGGTTTAATAATTATTTAATCTAGTAAATTCTTATTTTATCTGTTTAGTTAAAAAGTATATCACAATGAAAGTAGTTAATTACTATTAGATTTTATCAACCATAAGAAAGTTACTAGATTTATTTAGAAGTTACAAATCGAACTAATGTTTATGGCAATAACAAAAGGAAAAGGGAGAACTATGGATATGGCAATGACAAGCTTTGAAATGGGTGATTTCTTGGATCAGCTAGATTCAAGAGGCAAGTTTTGCTAGGCTTGAATTGTTAGCAATGTGACTAGACCTCAATTGGCACGATTGGTTCAACCAGTGAAGTTGGGAACTGGGCATGAAAACCGGTCCAAAATTCGTCGACCTCTGATCATCCTTTTTCTTTTTCCAGTCATTTTTTAAAACATTGCCTGTTCTATTCTTTTTGAGTAAAGTATCGAAAATCAAAACATAATAATTAAAAATTTTTAGGTTCTATGGCCTGCTTCCTAGCCAAGCCTAATCCGGCCTTCTCAATAGTTGTGTTAACCCTCATTTTCTAGACAATGCTACCTAACTCGGTTCACATTTCTATAAACGAAAAAATAAAATATTTGTCATTCGCAATTTGAGAGGTTAAGTTAGAGTGTCAGTATAATATCAAGCGACTTGACAAGATTTAGGCTAACCCAAGCATGTCCGACAGGCTATAACCGGAGGCAATGTGGACCTAGCATGAGCTGTCTCGACCCAAAAGTGAGCTAATACGGACCATTTCAATACTGGGCTAGGTCCTATTTCCTCTTCTATGTTAACTTGATTAAATGCAAAGTACAATACATTAACAAATGGGTTGGTGTATGATTCAGACAAACAAAAGCAGTTCCCCAGGCATGTCCATGATGTGTCCACAGCTCTTCACCATGTGTCAATTTACATGCTTATGCCACCCCCACCCACCTCGCCACGTGTGTACTTCACATTCATTCACTCTCTTTTATATGCATATTTTAAAACCCTTTGGCTTCACTCAAAAGCAAAGCCTGCCCAAAAGCTTGCACTTAGCCATGGAAGAAGCAAATTTGAAAAAAAGTGATTATGCAAAGAAAAAAAGCATCAGGAGGAGGTCTCAGTCCTACACAAGAAAATCAGCTCATCTGAACCGGTTGATTGACATGGCTGAAGCTAGAAGAGAAATAGTGAATGCTCTACATCTTCACAGATTATCTTCTTCATCAACTCCTGGAACTGCAGGGAACAGTTCTTGGACTTCGCAGAACAGTTATCAGTTGATGGAGTCTATGCCACTTCCTGAACCAACCTGGTCTACAACACCACCTACAGTGGTGTGTGCTCCGGTTCCTTCAGTGGAAGTTCTTGACTTTGATTGGCCTGAAAATATGTGTTCTTCTTACACTTGGTGGATAGGGTTTTTGAATTCTTTGGATTGTAAAGGAAATAGTGAATTAATGGTGGAAAATTCACTGGGGAAAGATGATTTGAATGTCGAAAAACCATATTTGGATGTAAATGATGATGAGAGCCCATTTCTTGATGAGTGGTTGATTTTTCCTGCCGCCGAGGATCAAGTGTAAAATCGTTTAAGGTTGTGTCCGAATTTGCGTATTCGATTGGACAATATAATGAACAAAATTTTCGATGTAAAATAACAAGTGCAAGTTGATTTGATCTATTGTTCAATTTTCTAACTAGATTGAGTTGGTTTATTTATTTTGCTATCCCATCTACAACTAAGTGGATTGCAAATTTTACGTGTTTTAAGAAATTTACTACCAAATTCCAGTGTAAAAAGGGCTTAAATTTAAGATCAATTAATCTATTTGGTCCCCTCAATTAAGAAATAAGCAGCAAATCGAGAAAAATAATCCTAATGGTTTAATTATTATTTGCTCGTATAATTTCATTCTAACGGGGAAGCTTAGGCCCAATTGGGTTCAATGAGAACACAAGTTACCGAGTCGCAAAACATCAAAAGACATAATTATGAGTGTTGATCAGACAATCAGTGTGTGGTGAAAATGTAGTTTTAGAGGAGGCTAATTCATTCTATGTCTTTATAATTTGTTATAATGATCAAATTAATTGTTATTCATATATTTCGTGTGACTAGGAATTGATACTCATTTCTTGAAAATTTATTTTTCTATTTGTTTTTAATTCAAACTATTTATAAACAATAATCTTTGAAGCAGGTTGAATTAATTTAACAGTACTTGAGGCAAAATTGCAAATTCTTTCCGCTTTAAGTGTAAAAGTACTTATTTAAAGTTTTTTTTTTTTTTATATGGAATTGTCAAAATAACAGTTACTTTTGTATTTATTAGTCGGACGAGAGTTGTGCTGGTTGCTTTAGGGCCTAACATTTTTTGTACAGACTTAAAGCTTGTGGACAAGCATTGGACTTTGTCATTCGTCGTTCCAATTTCAAGCCCAGTCCAATGCTAACCAGTTGGACTGCAGGAGAATCGATCGAAACATTTACACGGTAGCACTATTGATCGAAAACAAGTTTAATACCACATATATTGAAGTTTTTGTTTTTCATTCAAGCTGTACTTTTTGTAGATTTTTCTCATCAACGTAATGAAGTCATCCATTCCTTAGTAACTAACTTGAAGAGTATCGAGAAGAAAAATTTAAGTGTCTTTTTCTCATGGTGATGTTGACGTTGAAAGTTAATTTTTAAATAATCCTCTCTCTTTTCGGAGCGGCTCTCAATATACACTATAATCAGGGGCGGAGCCACTATATGTCCAGTGCGGGCAGATGCCCGCACTAGACTTTTGGGCCCAAAA
>NC_036245.1:576-30004 GCF_002742605.1 Olea europaea var. sylvestris | reverse complement strand
ATATATATATATATTTTTTTTTTTTTTGGTTTGTTTATTTGTTTAACCCAATAACCCAATTCTCTATCCAGCCCAGATAGAGAAGCCCAATTGTGCAATGCCATGACCCGTTTTAGACCCATTCATATCAAAATTCAATTGAATCAATTGTTGACCCAAACCCATTCATTCATTTCAAAATTTCTACCCTTCGTGACTTTGTCTGTGACGACTTCGCACTTCGCCACCCACTTCCCTCTCAACTGGTGACAAAGCCCGTCGTTCCCTTTCCTCTCCGTCAACCGTCGTCCCCAACAGTCGTCACAGTACGATCGCCGTTCCCTTTCCCTCTCCGACAGTCCATTATTGTATATCTCCTACTCTAGGCTCTCATCTTGACATCTCATATCTCTGACTTCGACTCTACATCCTCAGCTTCCCCAAGGCGCTAAGTGCCAACGCCAACTAGCCGAGCCAACAAAAGAAGAAGCCAGATTCCAGAAAGCAAAAGGCGAAGCCCCAATTTTTTTCCCCTTTTTTTTGTTATTTCAATTTATGTAAATTGTAATAATATATATATATATATATATTTTAACATATGAAATTAGCACTTTGTTCTTTAATTGCTCGAAGCGACACAAACTTCCAGTGGACCATCAGTTCGTTGTTGCCTCTAGGCTCTGGTTCTCTAGGAATCTGTGATTGCAAGTTCAAGTTGCCTAGTATTTGGAAATAGTATATATTGCATTGTGAAATTGTGAATTGGAGCATTGAACTGTGAATTGATTAAGTGAAATTGTGAATTGCACTAGACAAATGGTATAAATAGGTATTGGCGTATTGCACTGTGAATTGATTATGTGAAATTGTGAATTGCATTGAGTTTTGTGAGTTGCTTCCAGTATTTGTGATTCATTTGACATCTCAAATTACTCCCACTCCTAGTAGTAATTGGGTGATAAGTGGATGAATGATAGCACAATTGTTTATGTAGAGAAAGATATATTTTTGAGGCTCGATAATAAAGTTATTGTACAACGATATCAAAGTATGAAAACTCGCAAAGAACAAGTGTAATAAATAAATTATGTTATTTTTAGTAATGATGTACTATTGTTTTATTTTTTTATCGTCATTAAATCCATAACCAAAACCTCGACATTCGTCATCGAAAAAATTTTGCCCGCACTGAACTAAAATCCTGGCTCCGCCCCTGACTATAATAGAGGAGGCGACGTGAAGATTTAGGAATGTGAATAGTACAAGTTGGAGAGTGCTCGAATCCTGGTCGCACCATTGGATAAAAAAATTTGGATTTGAGTTAGTCTCTCTCTTGAAGTACCCCCACTAGGCAAAGGATTTCATTTTAAGGCTTTAATTTAATACATATGCAAGTGAAAATTTAAATGTCTTTGTCTACTTTGAAGAAACCAGGAGATAAGGATCGAATGTGACGCTAGAGTTGGCAAATGAGAGCATCATATACCTATGAGGCAAGGTTGAGGATGTGCTAATCAAGGTTGGGGATCTGATATTCCAGACGAACTTCCTTGTTATGGACCTAGAAGACAACCAAGATATGTCAATAGTCTTAGATCAAGCTTTTTTAGCAACAAGTCAAATCTTGTTTGATATGGAGAATGATAAGCTGACTGTGAGGGTGGGGGACGCACATATGATCTTTAAATTACATAAGCTACCAAGCAACCATTAGTCTTGAAGAAGGCCAAATATGTTGCTCAAAAAGTTCAATGGTTGAAGGAGATAAAACCTAAACATCTAGAGAGCCTTGCTTGAGAGAATAATGGAGAGTGCAAGATTTGGAGGGCAAAAAGATGATGTAAAGCTAGAAACTGCAAGGAGTGTAAGGCTGCAAGACTCCAGCATGAACCACCATGATCAATTCCCCCATACAGTTTAACTAAAGACTATAAATTAAATGCTTTAGTAGGCAACCCAATTTCTTAACATTTTTATTTATTATGCTTTCAATATTTGCATTGCATGTAGTTATTAGGTTGCATTAGTTGTAGGCACGTTTCTTTTCAATGAATGAGTCATCATATCTATACCTAGCTTAAATAAGAGAATAATTTATTTGAGTCAAACATAGTAAAAAATCATGTGGCACAAACTTCCAAGTTCTGGGGACGTAAAAAAATGGTTATATAAACGTCACACTTTTCATTATCTTTTGACTGTTATAATTATTTTCTTTCACCATTGACAGGTACTTATTTTCTTTCACCCTTGGCAGATATTTGGAGATCAAGTAAAAAGAGCTTAGCAATTTGATAGATGAAATGCATTTTTTAACAAGTTACTTCAAAAATATTAGCCAAAAAAATTCAAGGAGTACTGTTTTCATTTTCTTCTTCATCACTTTATATGCTTACTTATGCTTTAAGTTATTGAGAATATGTGTTTGATTTATGAACTATAAATAGATTACATGCTTAGATTAATTGACACTTACCCATATAAGACTTTATATCAATTGGGCACGTGAATTAAGCCATTGCTTGACCCTCATTAAATTAAATTTCATTTTTTCTCTCCTATTTTCAGTTATACAATCTTCCATAAGATAATTTTACATGTAATTTTTTTTTTCAACAACTAATTTATCAAAATAATACTATTCCACCCATTTTCATTTAGCCAAATGGGGGCTAAGTTAGTCATTTTTGAATAAATAAATTTATTTAGGCTCTGTTTGATTTCCATTTTTTTCAAAATACATTTTTCTTTCTTCTTTTCAACAACTTATTCTTTATTAAAATAATATTACACGTAAATCAAAAACTTTTTCTTATTTTTCAATCATACATTTTCCATTAATCTACTATTCTAAAATGCATCTTTTTCATAAAAATGACAATTAAACACCCTCTTATTTGCTTGATAGATTGAATTAGCATAACTTAGATGCAAATTTAGTATAGTTTGGCAGTGATTTTACTGTTGTATTAAGATATGAATATGAATGGGGATTTCATGTGTAAAATTTATTTTTGTGGATTGTTTAAGAAAAATGGGATAAAATTAGGTGAAAGTCTTAAGTTAGAGGTCAGTTCTCTCTCTCTCTCTCTCTCTCTCTCTCTCTCTCTATATATATATATATATATATATATATATATATATATATATGAAACTTCTATTCATAACTTTTATGATGCAAATTATTAAGCATATGAGGATGCCTAAAACATGATACCCTAAAGTCATTTGACTTGAGAGTTATCAGTCAAAAGCTAATTGCATGGGTTATCTAAAAAACTTAACGGAGAGAATGCTGCAAAAAAGTATAAAAAAATAAGAAAAAGCAAGTGCATGAAACAAAAGGCGTATCATTTGCATTGGTTAATTCCGAAACACTCGTTTGAAAAAAATTGACTTTTTGATAAGGGATTATTAGCCTAATTGAGTCTTGGAAGTTGAAGCAATCAAATATTTGGAAGATCCTTATTTGTTGAACCTTGTAAAATTAGAGAGATCTATCTAAACTATAGAATGTGATGAGTTAGTATAAAGATTCTATCTTAAATCACACATTGGGAAAAGAGTGAAAAAGAACAAGTTTGGAGTTTGTGAATCTTATGAGTGATGAAATGACATATTTCATCACTAAGGTTCGAAAATTGGAACAACTTATGAATTTATTAATTTCTATTTAGTTATTCACACACACGTTGATTTAGTTTAGGGGTGTTTGATAAATATATTTTATACACTTATTTGGACCTAAAAATATAGACATATAATAGCTATTTAAAGCAATTATAACTTAATTTATTATATATTTCGATTATTAGATAAAACTCGATGATTGGTAGTAGAATTGAAAGAAAGAAGTGAAAAATGATTAAACTGGCAAAGTCCAAAGTTTGAGGGTCAAATTACAAATATTCAATAGTTGATTTGGACCACAAGAATATACTTTAAAAATTGTTATGAGTCAATTGGATATAATTAGAAGTCAAAAATGAATGGAATATGATTAAAATATTATCACGAATCAATTTCCAATATCACAAGAAGTATTCCAAATTTTAGTCGAAGATTGAGACCTATTTTTTGAATAGTAAATGTCCGAATTGGAAAAATTCTAAATCTAGCAAAGTTATAGCTCTTTTGAGTTAGCTTTCCAACGCACTTTAAAACGCTTCAATTAGATGTTGGGAGAGAAAGTTATAATCAAAATATTGTCTGTTGTGCAGTGATAAAAATATGTTCGCGCGGATGTAACTTTTCTTATTCAATTGGAACTCTTTTAGAAATCAATTTGGACGTAATTTTCAACTAATTTTCGACTCCTACAAATACCTAACAGCAGAATACATTAAGAAACCTCTCTAATACCTCTCATATTCGTATTATCAAATGAGACAAAATTCATAGTTTTTGTATAGAATTGAAAGAGATTTGGAAGAATTCAATCAAGTGAAGATTCATACTTAGTTTTTGGACAAAGAAGAGAAGGTGCAAGTGGAAATTCATCAAGAAACCATTTAAGAGATTCAAGATTTCAAAATCTATCTTCATCTTCTTAATTTATCAAAAATCTGGATTATGGCTTTGCACTTAAATATGATTTCTTGTAATTTCAATATATTAAGCTAATTTTATACATTGCTAGATTAGGATGAACTCTTGTTATGATATTTTTAGTTTTTAATTAATTATATTAACTTTAATTTGCTTTGATTTGTGGATATTTATTATAGTTTTTATCATTCTTCTGAACAACTACTTGATCACCAACTGAATTGTTAGTGAATTTTATTGTCATCGAGAGAGACAATGCTAGGGTTTAAGCGCAATATACTAAACATTGTAAAGTTCGATAGAAAATAGAGATATATCTCTGTGCTTTATATGGTTTCAATAAGTGCACTGACACTTGTTAATGCATCTATTATGTTCGTATATTTTATCGAGAGATAGAGAGGTCATATAAGGGGAATTGATTTGATCGTTATCGAGGGAGGTTTTCAATTAAATTAGGAACATTGATCAACATGAATGATTTCAAATTGTCATTATAATTGTTACACCAAAAATGAAATAACAATGGAGATTTGACATCTTAACAATGCATCTCACATATTTAAAAAACACATTTACATTCTTTCACTAGCTTAATTGATAATTTAGGAATTAGTATAGAAAAACCACATCAACTTATTTTGCTATTCGAAAAATTGCAATTAATTTGAACTCGATAAAACACATAATTCTCGTGGGTTCGACTTTATTCACTACTTTATTGCTTGTTAACAATTTCGTTCACTTGCGAAAAATCAAAAGGTCATATATATTAGGGGAAAAAATAAATCACTCCTATAAAATGTTGCCCAGGCAGTAGCCCCTCCCTTCCCCCATCCCTTCGCCTCTGAATTTACTGGTTAATCTATTTTTTATGATCAAAAACCAACTATTACGTGCTTCCAATGCATATTTGAAAGAAGTTTGAAGAACTGAATCATCAATTTTGATTGATGCTACTTTTTTGACTTATCAATTGGCATTGGTTACCTAACATTTTATTCCAATGGACCCCTTTTTCAATCTTTAATCAGAAATAGACTATACTGAACTCATTTATTTCATTTTTTGTGTCTTTAGGTGGTTGTGGTTGATGATGGAAAACTCTCAATTCAAATTCCATCAATTTGTAGGGCCAAGAGTTGGCTGCAATTTCAGCTTAAATAAAATAAGTGTTTTATAGGTAAATAATCCCTTTCAAGATATAACCAAAACCAGAAGGGAAAAAGGAAAAGAAAAAGGGTAAATAGTCGTTCTTGGATTTAATTTATTTTAAAAAAGAGCAATTTCTGTACTCAAAGAAAAATAAAATATATGCACGTAAAAAATAGTTGAAAACTTTTAGACTACATTATCTATTGGTGAATGTATAGTATTTGTGTGTCTCAGTCTTACAAAATATGTAGATAAAAAGTTATTTGACCGATTATATAGTTTATAAACATTAGCCAAACATGGACCAGTGAGATACTCATTTTTCCTTGATATTTTTTGAAACATCAACTTCATTGCCACAAAAGATCAAATCTCAACTCAACATTCTTCTCTTCTTTCCTCGAGAGCAAGATGCACGCTGGCAGCAAGAGTTGAATTCATGACTCTCAATGATCGTCATTTGAAAGCTCTCAAGAAGTAGATAATTGATGACACATTAGCAAGTTAGCTAATTTGGGACAAATATAAAACTTGATAATACGAGTTATGTGGTATAATCATAATTGATATAAGAGAATTACATGTTATCAATAATTTTTAGTGGCACTATATTGTTTCTTTAATTAAAATCACATTAATTTATTATTTATTAATTATAAAAATGAATAGAAGCTAGCGAGGGAGACATAGCCAAGACCTCCTAAAATGAAAAACAAGTACAAAATACTCATAATTAAATCCAATTAGGGTTCTCAACGAACCTAATTGAACCGAAAGGAATTTAATAGAAATCAATTAAAAGTAGACTGGTGCAGATTTAGTATAGAGGTAGTGGGTTAGCTGCTTCAAGATTTGCTCAAGATTTTCAAAAATTTCCTTGCAGTTTTCAATTTTTGCTCTCACAATTAAAATCTTGTGAAAATTGCCCTCACGATTTTTTTATTCTAACTCTGCCCCTGATTATATGTAGAAAAAAAAAAAAAAAAGGGGGCTTAAAACCTGAAAAAGTGGATGAAGAACAACAAAATAAATTTCCAACGCTAACCATTAGTGATGGTCTGATCTAGCTTTCTTTTAGTAAAGAACTTGAAATCATCATACATCAATTTCAAGTGGATGCAATTATGAAGTGACATTCAAAGGTTGTGGATAAAATTCTTACATGCATGCACTAAATTAATGCACACGTCTTATTGTACTGTCTGTGTCTCTGTTTGGTGGGGTGGGGTTGGAACTCCTCTACCCCATAAATTCTTACAGACAAGAATTCTCAAAAGTTCCAAGAAATGATAGGTAAAGAAAGAGACCTTAACTTAATATACAGCTCCCATATACTTTGAGGGGTGGGAGTGGGGGAGGTAGGTGTAGGGTATGTGTCCAACTTTAAGTTCAGTCATTGTACAGTCCAAATAATGGATGAGTGTGTTTTATGGGAGAATGTTCCAACTGTGTACACGAGCGGCACCTGGTTGGATCCAACTGGTATCGACATTATTTGAGATTTGGGGAGGTGATTTTATTCATTTATCATTATTATTATTATTTTATTTTTGGATAGGGGTTTGGTTGTTAGGATTTAAATTAGGTTAGTAGAAGTCTTATGAGTCGGAATTGATATCTTAATAATTCAAATTGAGAGATTTTTGAATTAATTTAAGTGTAAATGTCTGCGAAATGATCTAATGGATACCGGTGCTCAGCTTATATTAAACACCGATGATATATCACAACAATTAATTGGTGAATCATTAAATTCATGGGACCTATCATTAACTTATTCATCAATCAAATGACGTGTCATGTTATCGGTGCTTAACATAAGTTAAGCACCGGTGCCATTTAGATCATTTCCTTATGTTTGATTATTGGAACATCTTAAACTTTATAAAGGACATTCTTAACTATTATTATACTATAGTTCACCTAATTAATGTAATCAATACTTATTAATTCTATAAACTATTAAGAGTCAAGTCGAATATTTACAATGAAATTTTATTGTTCCAATTAATAGAAGTCCACGGGTTCACATTAAATAGGATTGTGTCACACACGTGACTTATGCTAATCGTAAATAAATCTTCGTACAAGCTCTTCATATATATTCTAAATGCCACAAAATTACATACTCCTAAATGCTATTCTAAAATATTTATATGATCAATCTAATAACTTAAGCGTTAGAGTATCCAGAAAAGAATATTCACAATCTTTTTCATAGGTATGTTTTTGCATTCTCGAAACTATTTTTCAAGACTATTGGTTTCGATTGAAGTCGAAGTCATGTTATAGGAATTTAATTATAATGATAATGATTATTAACTATAATCAAAATGGAGAAAAAAATATGTTCTTTTCTGGGACAAGCTATAATAATGTTGCATTTGCCAAATAAATATTTTTACAATGCCGTAGACATAGAGAATATTTATATAAATTGTTCCAAACGAAGATAGTGTTTTGCTATAAAATTGTCAATTTAAGTGACGAATTCTCCCATAATATAGGGAATTTTATGTATATGTTAAAAAAAAAAAAAAACGACAATATTTCAAAAATGTATGTTTCGAAAAGTAACAATAATGTGTGTGTATAAATAAAATAATTAATTTAGAGGTAAAAAATATATTTCTAATACTTGAGTAAACTATATTTTTATTAACTAATGAATGAGGGGTCATAAATTCGGCTCTCATATGCCTAAAGATTGACGTATAGAAATATAAGTGGTTTGACATAATATCGTATTGTACCCAAGAGTAGACTATCTTACATGCGTCTAACATAATGGAGTAGTTGATTCCGCAAAGAGAGCTCTCCTCACTGGGCGTTTGTTCACACCAATGAGTTGTGGGAACCTGGGAGCCAACAAGGGCACATCCTGCGATTTACCTCCCTGAGCTGCTGAGGGGCCGGAGGTTCAGGGACAAGGATCTAGTCGGACGCAAGCCCGGACACCTTGTAAAAAAAAAAAAAAAAAAAAAAAAACATAATGGAGTAGTTGATTACGCTACAGATCCTAAGCTATTGCCTCATCCCTCCGCTCCATCACCTAGCCTGCACATACAAAAAATATGAGCCACCTAATCAATAAGTGGTATTTGAAAATATATTTTCTTTTATCTTCTTTCATTTAGTGAGTCGGACATGCAAGAGAATATTATGAAGCAAGAAGAGTTGGTGTTGCGGAAGCTCTCTCAAAAGGATCTTCAAACGGTAGTTTTTCAGGCTCAGTCCAACGTACATTTCTCTAACAACAACCAATCCAAACGGCTCCAAACCACAACCAATTGATTCACCTTGGTTGCTATTCAATCTTACCCGCGTAGGACAAGAAAGGATGATGATTTATCGCCACAAAAGCTAAGAGAAGACACCACAAAGGTATACTATGAAAGAACCACCAATTGCACATATTATACCAACGTTCTGGACACTTCTGGACACCTTTTTTCTCACACAAAGGAGGTCAGCCTGGATTCTCTTGTTTCTTCTCTCAAAATCACACAATCATTATATTAAAGTGGCTAGGGTTATAACCAAATATATACTCTAGGGTTAGGTTTTATGTTGGGCCATTAAAGAGGTAAACGGGCCAAGATTCAAGCCATCCATAAGGAAAACAATTGGGTCGGGTGTAGCTCATGCACTTGGTTGTTGGACTTATTTCATTCATCGGCTTATGCCTATGAAATAATATTAACCCACGTTAACATCATAGCCCGGGATTTATTGGGTATCAAAAACCCAACAGCTAGGATCAAAGTGGAATAATTCTTAGATGAAATGAGAAAGTAATTAAAAAAATAAACAGAAAACGACATTGTTGTTGTTGTTCGATTATAATTAAGAAGTGATAATGAGACATACACAAAAATAATAAGCTGATTAAAAATTGTAATTATATGTATGAAGATGAACTATGTTGTTTTGTATTTATCTGGTACCGGTGCAAGCTAAGATTTCACAATTTTTTCTATATTGTTTTTAGTTACTTTCAAAGGTGAGTTGTATAGCTCAAAAAGACCCTACATAATTAAACTCGATAAATAGAATAGGCCATTCTATAATTCCACTTTACAATTTTTATTAACGAGAATAATTTCCATATATCAAAACATCTAAAGGAATAAAAACATAGAAGACGTGATTATTCGGTTTACTTTTATACGTAAAATCATTTGCCATATATTTCATCATCTTGTAAATGGACGATCTTCTATGTGAAAAGAAAAGTATAGCAAAGGTGTACATGCACTTTTTAGGATATAAGTAGGCTCATTATATTAGGAAGAAAAAAGAAGAAAAGAAAAAAGAAAAAAAAGACAGAATGAGACGTGCACATGGTAGCTCCCCTTTAGACTTCAAATTATTTCCCCTTGTCCATGTAGCCTTGAAAAGGTAAAATGTTATCTTCATTTAACAGGAGTTGCACAAACAAATCAATAGACTTTTAATTTAATCTCTAATGACTCCAAAAAATCAATAAATTCGATTATTACAATTACTAAAATACCTTGATATGTTAATAGATAGCTAACATGTTATCTTATTGAACAGAGTTCTATAGTAGATCAGTGACATAATTGGATGCCAAAGGTACAATAAGGGCGATCTCATAATTCTTATCAGTGGAGATGATGAGTCGATCCATGGAATTTCCTTTCTTTTCTTTTCTCACATTTCGCTGATAGGGTTGCATTGGATCACTATCTACTCTTGTTTAGCTAGCTATGTTTGGGTCCTTTTTTGAGGAAAATGGATTTTTTAATAGTGAATTTTTTACGAATGTGTGGTTAAAAATTATAATTATTATTATTTTTTAAGTTTATGTACAAATTTTTTTATTGAAAAATATATAATTAATAGTAAATTTGAATATAAATGAATTTTTTGAGAACGAGACTCAATTAGGGATTAAACTCAATATTGCAATCTTGATTTGACAAGTTGAATGATTGGAAGTCTATAATTTGTCATCATTTGTTGTTGGGTCCCCTTCCTCTCTAAAATTTCCTATATAAAAGGGCTCTCCACTTGGCCTTACCATGCAAAAACCAACTAAGCCTTTTCACAAACATTTCCTTTCACTCACACACTGCACAATGGAAATAACAAATGCTGATTCATTGGCGGCGGCGCCGGCGCCACTGGAGAACCATAACAAGGCCATTGTAAACACCCTTTACAAAGGATTAGCAAGTGGAGACACCGCCACGGTGGCTGGTCTCATAGCCACCGACCTAGAGTGGTGGTTCCACGGCCCTCAAAACTGCCACCACATGATGAAAATGCTCACCGGAAAATGCTCTACCACCGAATTCAAATTTGAGCCTCGAAGCATCGACTCCATTGATGAATGCGTGATAGTGGAGGGCTGGGAAGGGGCTCAAGTCTATTGGGTGCATGTTTGGACCCTAAAAGATGGTTTCATCACTCAGTTTAGAGAATATTTCAATACTTGGCTCACTGTTAAGGATTTGAGGCCTTCTAGGTGTTCAAGCTCCACCACTTTGTGGCAGAGCCACCCGCGAGATCTCACAAAACGCTTGTTGCCGGGGTTGATGTTCGCCATTTGATGGCAGAGCTTGGCCGTAGATTGGTGGCATGTAATGTTATTCAAGTTGATCTTGTGAACATGCTCATGTTCTAAAGTTTCTCCCATTTTCTCCTATAAATACTCATGTCTTAAATAAAGTTTTACATTAGTTATCAAGTATACATTATAAACTATAATCGAAATTTAGCTCCACAAGGTCATCCTATAGTTTACAGGCCGACATACATTATATAATTGAATGGAATTATGAGAGGGGTTTTGCTATGTACATGCCCCCCTCCCAATAGAGGGGCCCACGATTTTTATTCACTCATGCTACAATATCATTCTAGTTGACAGATAGGTTGACAAATATAATGTCAAATGACAATCTATTATTGGATAATTTTAAACATTGTCATTATTTCTATTCTATCATTTCCATCTACCTAGGAATTTGTCAACCTCTATATCACAATTCATTTGGCATAGTAGTGTAATCCTTTTTTATTATGCTCAGGCCCCCTATTGTGAGAGGGTTGTACACCCCGGCATACAAATAGCAAAGCCCTTGTGAGAGAGTCTCAATCGGAGAATTTGACAATCAAGATTTTTAATTTATAAAAGAGGTGTCGATTGATTTGAAGTTACTATAGGTCGTTCGGCCATTAATTCCTTGATTAATGTTAAGACCTTAATTCATAAGAAAAATATTAACTTAAATATATCGATAACAAGGCATACCATCGAAAAAGTCAAATGATGTTGGTCCTTTCTAATGATTCCATTCCATTGGTTTTCCTAGTATAATACAGTAATTGAAATTAAATGAACGGAGTGCCTTGTGTTAAAATAAATTATAAATTTAGTGAACTAATATGATTCAAAAAATTATAGTTATCCTGATAATTCAGTAACTGCCAGTAAATATGCTTGCTTATATATTTTCAGTCTAACAGTCCTAGTAATCTAAAAGTTATTTTTACTATTCAGTTAAAACTTTACACATTCGATATCACCATCCATTATTGTCACACATTTTGTAGTCTCCATCACTATTCATCTAAAAACGCTCTTAAAATATTATTAATAATCATTTCCGAGCAGAGAATAATAGTGGGATTCGCCTGCTAATCCTAGTACGAATGATGATTGTTGCCTTGTTGATGTGTATTCTATTGTTCGACAATATTATTAGTACCGAATTCAGAGTTCAATTAAAAGACATGTAACATCTAACGATAATAGCGTTTTTGGGATTAAGAATTGCGATTTTATTTTAAAATGTCAACTTTATTGAGAGAAATAAATTATACTCTTACATATTATTTAGCGCTTGTTTGGTGCCATTTTTGTCCAAAGAATTCATTTTCCAACTACATCAGTAGGGCCTACCGTTCAATGCCATATGTATTTGATTATTGATAAATTGTGTATGATTTTCATTCATACCACCCATTTTTGGCTAGATGTATGCATGTTTTGGTTTTGGAAAGAAGGGCAAAATTGGTAAACTGAAATCAAAACTCATTAACGGTACTGTTATATGTCACTTTTGTGTCTGATGAAATGGATAAAGAAAATGTTACTTTAAAGACCAACGGTCAAGTTTCTTGTAAAAAGGAAAATTGGTTTCAAAGAAGAGCTTATTGTTAAGCATTTTAATTCAATGTTTGATACATCCTTTTAACATGTTCCTTTTAGATGGTGGCTCGTTTAATAACATCGATTTTGAAATTATTGTACTTATTTGATTTTTAGTTGGATTGAATTGCTCATTTCAACATATAAGTTTTGATGCCATAATAGATCTTACGTCTTCAAAGGCCAATTTTATTAGGAGCAACAACTCAAGCTCTTATATATTATTTATAATTTACTTATTTAATTGATGTAAGATTTATCTCTTCACATCCTGATCAAATATTGTTCATGTTTATGAAAGAAAGGGATTGATAGTCAGTTTAAGCAATTATATAAGTCCTGTTATACATCTTTTAAATTTTATATTTAATACTACTTCAACTTATAAGCGGTATTCAGCTTTTCATTAAAAGTTTGACCGTACACAAATCTACAATCTATAAAAAGTGTGGACAGGTGGGAAACATCAACTTCTTATTTTATCCTTACATTTTTATGTTTATTGTCAACAATACTCTGAACGTACAATTTATTTCTACTAAATACCATTATTATTGGTTAATATTATTGCTTTCAAAAAATTCAGCCAATGTTACAAAACTAAGAGAAAACTGAAGAACAATAGAAGAAAAGTAATATAATCAAAATTCAAGTATATATTTCATTATAACAATGACTCTTATAAGGTTTCAAAGAGAGTTATAAATTGATCAAGATACAAACTTCTACAGTAAAATTTATCTACATATCCTAATGAGGTTAACTAACCATAAATAATTATTTCATAATTTTACATCAGTCCCACTTTAATGGTTATTTGCATAACATTTGTTTCGATAAAAACCTAGTTCGGTGAAATCAAAATGCTAATTTGTAAAAATTTTGTCAAAAAATTCAATAGATAAATTTGAGTGAAGTAAAAAGAGCACGTTTACTCTCCAAGATTTCAATTAATGAGAATTGTTGTATTGAGTCATCAGCTTATTGTATGCCTATGTCTTCAATGTTACAACTCAAGAAAAGTATGTTTTGTATTGTTTTGTTATAGCCTTCAAAATATTATCTTCATAAAAGATTTTTATAGTAGCACCATGATTAAATAAAAGAATATATCTTTTATTGTTCTTTTCAGGAATCTTGTACACAATTTGTAATATATAAAAGTATTATTTTGAAAGTAAATATCTTATGGTTTATTAACATTCATTATGCAAAGAATATGTCTCGTTAAAACTTGATTAGGAAAATCATGTAAAAAAATTCTAATGAATAAAAAATAGTACATTAATTTTTTGCCTCATTAAAAGTCCTGCCAAAAAATTCGATGAAACAAAACATTATCAAGAAAACAAATTATAACATGTATTTACTAGTCTCATAATAATATCACTTGAATTATATATTTAAAACATATTAAATAATTCAAAAATTATATGTGATTAACGCATCCACCACATGGAAATTTATTTATTTATATTCATAAAATTAACTATGTCAAGAGTTGTGCATTACATGTTACAACTTCATTTTCTCATACCCTTTTAGTATAAATACACACATTTAGGTGATCAGATTGTCTGTCTAGAAACTTCAAGTTTCTTTAGTAAATTTGATTTTAATAGGAGCTAATCATTTCTTCAATCTATATTCTTCAACAAATTTATTTTCCTACTATCGATATTCATAATATGAAGCAGTATTGGTACATCATGTAAAAAATTATTTTTGACAACTTTTTCTTGATCAAATTTTATGACACAACAATATAACTTATTAAGATATTTTCACTTTCAACATTTCAAGTACTTGAAACTCTTCTGGGATTTTTTAATTTAATTTTATTTTTATAAAATTAGTTATGTCTTCATTTTCTCGAAGAGTACACCGCATAAATTGGCCGGACCATCTTCATTATTTGCTTCATTTTTTTATTCTAAAATTTTTATCTTTATAATCGAATGTCACCATGCTTTAGGAGTGCCATTTATATAATCCTAATAATTTATCATTTTAAGACACCAATATGAGATAAAGCATCTGTAGTACATATATGAGATTTTATTAATATCTAAAAAGCCAGTACAATATGATGCTTTTTAAATTTTTTTTCAGCTACTAATTTCTCCCATAATGTTTAGAAAGCAGTCCAGTCAAATTGAAAGTCAGCACAACATGATACAAAATATCACTTGTTAGGGCTTAAAATATTTTATTAGCATTGAAACTAAATATGTAATCGTAAAATTCTTTTAATGTCAATCTTAATGTACTGTAGTGGAGAGAATGTACATATATTGCAATATTAAAAATCATTAGATGAAAATATTAGGTTTGACCATCAAAATATAGCGGGGAGAACTTTGATGCTGACATGATGCTATAAGTTTTGCTATGTATAAATAACATTATCTAGATAAAAGATGGGAAGCACTATAGTTTAGAAGTTAATTGGAGGTCTTTAACAAACAATATTATTAAAACCACTTATCATCATCCCACCTAATATTTGATCCTCATTATTTTCAAAATATATATTTTTTCTCTCCCATTTTTAACCATACATTTTTCAATAAGATAATTTTGCACTTAGACTAAAATTTTTTCTTATTTTTTAACAACAACAGGTGGGAAACATCAACTTCTTATTTTATCCTTACATTTTTATGTTTATTGTCAACAATACTCTGAACGTACAATTTATTTCTACTAAATACCATTATTATTGGTTAATATTATTGCTTTCAAAAAATTCAGCCAATGTTACAAAACTAAGAGAAAACTGAAGAACAATAGAAGAAAAGTAATATAATCAAAATTCAAGTATATATTTCATTATAACAATGACTCTTATAAGGTTTCAAAGAGAGTTATAAATTGATCAAGATACAAACTTCTACAGTAAAATTTATCTACATATCCTAATGAGGTTAACTAACCATAAATAATTATTTCATAATTTTACATCAGTCCCACTTTAATGGTTATTTGCATAACATTTGTTTCGATAAAAACCTAGTTCGGTGAAATCAAAATGCTAATTTGTAAAAATTTTGTCAAAAAATTCAATAGATAAATTTGAGTGAAGTAAAAAGAGCACGTTTACTCTCCAAGATTTCAATTAATGAGAATTGTTGTATTGAGTCATCAGCTTATTGTATGCCTATGTCTTCAATGTTACAACTCAAGAAAAGTATGTTTTGTATTGTTTTGTTATAGCCTTCAAAATATTATCTTCATAAAAGATTTTTATAGTAGCACCATGATTAAATAAAAGAATATATCTTTTATTGTTCTTTTCAGGAATCTTGTACACAATTTGTAATATATAAAAGTATTATTTTGAAAGTAAATATCTTATGGTTTATTAACATTCATTATGCAAAGAATATGTCTCGTTAAAACTTGATTAGGAAAATCATGTAAAAAAATTCTAATGAATAAAAAATAGTACATTAATTTTTTGCCTCATTAAAAGTCCTGCCAAAAAATTCGATGAAACAAAACATTATCAAGAAAACAAATTATAACATGTATTTACTAGTCTCATAATAATATCACTTGAATTATATATTTAAAACATATTAAATAATTCAAAAATTATATGTGATTAACGCATCCACCACATGGAAATTTATTTATTTATATTCATAAAATTAACTATGTCAAGAGTTGTGCATTACATGTTACAACTTCATTTTCTCATACCCTTTTAGTATAAATACACACATTTAGGTGATCAGATTGTCTGTCTAGAAACTTCAAGTTTCTTTAGTAAATTTGATTTTAATAGGAGCTAATCATTTCTTCAATCTATATTCTTCAACAAATTTATTTTCCTACTATCGATATTCATAATATGAAGCAGTATTGGTACATCATGTAAAAAATTATTTTTGACAACTTTTTCTTTTTGATCAAATTTTATGACACAACAATATAACTTATTAAGATATTTTCACTTTCAACATTTCAAGTACTTGAAACTCTTCTGGGATTTTTTAATTTAATTTTATTTTTATAAAATTAGTTATGTCTTCATTTTCTCGAAGAGTACACCGCATAAATTGGCCGGACCATCTTCATTATTTGCTTCATTTTTTTATTCTAAAATTTTTATCTTTATAATCGAATGTCACCATGCTTTAGGAGTGCCATTTATATAATCCTAATAATTTATCATTTTAAGACACCAATATGAGATAAAGCATCTGTAGTACATATATGAGATTTTATTAATATCTAAAAAGCCAGTACAATATGATGCTTTTTAAATTTTTTTTCAGCTACTAATTTCTCCCATAATGTTTAGAAAGCAGTCCAGTCAAATTGAAAGTCAGCACAACATGATACAAAATATCACTTGTTAGGGCTTAAAATATTTTATTAGCATTGAAACTAAATATGTAATCGTAAAATTCTTCTAATGTCAATCTTAATGTACTGTAGTGGAGAGAATGTACATATATTGCAATATTAAAAATCATTAGATGAAAATATTAGGTTTGACCATCAAAATATAGCGGGGAGAACTTTGATGCTGACATGATGCTATAAGTTTTGCTATGTATAAATAACATTATCTAGATAAAAGATGGGAAGCACTATAGTTTAGAAGTTAATTGGAGGTCTTTAACAAACAATATTATTAAAACCACTTATCATCATCCCACCTAATATTTGATCCTCATTATTTTCAAAATATATATTTTTTCTCTCCCATTTTTAACCATACATTCTTCAATAAGATAATTTTGCACGTAGACTTAAAATTTTTTCTTATTTTTTAACAACATATTCTCTATTAACTTACTATTTCAAAAAGTATTTTATAAAAATGAGACCCAAAAAAGCTCTTACTTACATTAATAAGACACACCGTTTTAATGATATAATTTGAAAATTATGCTCATAATTTAAAATTTGAACAAGTGATCTCACAAACTTTAAGTTGTGACATCGTGCAATTATCTAGTAGATTTATCTTTTAGGTATAGACAATATCTAGATGGTAAATATGGAGAATAATGGAGCTCCACATATCATGTTAATTAATTTTCAATATTATAATGATTTAATCACAACTTTAGCTAGTGATAGTCAACGATCAATTTATAATATANTTCTAGAGCATTCAATCAGATATACACAACTAGATATTGTATAAATATTAATTTATATTATTATTTTCTTTCTCTTGTAAGGACTTTTGATAAATTCAACTAGATAGTTGACGTGCTTCATGTATTAAAAGTAAGTTAAAGAACAAAATTATTGATTTTCACTTTCTTACGTAATTGAATAATTAAAAAACATGTGGGATGTCTAGATACATATATCGTGTTTCGTCAAGAATTAACACATTTATCAACTTAGATATGTATATAGTTAATAATCAAGACTAACACAATATTTTTCTAGAAATTTTGATTTCTTTAGAAATAACAAAATAATGTTCTTCTTGAATTTATGTTTTTGAGTTTATTTCTTTAAGAACTTTAACACAAGTTTCTGGTTTGTAATATTATAATAATGTTTTGAAATATAGATAAAGAATAGTGCTTCTTCTGGAGCATCAGTATAATATTCTTTTTAAATATTGATATACGTAAAATTTTGCTTTTGAAGAGTAATATAAAAATACTTTTATGGAATATTGGTACGTAGCAATATTACAATTTTTTTTTATTTTTAAATATTGATTCTAAATTGATGCCCCTTCAAGAGTAATAAAACTAAAAGGGTAATAAGCAACATTCAGAAAAATATGTCTATCATAAAATAATATGGTCAACACGATGTAATCAAATCAAACAACATTTACCATTTTGTTCTTATATAACTCAAAAAAGAGAATTCTAACATTTTCCCTCAAGGAGAAAGGAAAAGTTTCTTTGTAATTGAGCTTTGTGGTTTGCTTTGAAATAATAATAATAATAAAAAGAATCACTTTTGTTTTTTTCTTAATTGCTCAGTTAGTTAGTCTCATGCTGATAACAGTTATAAAATTAATAGGAAAAGGAAGATCAATCGAAAAAAAGAAGTAACAGAGTTAAAAATCAAGTGTATATTTCGATATAACAAATGACTCCTATGGGTTTCAGTGGCAGTCTCAAATTAATCAAGATACAAATCTCTACAAAGACTTATCTAAGTGTCTTGATTAAGTTAAATAATAATAATAATAATAATTATCTCATAATTTTACAACAGTCAATTAACTTTCACTAAACACAATTATTACTAATTATTAGCATACAATTAATAAAAACATTTTTCAAATAAAAAGTATTCAATAATAGTCCATATACAATTAACTTGAAATGACAGACTATCAAGTTGATAATATTGAAATATACAATTTATAAAAATAAAATAAAAATTGTATATTCCAGTTTTACTTTTTAAAACCCAATATTAAAAAATAATATTGCATCCCAAAAAAATCTATTGAAAATGAAAAATAATCAATACTTGAAAAACCCCATTAATTTACACTCACTAATGAGATGAAAAGTTATTTTTCTAATAACACTTTTATTCTTTGATCATCATCAATTTACATTCATTTGATAACATTTCGGTAACCCAATTCTTTGACCATTGCTCCCCTTCTTTCTAAATTCAAACTAATAATCTATAGATTCTTTATTATACATTTTTCATTAATTTTTATACTTCTTGTTTGGATCTGTGTATTTTATTTTTTGGTAATTACTGTAATTTTTTGGTTTTCTTCTCCTTTTGACCTGCTTTATTTTTTATTGGTGAGATGGAATAGAATATGTGATTAAATGTCGTTGTATATTTGATAAAAAAATTTGTTATTTCTTTGTACTATTTCGTTTGTATTTATGTTGTGTGTTTTGTTTGTAATGTTATGTTCTTTGGTAATTTTATTATTTTAGAATTTTCTTTGGGGCATGTATACTGTTTATTAAATGGAAGCAAATTCATGATGAAGTATTGCTTCGTATTTAGTAAGATTTTTTTGTTATTATTTCTTCGTATTTATATTTCGTTTTTTATATTTATTTATTCATAGTTATGTAATATGTTTGGTTTATCAATTTATGTTTTGGAAATTATTATTATTATTATTATTATTATTATTATTATTATTTTTGGCTAGATTTATTATTTATGGGCGAGATAGAATCATAGAAGAGAATCCGTGATCAAGTGTTTTATATATAGGAGCATGGCAGAAAGAACAATTTTAGCATTTACTATAGAATTATTATATTCTAAATAATTTAATTCTTTATTGGAGAATGAACATTTAATACTTATTGTAATAAGTTATTTTTTAGACAATCACGAATGATAATTTCTTATTGAAAGGTTTCATGTAGAATAAGATAATTGTTATAGAATATAATTTTCATTAACATAATATAGAAGGCATAAAATATAAAGTCTTTTGCCGTATCATAAAAATTTCAAAGCTCATTTAGAAAATTAGTTTTAATAACTGAGTGATGGTGAGATTTAATCTCGAAACTTTTGTCTACTCTAATATCAAATTGATTTAATAAATCTAAAACATAAGCATTTAAATAAAGTCACGTATATATCATTTAAATCTTTTAAGTACAATGGTAGAGCTATACATACAATGTTGCTTCGTTCTCATCTTTCATGCTCAAAGGAAGAAACATAACCTATTCGAACAACCCTTGTGTAAAGAACAGTGATATGTAGACATAACCCCATTCCCAAGTTTGTTTCTTTTGATAAAATTATCCTCGTCAAATTATACATTCCTCACTAAATTAAACCCTACTGCCTAAGTTCTTAATTTTGAGTATATCCATGTAGAACAGAATCATTAACTTGTAGAAGCCATAGAAGTTACAGTCGTGCATCGTTCGATCAGAAAGCTAAATTATTTCTCATACATTACTAATATATATAATATAACGGGTTAATTATATGAATGGTCACTAAACTTTGCCTTATGTTACTACTTAATCAATGAACTTAAAAATGTAACGCAATGGTCACTGAATTTCGCTAAGTGTTACTAATTCATAACCGAACTTTAAAATGTATCTCAATGGTTACCGAACTTTGCATCGTGTTACCCATCCGTCACTCAAATGGGAAAATTCGTTAAATCCAATAAACGACGTCAACTTGAATGACGGATGGATAACACGGTGCAAAATTCGGTGACCATTGAGATATGTTTTAAAGTTCAGTTATGAAGTAGTAACACTTGGCAAAGTTCAGTGCTCATTGAGTTACATTTTTAAGTTCAGTGACTAAGTAATAACATAGGACAAAGTTCAGTGACCATTAAGATATATTTTTAAATTGAATTATTAAACCCTTATCTGAGTCCCATTCTTTCCCCAAAAAAAAAAACTCTTAAATAGTGATTTGACATCATTCAACAATACATTCTTCAATAAAATAATATTACACGCAAATTTAAAATTTTTCCTTATTTTTTAACTATATATTTCCTTTTAATATACTATTCAAAAATTCATTTTATCCCTCAAAATGGGGATCAAACAAGGATCAACTTCTCAAATCGACCTCTATAAAAGAAGAAATCAAAGAAAATGAAGGGAAAAAAGAGGAAACAAAAAATCAGAGACGTATAAATTAAATGAAAATACGGTGGCGGAGGAGGGTGTTTCAACCACATTATTTTGGTAATAATGCATTATTGAATAGTGTATTGATGGGAACTGTGTGGTTAAAAAATAAGGAAATTTTTTTTATTTACGTGTAATATCATTTTATTGAAGAATGTGTGGTTGAAATGATATCAAATCACTGTTTAAAAATATATTTTTTTGGAATAATGTGACTCAAACAGGCCCTAGAATTGTTGCTAATATTCATCAATCATAGTGAAAAAGTACGTTTGATTTTTAGATTAACTGGTATCAGTTCATCATATCTTAAACTCCGCATAAATAGATTGAAAGAGAAATAGTTAGAACACTAAAAGAAATTGACAAAGAAAAATTAAATAAAAGTACAAAAACGTTCGAATAGTGCCAATGTAACTGAGGTCGATTTGATTTTTCAACTATGTTACTACTTAGTCACTGAACTTAAAAATGTAAATCAATGGTCACCGAACTTCGTTAAGTGTTACTACTTCATAACCGAACTTTAAAATGTATCTCAATGGTAACCGAACTTTGCATCGTGTTACATATCCGTCACTCGAATTGACGCCGTTTGTTAGACTTAACGGATTTTTTCATTTGAGTGACGGATGGGTAACACGGTACAAAGTTCGGTGACCATTGAGATGCCTTTTAAAGTTCGGTTATGAAGTAGTAACACTTGACGAAATTCAGTGATCATTGAATTACATTTTTAAGTTCAATGACTAAATAGTAACATAGGACAAAGTTCAGTGACTATTTATATAACTAACCCATAATATAACTCATGCTATGTAGTCAGTGAATCATCGTTACCTAAAGTCAAACCGAGGAGTGGATTTTTCTAAAAGAAAATAAATGAAAAGTAAAGTTCAGTGTTCTATACTGACATAGATTGGACACGATTTATAATAACAAATAAGTTCACGTGTACCGTCATAAATTCTACCAAATTTGAAACAACAAAATCTTGACAGATATCAGCATTATTACAAGGCATTACTGGTCACCAGATGCAACTCTAACTGCAATGGTTAGAATGTCTCAATCTACAGGTGTATTGCTTGTCATTCTGATAACGAGATGAAGAAATTGACTATAGTCAGGATGACTATTCATTGTACTGACTGATTGAACATATTCAAGAATGGACTGCATAATTTTGAATCCATTTTTGATTGGTAGCTACAATTCTATCAAATGCTTATCCACTATGTATTATCATACTACAGTATTGAATCTACGAACCTAGATTTGGAAGGCTACTAGTCACAGACTTTAATGAACTGCAGCACCCAGATTTTTCGGCATGATTACCATAATCTATGTGGCCCCCATACTATCGACTATGCATTAATGATGAAATCATATGCAGATATTGTAGCTCTATCCTATCCAAATTCCTATGTGCGCGCTTATGACGAGCTTGCGGACCATGTGGGTGGAATGCTGACCTAGGGTCCTTAGTGTGGGGGTACCTTTGGGCACCACGCAGGCAGTTCGTGTCGTATTGCTATGATAAATCGATTAGTTGCAAGCCAAGAAATCTCACAAATCACAACCTAAAAGAACAATGGCATAACTGGGCGCATTCATTATCAGCAAGACATAACTAAAGCCATAAAACCAGAAATTTCGTTTTACTGCTAGAAATTAAGAAATCAAGACATATTCCAGGCGTTCTTTGCCCTCTATAGTTGGTATGTATAGTCATTTTTGATAGAACTGAAAAGATAAAATGTAATAAAATTTTTGAAAGCATAAAATTTTAATTGGAAGAAGTTTATAACGTGATTCAAAACAATGTTCGAAAAGGAAAAATAATAACTGTAACACAACAATTTACACAGACCTCTCCGAGGCCAAGTCAAGCAGTGTGCGGAAGAACCGTTGAGGATACATGGGAGGTTGCTCTACCAGTGCCTACACAAAGAATAATATCTAAGTGGTTAGTATATTTCGAAGTTCTAGTTAGAAACATCAACACAAGTTTTCTCTAAAAACTGTCCAAATGTATGTTACAAATTTTTTGCTTTTTTCAGTTTATATATATATTTTTTATGACTGTGGGTGTCTGGGCAAACTTACGTCCACCTCGACTAATCCCCTTTTTTTCAGTTTATATATAGAATCATAAATTGAATATACAAGCATATCAACAAGTACCTGATGAATTAAGACAGTGGAAGGCGTCATCCCAGGAATGGTATTTACTTCGATGATCAACACCTGCAATAGTATTTGACAACTTGATCAAAACGAGATTTCATAGAAGTTTCAAATTGCAAGATATGGTTTCTCTATAATAATATTTGCTCTCTATCTACTTTGATAATTCAGCTTAAATAAAGTCACTTCCCCTCTGATCCTATATGCCAAACCAGAAAATAGACTTCAGAAAGATTATAATTTCTGAGATTCAACAAAAGACTGCAAAGTAACCCTTTGAACAACGTAAAAGCAGTAGATACATCACATAATAAAAAGTTTGGCGTCATTCTAGAATTTGCTCTATCGACAAGAAAACTTGTCACTGACAAAATCTACCTACTAATGTTATAAATCCAAATACATAAACAAAGAAGTTCCAATGTATTCCCATGCTTGTTGTGCCATAAAGGGCAATGTATCAGATGACGAGTTTAACTGGACATACCTCGCCACTGTCAACATTAACGAATGCATCAATACGCGAAAATCCTTCCAAGTGTAGGGTGTTTGCTATTAGTTCAATTCGCTGTCTACATTTCTCCAGGGCACCATCGCTAATTTAAGAAACAGAATATAAGCATGAGAAAAAAGGACATAAACATGACTAGTAGATGGCAGAATTTTTTCATGTGAGCTTGCAAACAATTACACGATAAATGTCAACTGAGAGTCTGCAGAAGTAAACTTTTCAAAATATACTTTGTCTTATAGCCTGAAAATACAGAAATAAAAGTAGGAATCTCGAATGAAACACTGGTGAAGAGAACAAAAGCAAAGCTCCTATTTCTTATTGTTAAAATCTCAATATCAAAACCTCGAGAATATTAAAATTTAGCTGATGTCAAACAATTTAGTTCTCATTCAAATAACTAAATTATTATATCCTATACTAATAAAACAAACGGTATCATAATTTGTCAGTTAACCATCATAATTATACCAAATCGCGGAACTTGAACTTTAATTTCCAGCATTTCTGTGATTTTTTATTTTTTTATTTTATTATTATTATTTTTTTTTTTTACCAAGGAAGATAAGGCACAACCTTATTATAGAGATGGGTGGCGGAGTCAAATTGATGCCAGTTCCACCTGCAATTCCAATATTACCCATGTTAGATATAAGATGTTTTCACACAGCAAGCGTCATCTTGTAAGGCTCTAGCTATAATTTATTTATTTCTTGAACTATGGAGAATTTATCATTTACTCGCAAATTACGGCATCAAACTTTGTGGTTCTTAGTTTGTTTTTACATACCTTGAAATTTTTCCTCGAGTGACAATATATCTCCAGTTTCTTTCACGGTAATGCTAGGAGTCAATGAATGCATCGATCCACGTTTTCCTACAATGCCAACTGTTACTTCTACCCATCTGCTGTTTCCTTTCCATAGAAGATTATAAGCATTTTCATCACTTGATTGGGATGAAACAACTATGTAGTCGGTTTCTATAAAAGGTTCAAAGATTAAGAGTTCTGGAGGTGGGATTGGCATCTCAATCATTCCATGAGCCTGCAAAAGTTATCAGGAAGGCAACCCAACGAAGTGAAAATTGGAATGCTGATACGGCAATATTGTTTGCAAATAGATAGTTACGTGACAACATACTGACTAATGCAATAATAAACATTAAATTAACTTCAGTAGAATATAATATTTAGAGAAAGGAAACAGCAGAATAAAGAAGTTCAAAAAATGCTTTTGAAAAGGCGAATATAACTGGCATATAATAATGCTACTTGTGATGGAATTCTCAATAAGAACATTCAGAGGAAGCTATGAATTGAATCAGAGATTTTTTTATGGGTAAGATAAACACAGAGAAATACAGAACATCAATACCTTCGAGAAACTATAAGGAGGAATTCGAGGAAGAGAGCTCTCCAGTGCTTTTATGTATACCATGAGATCCTTATCACAACTGTATCAAAGAAAATACATCATACTACTGCAAATAAAATAACAATTGGATGTCATAATATCTTCAAAAATCTGCCAAATGAACAGTAAGAACAATTAACGGCAGATAGAAGACACAACCTACCATAATCTTGCAACTCCAGTCGAGCAACCATCTCTAGCGGGTTTAATACATAATGTTTCACACTGAAGCTTTGACGTCAAGTCATGCCAAATGTCATGTAGAGGAATTTTCAGTAAATCCTCTTTTCTCCGGACGTCTTTCTTTATTGTAAGGACTCCATGGTCTGCAAGCTATACATCAAAATAGATTTGGATCTCATTAGAGATTAGATAATAAGCACAAGGCGACTTATATAAAGTGCTCAGCAGTGTTAGAAAGCCATAAATTAGACAACTCTGATAACGAAATTTCAAGCTATCATACAATACAGATCTACCAGAACTATTTTCCAAATTAACGAGCAAATAATTGACAAAATTCCAATAGTTCAAATGCAATAATACAAATTATATGGTCAGTTCAGGGCATTTATCTCGGATTAGTCTTCTGCCTGATGATCTCAACAACTATCGATAAACTTATATTGCTTTTGGTTACTAGCAAAAAATTATATTGTCAAACACTTCTTAGATGATCATATTCATCATAAAGATTCTCAGAGTTTGGAGCAAAACATTCAATATCAGAAAAAAGGGAACATACTTCGAGTTTAAAATAAGAACTTTCAAGCAAGATCATTCACAAAACTTGATTCGAAGATGAAGACATTGCTTTCTACTAAAAGTATATTTAGGCAGCCTTACTTTCGTATTCTTGTTATTAGTACAAGTTGGAGAAAAAATACTTGCTTAGGATAGAGTGGTGTCTTAAGGCAACAAATGATGGTCTAGTTCCTAATTTAAGTACAAGAATGGTCAAACTAAAAGAGAAAAAGCAAATAAGAGAATCTTATATTTTAACCCACATGCTTAAAAAAGTTACCGTACATGTTGGAGAGCAAGGGATGTAGCAACTTTATCCATACATATCTTGGAAGCCTCGATGCCAGTGCCTTAATTTTGCAATAGCATATGTCAACTTCATGTCACAAAAGTAACTTACAAGTAGAACAACTAGTAGCTGATCCACTATTTGTCTTATATGCGAGTTAAAGAAGCTAACTTATTATTATCTGCCAAGCTCCAATTGAAGTTTATTTACCTGTATAAGAGACTCCTTCAGCCTCCAACAATGACTGGAGTGTGCCGTCTTCACCTATCCCTCCATGCACTGTCCAGGATATAATATAGTTAGTGTTATTGCTTGATATACTCTCACTCTCCAGCACTTATTTTGCAATTTCAGGATCACCACTAGGCAAAAGCACACCATGTCCAAATATAGTGTCTAGATGACAGTTCTGCTGCTACAAGTTTGGAAGCCAAACAAGAATTGCCTTCTTTTCCAGAAAAAAATAAAAATAAAATTATATATATATGTGTGTGTGTGTATTATGGCTTTGTACACTAATCAAACTTCTCCACTAATTATTCGTTGGTGAAACTCTAGAGTTAACTTCTGTGTCTATTCAAAGAATCACGTGATATTGGTGGTTTCTTGAAACCTATAGATACCACCCTAATGGTTTAAAATGTACCCCCTTGTAGATCAAAACCATGCTAACTATCCCCCTTTAACTTGTCTTAATGGTGTTAAGACATTTTCAATGTGAATTGACGGTTATATCAATATGAAAATAGCATCGTAAAATTTCAGGGTCAAAATGGTCATTCCACACCAAAAACATTAATGCACTTAAGCAAGTTAACGGAAGGGGCAATCAGCAGAGCCTTGAAAACTGCAAGGAGACGAGCTCATGCCAGAAAAGGCAGGTTGCAGAACGTCGGGGTGCACTGCAGTGATGGGGGTGATAGGTTGATGATCCAGCATTGCCTCTTTTTCTGGTCCCATAATGCATCCCGCACATCCTCATGATGAGTGAAAGAATGCAGCCACAAGTGTTAAAGATGGAAATTGAAACTGAACATAAAATTGAGTGACTATAAATTTTTTTAAAATATTAGAACCTGCAATAAAAACTGTAGCCTCAACTTTCTTAGCTTGCTTGATCCACTGGTCCAGTGTATATCTCTTGGGTAACTCATCAGATATATCAAACCCTCTGAACCAATCATGTTTCTTCAAGCCTTTCATTATGCTTTCCATTACTTGGCTCCGCAAGTGAGATGTCAATGCTGCCCGGACAGGTTCAATTGCTTCAATACAAGCATCAAGAACTTCTTCTGTAGTATGTCTAAGGACAACCGAATAACTGTGTACAAAGAAAGACCAATGTAATGGACAAAAGAAAGGGGAACAAGACACAGAGTCATAACCAAGTATCATCAGATAATCATGTGTTTACTGCATTGAGTTGTATCCAAAGAGACCATATTGCATCATAACTCTAATGATGGTCATTTAATCTAAGCAAAATAAGAGAATTCTCCACCACTGGTGCCCCAACTGACCATGCTCTCTAGCCATTTGAAACGAAAAAAACAATAAATAGGCCCTTATATATTAAAGACGTTCTATTAAATTAACGTGCATAATCCAACTAGCCCCCATGATTGACTCAAGTTTCTGATTGCTAACCTGAAATACAGCAATCCCAAGAAAATACAAAAACCCAGCCCGGTTAATAATTATCATGGTTAACAACCGAAGAACTGGCCTAAAAATCTTGCTATTCCATTCAATGCCGGAAGCGTACAGGTAAGGAAAAAAAGGACCCCACAAGTAGTGCTTGAATATTATAGAAAACACTGCAACAACTGACAGACTGAAGTGAGAATGATCGGTAAGTTTTCAACAAATTTGGCATCGCCCAGGGAGAGATGGGGAGCAGAGCTCAAAAATATTTAAGCTTGATGGTAGGTAGTAGAGCATGATATGATTTACACTTACGGTAGTGACCAAACTATCCTGGAGCTTGCTTCCGATTCTGTCTTGTCAGAATTCAGATGGGATGAATTACCACTTGTAGGGGCAAGCAAACATGGTATTACATCAAGCTGTAACCAACAAAGCCAAAAGGCATCCACATCAACTTATGAGGCTAAAATGTGAATCAGAAGGTAATTTGATGCTAAGCATTAGAGTATGAAAGAGAGAATTTGCATAAGGTGAATCCAATGAGGGCTGCTGAAAGTATAAAAGATATATTCAACAGTCAAGAAAAAGTTAAAATTCCTAAAGCACCACATGATTAAGGCTATGTTTGCCTACCATCCTACCACATTATTTTTTCTACAGTATTCATTTTCAACTACATTCTTCATTAAAATAATGTTACATGTAAATCAAAAACTTTTCTTTCTTTTTTAATCACACATTTCAACATCAATCACTATTCCATAATACATTATTCACAAATAATGAGGCACAAACATCCCTTAATTCACACTTACATCATCAAATGCATTCAGGTTAAGCCAGACATTTGTTCCACTCATGAGTGATACTTGCCGTTCCGAAGTATCTCCACCAAAAATAACAAAGATCTTCCGCACATCTTGATGTTTTGGAAAAGTTTCATTAACCTGGGAAGATATTGATCTTCCAAAAGAGGTAGACACAATATTGTATCTCCAGAGATTTGGAAACCGTGAGCAAGCACGTCGGATTATGGTCCGAAGGATATTAGAATGTGAGAATCCAACCTGTAGATGAAGATACCATGAGAATATGATGTATGATTCATATTCTATCTATATAAACCTGTGTGTGCATGCATGTATGTAAATGGGTGTT